>NC_136487.1:43445377-43550377 GCF_053919585.1 Euprymna scolopes
TATCAAACCTTGGCAATGCTTTAATCTGGCTAAAAAGCATAGAAAAGATTATAATGCATTTGCAAGTCTAGTGAAAAAGGAATGTTAAATATTCAGACTCATCGAACTTACCGAACATAGGTTAAAATGTCTTATATTTGTAAAAAGGTTTAACATCTTCAGAAAAACCTGAACTAAGATCACAGAGAAATAAGCATTTTTTGACTATAATATATTTTAACAAGATTAGAACAGGATTTGAACCTTACAAATATCGCCGACGAATGTCAATGAATAATAAATTTATTACATCACACTGCAAAAAACTTACGCACAGTAAAAAAAATATTTCAAAATTAATCGTTATTATAAAAGCGGGATAATACATCAACACGAAAGTTGTCAACTAAAAATAAGGAATGCGACAATCGTAGCAATAAGGAACCTAAATTCTCACATTGGAAAAAGAACTAAGAAAGAAAAAAAAGAAGAATCCCCAAATTAAAAACTAGTTAACTCTACATTGTCTGCGATAAATTTGAATGTTAAAATAAATTTAAAGTTGACGGCAATGAATAAATTAATATGAATCAAAATAAATAGACTAATGTTAATTACTTAAAAAAGTTGCTTGCGAAATTAAATTGAAAGTACTAACGAATACTTTCAGTATAATTTCTCAAGCAATTTTTTAAAAGTTATTATCATTAGTCTATTTATTTGGATCACTATCGAAAGCTATTAGGGACAAGTTAGATGGAATTATTTAATTCATGTAATATTTTTTTTTTTAGATAGGAGTCACAACTTACCAAGGCCCGACGGCCACTTGAGGATGAGGTTTAATGAGTGTACAGTAGTCAATGAGACAATATCGTAGTAATCGTTAGTAGTGGAAATTTGATAAATTGGATGATTTAAGGGGACGGCTTGTCAAGAATTTGTTTACGTTGGACTTGAAAACGAACAAATTGTAGTCAGCTGGAAAGCAGGCAAACGGAAGAGAGTTCCATAGGCGAGCAGTTCTAAGAAATAAGTTTTCTTCATGGAATCTACGTTTAGGTTTAGGCATAGATAAAGAGTGGAGGAATTATTGATAGTGGTTTCAGATAGACTGATGCTTTTCATGAAAGTTTGGCTAGGGGAGGCCATAGATTGGAGATAAGACGAGCAATTGGCATGAAAATAACGATAAAGCAGAGACAGACTCGCAACCTCTTTTCTGTAGGAAAGAGGTTGCAGGGAAGAGAAAAGGGCACCACCTACTAGGCTACGAAGTCTATTTTGAATAATAGCGTCAAGACAAACATAAACAGTATAGCAAATTTAAAAAGCGAGTTTTAGTTTTTCCAATATTTATTCTGAAATCGTAAGCACAAAAGTAAAAGGGATAGTCGAGTTAAAATATACATAAACGAATTTAGACTCAAAAGATAAATTGCAGGTCAAGAAATAATTGTCATATTTGGGCTGATGCATCTGCTACTAGTCTCTCGCTCCTAGACAGATCCAAAAGAGAGTCGTCTACCTGATAGGTCCTGAACTGTCATCTAAGCTTCAGCCACTGTCCCACCGACGACATGTTGCATCTCTCTGCCTGTTCTACAAGTATTTTAATGGTGAATGCTCTGACGAACTGCAAGCACTTGTGTCCCCTCGACGTAGATACGCCCGAAAAACCCGACAAGCAGATAAATCCCACCCATACACAGTAGAGATCTCTAGATGAAAGAAAACCTTCTACTTCAATAGTTTCTTCTCCATAACCTCTAGACTTCGGAATTCCCTTCCGGGTCCCTGCTTTCCCAAATGTACTGACATGCAGAAGTTCAAGTGTAACGTGAACCGACATCTTGTTGCCCAACTCGCTACATAGTACCCCAGTAGCTTATGTCCCTGTTAGTGACCCCCTACACCAAAGTGGCAATGTGCCTTGTTTGCGGTGAAAATGTAATAAAGAAATAAATAAAGTGGGCCGCTTCGAAAACGAAGTTTTAATGAAAGCAAACTAATATTTGAAGAAGTCCCACAGTTTATATAAAAATGCGGAAAAGTTCGTGTCTTTAATCAACTGCACTAAACGATACATTTTGACGATTGCTTACTATTCCTAAAATATATTTTCAAAATTAAATAAGATAAGAATTGCAAGACAAATCTAATAAATGCTTATCATAAATACGTAGTCTCTACAGATTTTACTGCCTATTAGTAGGAAAATAATGGCAGAATTATTTCAACCAAAAATAAAGGCCACGTTTGATGTCTTGAACTTTGAAGTATCATATCTTGGTGTCGTTTTGATAAAAAGTGAAAACCGACAATGATACGCTGAACATGTGAAAATGATATTCTAAAGTTTAAAGAATTCATCAGTTGGAAAATATACTTGAACAAGGGTCGAATTTTAGACAAAACCAGACCTGATACAATGCAAAACTTTGAACAAGGTTGTAAACAGATTGTAAGCATTTTGGGTATTTGCAAATTATTACAAGATTTTTTACTATTTTTTTTTTTACTTTAAATAATCAAGAAAGATACGAAATGGAGATGTTCTCGTGAATTTCAAGCATTGGAATAAATTATAAGGGCTTTACCATTACACTTATCTTTTGGTAATTATGATCACGATAATGAAATGTGTGATTGGTGCCATTATCTAGGAGTTAGAATCCATTTTACTACAAAAGAAAGATGAGTGACAGTTGAAAGCGGTATTGCATCTGTTAAGAACTTTAGCGGCGGCAGAAAATATTACGACAATAGAAAGAGGTATTTGGTATAATGTTGGCAGCAAAAACATCATAAATTTTAGCATGGAAGATTGATCTTGATGTAGAATATTTTTTAGCTCTTTACATCAAGTGGTTTTATGCATTTTCTGAGACGACTTCCATAAAAAAAAGCACCGTATGGGAGAATATATTAAGGCACTTTAATATTCATTTGAAGTACAACAAACCTCAAATAACACGAGAACATGAAAACTTTAGCAAGTGTTAAAGACAACCATCTTCATCATTGGACATTGATCAAACAGATTTTTAGGAAAAAAGTTATATTTCAAGCGATGGTGGTGAAGAGTATTTATTACTCCTCACCACCAGAATAAACTAAGTCGGAACAGCAAGTAAGGGAGGTCGGTCCGGCGGTTTGCAGAGTTTTATAATTATATAACTAGCAGGACGCCCGGCATTGCCCGGTCGTAAAATACGCTTAAATATGATATTTTTTTATTAATGCAGATTTCGTATTTATTATTATATTATATTGAACCCAGTATATAGTAATTATTTAAAACGGTTTAAAAAATGACTCGTGCGCCAACACCGAAAATCGAAACAAAAGCGTTTAGTTTACAATTCATTTTTTCCTTTGACGTTAATGCCTGAGCTATGAAGATGTTTGCTAAAAGATGAAAAATTAAAACATGAATCAATAGCTATTACGTGACGCATGCATATTCGTAATGCTTCCGTTCGATCTTCATCTGGTAGTTGTTTTAATTTTCATACTTTTGCACCGATTTCTCCCGGCTAAAACCCAAATATAAAGTTTAATATGGGTTCGAATACCCTATATATTATGTTTCATGTCTGTAGACAAAAAGCTGACAGAGGAGTTTGGTAGGCAAAATTTTTCAAACAAATATACGCGCATACATAAATATATTTAAAAAGAGGGTTGTGTTTACTATAACCTTTTTACACAAATATTACGCAAGTATAAATCATGTAAAATATTAGCATGAATATATTTTTTCGTAATTGTTGACAAAAGATAATGATCACCCCTTAAGAAAACCGAAAAAACTAATAGGGAATTAGGCTAATGGAATCTTTAATGATGACGCCGGTCTGTTGTGCATGGGAGGGAATAAGGGTAAGGACTGTTGACGAGGGACGAGTGAAGATGCGCAACCCCCAGCAAAGCGCCAAGAACCATCTGTTAATCAATTGGTAAGACCTTACTTGACAAGTGATAGATTTATAGATTTCCTGCCTGATAGGATATCATTCATTGTCTGTATTTCTGAGATGAGGTGTTTTCATTGATTGAGATTGTCGGACTGACTTCCTCATCTTGGTTGTTATAGTCACAACGTTTCGGCCGTTTTGCCCTCCGGCCTTCATCAGGTGTTTTGTATCGAACTGGGAAACCGTTTGTTAGGAGTCTCGAACCCAACCCTTTATTATTATTACGGGGGTACCGTGTTCGGACTCCAGCTAGGCTCTGGGACATAGTTGCTGATTCTCTGTTTTGAATGTTACTTTTCACTGCCTTCGTTCAGGATTGAACTCAGCACCTTTGGGTAACTGTAAACTTTGATACAACGTCTAGGACCACTGTCCTAGTGACATATGGCCGAGTGGTCATAGACGTTGTATCACACACATCTCTACTTATGTATAAAAGGCACTTTGTCCGTGTGAGTATCTGTGTGTCTCTCTCTCTGTTTGCATGTGTGTGCTTGTGTGTGTGATTTCGTTCACTATAGACTCCGAAACGGGTGGGCCGATTCTTTTTTAAAATTTCACACAAATTTTTTTTTATGTATCTGGGATTGTTCTTAGATAGGTTTTGTATCAGAATACCATCGATATGAATCGATAATTGATAATCGAAAAAATCCGAGTAAAGAAGGACAGTTCAATTTTGACCAAAGTTAACACCCTTATACAGCCTAACATTAAATGCTGAAGAGTCCAGCGTCTAAAATGAACAGTAGGTTCTTTTACATAACAGAAGCGAGTTCGGAATATATTTTTATGTTTAGAGAAAAATTGACCCATGATACTTGACTTTTACATTTTAAACCTTAATTCAAGCGATTATATAAAAATACATCTATAAAATCAACAGTGCAATGTAGACTATAATGTTTGGTGGACTAAATCACTCCAGTGCATCACAATGTGCCCCCCCCCACCCGACTAAAGCAAGCAATCAGTGGATTTGGTTGAAAAAATAGGAGATTTCACCGATTTCGATGACATTTCGCAGTAATGAAAGTATGGAGTATTCGTTAATTCTCATTCAATCTCAACATATTAATAGTAATCTAATATAAAATATCCCTATTTGTAAACGATGTGTTCGGTAATCAGCGATTAGAGATACACGTTTTCTTCGCAATCCTTCTTGCATACAACAAGTCTTGATTTCAGGCTTGAAATTGTAAATCTCTAAGAATTTCATTTAATAATAAAAACCGAATGCAATACAAATCTTGCCATGAGTGTTTAATCAATTTCATTTTTTAACATATTCCTTTATTTGTCTGTTTATTGCTGCACACACGCGCTAGCTTACATACAAGCACACACCCGTGTATATATATATATATATATATATATATATATATATATATATATATATATATATATATATATATATAGATATATTACTAAAATAAAGTCGAGCATTCAGTCACCATAAGTCTAAAACCACAGGCGCTACATGTAATTCCACCAATACGGCCACTTTTTGTGGCCAACAACTAATGCATTTCAGGCAGTTTCATTCGAATTCACTACATTAATCTCGACCTAACTGACTCTCACACAAAGGTCTTTCTTAAAGGAAATCGGAGTAACTTGTATTCACATATACTTTTCCAGATTTTTTGTCCATTTGTTTTTTCACCTAATAATGATTTGAAGAAGAATCGAAAACGCCCCTGATACAGAAGCCATACATTATTTCGATTATGTCATGCACAAATCATTAGAAAAGCTGCAAAACATAAAATATAAAAAAAAATCATAAGAATTCTGATATCTTTAACAATGCTTGCTTAAATTAATTTAATTAATGTTTAATCATGCACACAATATATATTTATTGTATAGTGAACAAAAATAAAAATAAAATAAAAAAATGACAGTTAAAAGAATCATGAACTAAATTAGTGCAATTAGTTTGGATTTGATTCTTCTTGAAAAGCATTGAAAAAAAAAACATTGAAAAAAACAAAAGAAACAAAAAAAAACCCCAAAACAACGACGAAAACAAAAACAAAAACAACAACAACAACAACAACAACAACAACAAAAAACAAAAAACAAAAACAACAGCAACAACAAAAGCGAAACCTGCATTGTTTCACCAAATGAGGCTTTTCGATCTCCACATGAAGAAGATTTTATCTAGCCAGACTGTCTTGATACCCCCTTTCCTTTCCCCTCCATCCTTTCGTACTAAATCGCGCCCCTTTTCATTCGACAATAATCCACCATCTTTTACCGGTGCTGCCCTCTGTGAGGGAACGAAACGAAATTAGATATTTCAGTTTCAACCGTGCCAGTTGCTTATCGTTCCCGGAAATGAATGTATATTCAGTCGCTATTGTAAATATCCGGCCCATCTTTAGCGACCAGGTTCTAAAATGTAGGGCATTGGCGCAGAGAAGATGGAGCTAGAGACCGCCTGCCAGACGAGCCGAGGGAGAGAAACGAATCAGCACGAGACAAAAGGCAAATGGAATCTTTAATGATGACGCCGGTCTGTTGTGCATGGGAGGGGATGAGGGTAAGGACTGTTGACGAGGGACGAGTGAAGATGCGCAACCCCCAGCAAAGCGCCAAGAACCATCTGTTAATCAATTGGTAAGACCTTACTTGACGACTAATAGATTTATAGATTTCCTGCCTGATAGGATATCATTCCTATAAAATATCCCTATTTGTAAACGATGTGTACTGTTCGGTAATCAGTGATTAGGGATCGGTGACTGACACAATATCCGTCCGGGGATTCTCCGTCACTTGTATTTCTTATCTGTGAAATTACGCACTGATTTTTGGGTCACATGAACCCTTTAGAATATATCATTCTCTCCTTGTCATAAGGCTAGACACAAAGTCAGGTGTTTTTTTTTTACTTGAAAGTCACCGCTTATCAAGAACAGGAGGCCACTCAAGGATAAGGGTTAGTCGACCCTTCTCTTTATCTGTACATAAATCTAAACATGGATTTCTATGAACTAAGATTCTTTTTTAGAACTGCCCGCCTGTAGAACTCTGTTCCGCTGGCCTGCTTTCCAGTTGACTACAATATGGTTGTCTTCAAGTCCAATGCAAACAATCTTTTGCAAGCCGTCCCTTTAAATTATCAAATCATACCAAATTCCCACTTCTAACGATTACTACACTGTTGTCCTGTTGATTACCGTACACCTATTAACCCTTATCATCGGGGGGCCTTCGGGACTTAACAATGTGGTGACTCTCTTGTAAAAAAGTGTTAGATAGTTGTGTAAGTTATGACTCTTTAGGCTGTGATCATAGCGTAGTATCTGTTAACTGCTGACTCTAAAAAAATAACTTTGGATAATTCTAAGAGATTTTAATGGCCATTAAGACAAACAAAATGAACACTCTCTTATCTTGTAGTTAACAGTCAAGAAATCGAAAAATAAATACAACACACAACTTTTACCCAAAACAGAATATAATTTAATTCTCTACCGACCTGTAAACTTTTAAAGTTCTAAAACCGCTCAAAATATTTTTAAGCTTCAAAATAATGTCTAGTATCTCGAAGCATCACGTGTTCAGATGTTAAGTCACATGAACATAGAAAATAAAGCCTGAAACAAAATTAAAAACCAAAAAATTAAATTTTAACCCGTTACCCGTATACAAATTGGTAGATAATAAAATTTTATTGCATTTGGTATAAATTAGTTGTATTTTTGTTTACAATTTCTGGATTATAACGCAAGATTAGAAAAAACTTCTCATGATTTAATGTTCTACTCATATAAATTCTGTTTTTACTCAGTTCTTTTTTCTGTAGCAACATTGTAAAAAAAAATCTAAAACTAGTTGAAAATTTACACTTATGAAAATATCCGCATATACTGACATTATTATTCAATGATATTAGATCGGCATGAAAGTTTTTGTTGGTTGAAATTTTATCTTGAAAGATGAAAAACTGTTCTTTTGAAAATTTATATTCATAACAATAACAACCTTTGTTCTTTATGATTTGATGCCGTCTTTCAACAAGCCTATACATGTCTTGTCTGTAAAATTCTTTAGGTTTTGCTGTGAAATATAAACCTGACCAATGCTTAATCGCTTTTCGTGATATTAACCTAAAACCATTTATAATCCTCGAAATAAGAGATAATCTGAGGGAGTCAGGTCAGGAAGATATGCAGGATTGGAAAGATTTTGCAATCAAATTATTCGAGGAGACTTTTGGTCAATATTGCTGTATGAGAACGAACAGTATGACTATGAAAGATGGGCCCCTTCTGATGATTGAAGAAGGTCGGTTTCGGATCAGCATAGATGAGAATATTGCAGAAAATATGAATGATTTTTTAATAATGCGAAAAAAAAAAATTAATCATGGTGTAATGTTTAAGTAATTAAATAGTGATTAAGTATAAAATAAACTACAATGGTTCAAAATACATATTCTACAAACACACAAAAACTTTACACCGATCTAATGGATGTTAAAATGTTTAATTTTCTCCACACATTCATAAATATAATATGCTATAAAAACTTATAAAAATGGTAATAATTTAATTATTTGAAATATTTCTAAATTGTGTATCATTTTGAGGAATTACATTTGTTGAGTTGTTTCAGTAATGTGATAATAACCACTAGTTTGCTTCCGGTGTTGGTAATGTCAATTTACATTTTTACCTTGCTGTTACCGACGAACTTTTCGATTCTCCTCACGAGAACCGTAAAAGTCAGGCATAAGTCTCCTCAATTGTGAATAACTTTATATTCCACAAAACGCCGCTTATCATTGTGCTACAGTAGTACGAACACACAGGTGTGAAATTTGCAATTAACTGCAATGAATATACTTATGTAGTGTTTTTTTATTATTGGTTTCAAAGGTTGTCACAACCGAAGATGATAGTGGGGATAAGCCCCCTTTCCCTAAATAATACCCTCATGGTGTGCATCTTAAATAGCCTCGGACAACCAAGTCCAGTTCCTGTCTTTCTCGTGTGGTCTAACTACTAAGCTCGGCAAAACTGGTTATACTACAAGAGAGAAAGGGAAAAGGCAGTCCATTGGCGCCTAAACATCAGTCATTTCGGGCAAGTGGGGCTCGTCAACCTTGGATGGCAATTTACCTAGGAGAAGACAAAAATTGATTCAAAACCCTCATTCCCTGCGGGATTACCCCATCAGGAGAAAGGCTAGGAGAGTAAACCCCGACAGAAAATCTGGAGATGGAGTCCCAAAGGCGGCTAACTTTATATTGTCATCATCGGCAACTTCTGCAGCCCATTTAAAGCTAAGCTCTATCGATTCTGTCTTTCCCTGGATCCTCTCTTCGCGGACAACAGCTATCCTCACATATCACCCTACCCAAGCTATGTAGCTCACTGCTACACCATAGTTTTCCGAAAAGGACGGTTGCGAATAACAGTGTTTTTTCAATTTGCGTACAAACAGACAGGCTAAAAAGATAATAGATTAAGGTATTTTTTTACATATATTTTATAGGCATACTTTTTATAGATATTCTTAATTATATATTACATTATTTATTTATTTATTTATTTGCATATAATTTATAAGCATACATTATATGGATATTATTAATTATATATTACATTATTTATTTATTTACCTATATTTTATAGGTATACATTTTATAAGTATTCTTATATATTATATTATTTATTTGTTACATATATTTTATAGGCATACATTTTATAGATATTCTTAAATATGTATTACATTATTTATTTATTTACATATATTTTATAGGCATACTTTTTAATAGATATTCTTATTTATATATTACATTATTTCTGTATTTACATATATTTTATAGGCATACATTCTGAAACCACTGTCAAAAATCTTCCTCACTCTTTAGCTGTGCCAAAACCAAAATGTAGATTCCATGAACAAAGCTTCTTTCTTAGAAGTGCATGTCTGTGGAACTCTCTTCCGTTTGCCTGTTTCCCACCTGACTACAACCTGGATGTCTTCAAGTCCAACATAAACAAATTCCTGATGAATCGCCCTCTTAAGTAAGACACTTTACAAAATCTCCAATACTAACGATTACGACGATACTATCCCATTGATTACTGTACACACAATAACCTTTATCCCTGAGTTGCTTCCGAGCCTTTCTAAGTGGTGACTACCTTGTAAAAAAAAAAAAAAAAGAATAAAATAAGAAAATTCCGATGACTAATATTTCTATTCTTTTAAAAGGATCGCTAAGAACTTGAAAACATATCTAGATTCTACTAATTTTTTAAAAACTTATATTCACCCCAAACAAAGCACATTGCCAGTTGGACTTAAGGGGCTACTAGTTGGGATTATGTTAACAGGAGCTATCTGGGGAGTTGAGCAGTAGAGATCTGTTCGCATTACATTAACATGTTTTTGAAGAAAACACAGAGAATTCTAAAGCTTAGCAGTTCGAGATAAACTTCTAGAGTAGAAGGCTTTCCAACATCATAGTGAAGGGGCAGGATTTTGCTGCTGTACAGATTCGTACGTACAGTAGGAGAGCACAAGTGCTATTAGTTCATCAGAGAACATTCCATTAAAGTACTAGTACAACAGGCACGGGGTACTACATTGCGGTGATGATACAGGGGTTGGAGGTTGGCCGATAGTGCGGAGCCTATTAGATTGATGACTCTTTTTTAGACCCTGATGGTGATTGATAATTTGTATTGTTTGGATTATTCGGACCGGATTACTATTCTTATTTTGGTTGTTATTTAAACTGCATCTAAAGATTATATACAAAAGAGGTATTGTCAGATATTTTATGTGAAATTCAGAGATATGTTTTATCGAATGAAATAATTTGTACTATTATGTATAACGAATAAGCATGAAAACAATTAAGACCAAGTTTTCAATTTCAGATTGATATTTAGTATCTTTTCAATAATTATAGCAACTTGCAGTCTCAAGAGATTATTTGCAAGAACTAGAATTTAGTCTTATTCACTATCAATGATTGAAAAGAATTATATAATCAATGAAATTAAGAAAAGAAAGTCTTCACTTCAAGTTTCTAAAGAATTTAAATAGGAATCATCGAAAAATTAAGAAAATATGTCAACTGGGATTCAACCAAGGAAAAAAGTCTCGGGCTAAATTCATGAATTTAACAAAGCGAGATCTATCACATATCTAAAGAGAATTAATAAGAAACTCAAATGCGTCAAGTGCGAGCCTGTGATTGTTTTATCGTTATTTCCATGGCAAGTGCTCGTCCGAGCTCAGATCTCTGGTCTCCCCTCGCCGATCTTTCACGAAAAACACCCGTCTAGCTGAAACCACTGTCAGTAATTTTACCCACTCTTTATCTGTGCCTAAATCAAAGCGTAAATTCCATGAACAAAGCTTCTTTCTTAGAAGTGCACGCCTATGGAACTCTCTTCCGTTTGCCTGTTTCCCACCTGACTACAACTTGGATGTCTTCAAGTCCAACATAAACAAATTCCTGATGAATTGCCCCCTTAAGTAAGACATTTTATCAAATCTCCAATACAAACGATTACTACGATACTATCCCATTGATTACTGTACACGCAATAACCCTTATCCCCGAGTGGCTTCCGGGCCTTGATAAGTGGTAACCTCCATGTAAAAAAAAGTGCGCTTGAGCTTCTGTGTTGTCAAAATAAACAAAGTGTAAAGCATTAAGGAAGTTTAACGATGTAAAAAATAAAATAAATAGACGCATTTTAATGAAAAAACAAAAAAACAAAACAAAAAACAAAAAAAAAGGAAAAACAAGAAAACAAGGAAATAAAATTACAGTAGACAAAAATATATGAAAACTGATTTCAGCAAAGTGCTTTTTACGGATGAATCAAGGATCACCGTGGATAAACCCGATTAATGGGCTCGCGGATGGGTTTTCAAGCTACATGATTCAAGACTATTTTATACGCCAACAAAGGGCTGTGGCATCATGATATGGGCTGGGATTATTAGTAATAAGTTCGTGTGTCTATTTAAAGTGATAGATGGGGTTAAAATGAATCTCAGTCTTACTGTGAGTTTCTAGAGCAACATTTCTTTGAAATGCTTGATAACCAGACTTTACCTAAGTGTTGATCTATAATCTTTATGCAAGAAAACGCCCCAATTCATGCATCAAAGTGTACTAAATCCTGATTGAACGAAAAGGAGTTTGTTGAATATTCTCTTATGGACTGACCTTCAAATAGCTGTGACTTTAATCCCATTGAGCACTTGTGGAGCATACTGAAGAGAGGTATTCATTCTTATGGAAAGCAATTCAACAGCATATGTAACCTCTGGAAGTCAGTTAAAGTTATTGCAAATGAAAATTGCAAATCTAACATCAGATGTTGACAATAGGTACCTAACAGTAATTGAAAAGAGAGAAAAAAATACATTTTTACACGTTCTCACTGTTTTCTGTAACTATATCTTTTTTTTTTTTACACAGTGATCACCACTTATCAAGGCCCGGAAGCCACTCAGGGATAAGGGTTATTGCAGGTACATTACGTTAGTGTGGAGATTTGATGAAGTGTTTACTTAAGGGGGCGGTTCATTAGGAATTTGTTAACGTTGGACTTGAAGACATCCAAGTTGTAGTCCGGTGGGAAGCAGGCAGACGGAAATAAAATCTTTTTCAAAAATGTGTTTCATTAAAAAAATGACGAATTTTGTCTAAAATGTTTTCATGTTATATTTTTACATTAGCTTTACAAGGTATAATAATGAAAAAGTATCAAAATAAATAGTTTTTTTTTTACATGGATGTCACCACTTATCAAGGCTCGGAAGCCACTCGGGGATAAGGGTTATCGTGTGTACAGTAATCAATGGGATAGTATCGTAGTAAAAGTTAGTATTGGAGATTTGATAAAGTGTCTTACTTAAGGGGGCGATTCATCAGGAATTTGTTTATGTTGGACTTGAAGACATTCAAGTTGTATTTAGGTGGGAAACAGGCAAATGGAAGAAAATTCCACAGGCGTGCACTTCTAAGAAAGAAGCTTTGTTCATGGAATCTACGTTTTGATTTAGGCACAGATAAAGAGTGGGTAAAATTACTGACAGTGGTTTCAGCTAGACGGGTGTTTTTCGTGAAAGATTGGCGGGGGGGGGACCAGAGATCTGAGCTCGGACGAGCACTTGCCATGGAAATAACGATAAAACAAAGACAGGCTCGCAGCGTTTCTTCTGTGGGAGAGAGGTTGCAGGGAAGAGAAAAGGGTATCCCCTACTAAGCCACGAAGTCTTTTTTATACTCTGTCAAGGTAGGATAGGCTGTTTTTAGCAGCTCCTGTCCAGATGTGGCAGCAGTATTCCAATACTTGAAAATAAACAATCAAATTAGTCTGTTTATTGAACTTAGTAATTTTTTCCAACCAAAAGCCATAGTTTTCTCTATCACCATATATTTAAGTTAATAATTTTGAGGATAATATGAACATCATAATAGGAATTAAAGACTTAAAGATTAAAGAAACAACTTTTATACCAATACGTAACTTGCATATAATCTCTAGACGCAGTTTATAGCTGATATAACCCCGACTTTCTTCAAGTACATTTTTTTCGAACTAGTAGAGCAATGAATAAAGGCGTTGATTAGCAGTCAGTTGTAAGTGACAGAGTTCTAGAAGTTGAAAACCTTTACTGGAGACGAGAATAACATAAAACGTAACAATTCTACTCAGTCATAGTTGAAGAAACGAGAAAAATATATAGGTTAGGCTTCCAATCAAAATATTCCAGATTATTTTACACCGAGTAGCAACACCGGGTCAGTTTGATTGTATTTTAATACCAGACTACTGAAAAAAATATCGAGAAGAAACACGTCTCATATCAGTTCTAAGTTCAGTTAGTCTTTTTTAACAAATGGCAATGTTTATTTGAAACCAAAAGGCCACAAAGTGCAAAAGGAAAAGAATAATATAAAAGAGAAAGAAAAAAAAAAGAAAAGAAAAATTGATTCTTCAATTACGGATAAGGAATCGTGTCAGATTTGTTTTATGGCTTTTGAGTTCATTTAGTCGTTTTCCTTTCTTTTTTTCTAACGTTTTGAAATTCTTAGAATTAACAGACTTAGAGTTTGACAGCAAAATCGTTAAAATAAAATAATATCAGTAATTTTTAGTTTGCATTTTACATTTTGCTGTGTAAATGACGATATTATCAAATGACCAATATCACATCGAGATCAACAGTGTTGTGTACATTATTTACCTAACAGTTATGTAAAGCGCACTAACAGAAACACTAGAGATAAAAACAACGAATTCATTACGACTTTTAGCAATACTATACGCTATGTAAATTCTGAAATTGCTCAAAACAATTGTAAGCGATTTTCAAAAATAGCTAATACAACAAAGAAAAGCGAAAAGATAAATACACAACATATAAATGTTACCGAACGCAAGCTAAGCTGCTCTTCTATTTACCTAGATAGATTTTTAAAAATGTTTTTACTTATTTTAAAGTGTTTTTAGTTAAAAAATAAAGATAGTGCAAAATCTGAGAAGTTTGAATGAAAATCAAAATAGAGGTCTTATTCGAGCGTTGGTAATCGCTCAAAATCAAAAATTAAATAAAATGCTGGTAGAAGCACATCAAATAAATGTTCTACTAGTATTTTGTTTCATTTTTGACTTTTGAGGAATTATCGACGCTCGACTATGGCTTTAATGAGACCGCCATTTTTTCTATTCTAACTCGATGTGTTTTAAACTATCTTTATTCTTAACTAAGAAAACACACTGAAATATGTTAAAACACACACACACACACACACACACACACACACACACACACACACACACACACACACACAATTATCCAGGTAAGTAGAAGAGTAACTTATTTTGCCTTTGGTAACATTTATTTGTTGTGTACTTATTTTTAAAGACTTTTTTGCTTTGTTGACTATTCTGGAAAAATACTCAATTGTCGTCATCGAACTACTCAGGTTCCAGCCAATTGCTTTGAGATGTGATAAGTGATTGGTCACGTGATTTACTTTTTTTATATAAA
This sequence comes from Euprymna scolopes, assembly GCF_053919585.1. Lineage (NCBI taxonomy): Eukaryota > Metazoa > Mollusca > Cephalopoda > Sepiida > Sepiolidae > Euprymna > Euprymna scolopes. Next base: position 43,460,395 of record NC_136487.1, read on the forward strand.
CGTTGTATGCAATTATTATTTTTTTTTTCGAATGATACGAGTTGGAAAGGACTATTTTCCTAACAATTCTTTACAGTGTACAAATCCCAAACAGAAATATTAGAAGTACTGAGATACGAAAAGTAATGCCAAGTATAATTGTCGAAATAATTGTACAATTGACAAATACAGGGTGTCCTTTTAGAGGCAGCGAGCTTTAAATCGACAACTCTATTTTATTTAATCGCATATTTGGCAACTATCAGTTATTTTGAGTTCGGCTTAATTTAGCAATTCATCGTGTGGTTTTAGCAAAACAAGTCACATGCCACATAAAGAGCGATAGATCAATTTACTGAGAGAAACATTTGATAAACGATTAATGAAACGAAATGAACCTGTAAACTGGCCACCTCGTTTGTGCATTTACACCGCATTTGTTTATTTTCTGTAGGGATATTAAACTCCCATGTATACGCTGATAAACTAGACATAATAAATCACTTGGAAGACAATATTCGACGAATTGCTGTCGAAATACAGCCTAATTTGATGCGTAGCGCGGTGAAAACTGGACCTCTAGATTGCAGCATATACGCACGAGCCGAGGAAGGCATATGCCCGAACTGGTATTATAAATGCCAAAAAATAATTTTTAGGATAAACCACATATTTGTACAATAAAACTATTTTTCTGTGATTTATTTAAATTTAAAGTTCGCAGCCTCTAAAAAAAAAACCATATAAAATAAACCCAAACAGCATAACAGATATAATGCACAGTTTATACTCATAGATAATGATCGCGATCTAACTTGGGGAGAGTATTTATATCTGGATAATACGGATATTCTTTATTTTGATTGTCGTTAAACCAGAGACGTCCAACGATACTGACTTCCGATTCTCTGTAACCGATTTTGGGTCAACAAAGGGTCATAACTTTCTCATGTCACGTGACATGTGTAATTGCTGATTTGTTACATCCGTACGAATACAATTATTTTTTTAGAATAAAATATAATTGATTTTATACTTATCTATCTATCTATCTAGCTAGCTTGCTATCTATTTATCTATCTATCTATTTTATAAAAGGGACTTTTTCTATGTGTGTGTGAGTCCGTTTCCCATGGATTCGGAAATGGCTCGACCGATTTTTTTTTTTTTTTGAAATTTCACATGAAGGTAATTAATATGTCTGGGAGTGTCTGACGTAGGTTTTGTATCGAAATGCGTCTGATAAATATCGGAAATCGAAAAATACGATTAAAGAAAGAAGTTCGATGCTGACCAAAGTTTTCACTTTTATACAACCTAACATCACAAGTGTATTTCAGAAATTTTATCATCGCACAAGCAGAAAGACCTAGCCTATAAATTCAGCTGTATACTATTTTATAAGACAGGGCGCATTATAAATAAATGTTTCTTTTTAGATCACAATTGAACCATGATACTTGACCTTCGTACGTTTAACTTTAATAACCAAGATCTTCTGATTCTCTCTTTTCTGATCTTGAGCACGTGATACAGTGGGGAAAATGTAGCTGGTTAATTTTAATGCTATAAAACCAAGCTTCTCTCTTTTCATGATAATCTTTCTGACCCCCCCCCCCATAAGGCCCCAATTGAAATGGCTGGCTCTTCTCTTTGGGAAGCAGCATGTTCTGACACGCTTCAAGGACTGATTTTCACTCATGGTTTGAAATGGAACACGTACATCAAATCTGTTGTCAAAATTGGTGGAAAAATGATTGGATCATTCTGCCGCCCCAGTAGGTATTTCACTGCCGATGCAATCCTCTATCTGTATAAGAGTCAAGTACAGCCGAAAATGGAATACTGTTGCCATATCTGGGCAGGCGTTGCTTGGTGCGTCTAATCCTGCCTCTATAGGGTTCAAAACCAACTTCGTAACTTAGTAGGTTATGCAATGTTTTCTTCCCTGCAGATTCTTTCTCATGGAAGAGATGACTTGTGATGTTAGGTTGTATTGTCTCTGCTCTATTGTTATTTTCATGGTAAGTACCTTTTACTCCAATCTATGGTATCCCTTGTCAAACTTTCACACACACACACACACACAAAAACAAAACAAAAAAAAAACACTGGACTATTTACAACCACTAACAATTTCTCCCATTCTCTATCTGTGTGTAAGTCTAAACGCAGATTCTATAAACATGCTTCCTGGCTAACTACAGTATGGTAGCCTTGAAGTCTAATGTAAACAAGTTGTTGTTGAACCTTCCCTTTAAATAATCAAATTGTACTCAGCTTATACTATTAACGATTACTATACTACAACCTTACATTCATTAACCCTTATCATCTCGTGGCCTTCGGGCTGTGATAAGTGTTGACTCCCTTGTAAAAATAGTGATTATGTAAAAATAATTTATAAAATCAACAGTTGGTTCTTTGATAAGACAGGGGCACATTCGGATTGAATGTTTCTGTTTAGAGCACAATTGAACTATGATACTTGACTTTTTTCATTTTCATTTATATTTATTTATAAAACCGTGCAATGTAGATTAAAATATATTGTACACTTAGTCAATGTGGACCTTCCTCCTGGTACACTGCGGAGAATAGAGCAGGTAATCGATTTAATTAAAAACTGGCGATTTCACCGATTTTGATGACAATAAAGTGTGGGAGGGTGGAACATTTGTTGATCCTCATTCAATCCCAAACAATGTCAGGTCTCCCTGCTAATCTATCTATCTATCTATCTATCTATCTATCTATCTATCTACATTTTATCTCTCTCTCTCTCTCTCTCTCTCTCTCTCTCTCTCTATATATATATATATATATATATATATATATATATATATATATATATATATATATATATATATCTCGCCTCAGACATAATCGTGAACCATTTGATGTAAGGACTAAAAATACCACTTCAAGGTCAACAATCAGTCAACAATAAAAACCCCAAAGCAATTCTTTCCCCTTTGTTAGAAACATCGCTTATGTAAATGTGAGAACCAAAGGACAAATCCAATGTCACAACGAACCATTCGCTTTAGTTGAATGACGATTAGAATACAGGTTTATTTACTCTTACAAAACTTCAAAATTCCTAAACGACATTTAGAAAAAAAAGAAAGAAAATAAATAAAATAAAATACGCATCAGGGGCCATTGACAACCAAATTACAACGCAATATTACGAAATTAAACAAATATTTTACTTGTTTGAAATTTATAATTTAAATATATTTCGGAGTCAAACTCCATCCTCAGTTTTTTATGCATCTTCTTTTCTTTCCTTTTTTTCTTCTTTTTTTGCTACGTCGTAAAATTGAAGAAAGAAAAGTCAGTTATTTATTTATTTTCGTAATATTGCGTTGTAATTTGGCTTTCAAGCGCAGCTGATGCGTCTTTTATTTTATTCAAATTAAATCAACGCTTCTATAACGGAACTCACACCTTTGACGTTAATCTCGTATAGCCAACGCACCGTTCCGGCATTTCAAAATACAACTGCTGAGAGACAATGTGCCTATTTTTACTAGCTGGCTTGCCGAAATAACCAGGTAACGCTTAGAATCGCAAAAGATAGGAATTCACGATTTCTGGCAAATCTACAATAGTGTAGGGAATAAAGAGCAATCAGTAATTCCTCCATTATCCGACAACCAGAAGGTCACATGCACGTCAACCGAGAAGGTGGAACTGCTTGCTCGGCGATTCGCCTTCAACCCCACTTTAGAACCAACAAACAACTCCCTCCCAAATTTCCCTATGCGGACGGAAGCCACACAAGATGATGTGAAAAATCAACCTTTCTCATGTCCGCGATATCATAAAAACAGCCACCTCCAAGGCGTGTGGGTCTAATCTCATCCTTACTATACTAATTAAAAAATGCTCATCTGAGCTAGCCCCATACTTTCAAGCTCTACAATAAATGCCTTGCTGAATCTTGCTTCCCTAGTAGCTGGAAGATTGCCGCTGTGGTATCAGTGTACAAGAATTCTAGTGAAAGGAGTAACCTGCTCAGTTATCGCCCTATCAGTCTCCTCCCCCTCTTAGTTAAAACGTTGAGACCTTAATTAATGAAGCATTAGTCCACCACCTCACAAAAGCAAATTTTCTCTCTGACAAACAGTATGGATTTAGGCAATGTCGTTCTACTGCAGATATTTTTATAGTCATCTCTGAACGCATATACCATGCACTTGATAAGGCGGGCGAAGCCAGGACTGTAGCTTTTTATATATCCAACGCCTTTGACGATGTTTGGCACGAAAGACTGCTAATGAAAATTAAATCGTACGGTATAACTGGACGTATACTAAATATAAATAGACCCTTCTTAGATATTAGGATCATCCGGATTGTCATTGACGGACGTACATAATATTAATACGGAAGTGCCCCAGGAGTCGATCTTTGGACCACTATTATTCCTGATATTCATAAACGACCCCCCTGATAATATTGTGTTCAAGATGGGTATATTTGCTGAGTGATACAACGATCTATAACATGTACGAGGGAAGAACGGATGTATTGAAATCTAAGACAATGGCAACCTCCAACTCCTGCCCCATTGCTTCGATGTCGCATCACCGTATCTGTTATACAAATATTTTAATGGAATGTGCTCTGATGAACTCGTTGCGCTTGTGCCCCCTTGATGTACATATCCCCAACAAATCCGCTAAGCAACAAAATCTCATCTCTTCACTGATGAGGTCCCTAAATGCCAGAAAGCTTTATACTCTAATAGGTTCTTCCCTCGAACAACTAGACTTTGGAGTTCCCTTCCTATCACCTGCTTCCTTGACTGTACTGACATGCAGAAGCTTAAATGTAAGGTAAACAAACATCTTTTTATTTTTTTTTCTAGGCATGATCCCAAATAATAGCATCTTACGTCCAAGTGGCGACATGCCTTGTTAAAAGTGAACGTGAGTAATAAAAAAAAAGGACAAGCATTAGGCTGGATCTCTACAAACAGTTTTTTTTCATAGAATTTCCCATCTTTGGAACACATTACTACATAACTGCTTTCACACGAACTACGAAATCATTATGTAATTTCATTAGGAATAAAATAATTGTCAGTATGCTCGCGACATTTTGCATTCGTCTTTTTCTATTTTCTGCCACCCCTCTCCGTCCCGACCCCTCACTTGCAGTCTTTTAAAAACGTCTTTTAAAAGTAATTTATTGTTATACAAATAAATGAATATCAAACCATACATAATGTTTAAATACAATTCCAACATGTACTTGTCATAAATCAGTTCAATTTTGTTCGTTTATTCATTTTTTTTCAATCTTATTCTTTATGATATAACTGGTATTCGGTTTCGATTTCTGGTCATGGCACGCTTTATTTGTTTGAAATTTATTATTTAATATTAACGCAATATTTTCTATTTTTAAAGAATATATTTCGATATCGAAATATATTTCTTACATTATTTGAAAAAAAAAATGTCTGACGGAGAGGCATACACAAAGACACACAGAGAAAGTATTCCCTATATTATAAGTGGATTATATGGATTTTTTAAATTTTTTATTGAAGAGAAATTTATTTGAATTATTATTTCTTTTCATTTTTCTATCGATTAAAAAAACGTTAATTTTAATTTAACTGTATAATTTCATTCGGAAAATAAATTCAGAAATATTTTAATAAAATAAATGGAACCTTATTTTTAAATTACCGTACTGTCTCCGACTCTGATACAATTTAATTGTCACAGAAATAGGGATATTAAAAGAAAAAAAAATTGGATATAACTGGACAACTTATTTGAAGAACGAAACGCCTAAAAACTCAGCAGAGCAGCGGTAAATTAAAAGAAAACAAACAAACAAACAAACAAATAAAAAAACAAGAATGTAAAACAAACAAAAAAATAACATATTCCATTTTATTTGTAATTAATTAAAATCAAACGTATTACGAGCTCCGATGCACAGAAGAAAATTATAAGGCGCTATTTTGAATTCTTCTTTTGTTCAAAAGGAAGAAAAAAAACACTTCGACGAAACTTAACGGCAGAGGCAACTTTAAAAGCAACTTGTAAAGTTGAAGGAAAGCCGTAAAGTAGAGAGGAGGCCAATTAGAAATTAGTTTCTTTTATTGTTGACTTTGGCGAGGAACTCCCAAGCAGATTGCAATAAAAGCAGAAAAAGCCACCATTAATCCGGATAAGATTGTTGGATCTTTACCTCCCAAGTTGGCGATTCCATTTTAACAGCATCACATGTTGGCTTGGAAGTTTTCAGGCCGAACTATTAACGGAGTTAAATGGAAACGAAAAGGAAACAGGAATCTGAACATCTTCGGTTCAATTACTTTAAGGAAACGAAGGCTTTCCACGCACGCGCGTACGCGCACACACAACCAACCAAACAATAAAAATACCGTAGAATCTCCATTAAAAATTTAGTCAACAGCAAATAAAACAGTTCTTAATTAAATGAATTATTAATATTTTCTGCCACCGACTATGGGTTTAACGTGTCGTGTTCAATTTCTGTCAGGGCTACTGCATTACTTTCATCAATGTTATTATGAAAACTATGAATCCATACAGCTTCCTCTAGATATGGATATAGGCTACCCTCACTAGAATTCGTCAACCGATCTGGAGAAAGAAAACTGAAATAACACTGGTCTTTCTTTACTTATATCCGTATTATTAGTTACAGTCTTTTGTCACTAGAATCACACAGAACCGGTTCATGAGCGATGCAGTTGGTAATTGCACAATCTTTGCTTTAATATAGTCTCCTCGTTCAAGCACTGTTACAAGGAGAATACATTGTCTTTTAAGAGTGAAAGGAGGCTTTCTTTGTTAGATATGAATGAATAATATTTAAATAATTTTAAATACGTCAAGAAAAACCTTGAATGTTATAATATCTTAAGGAGAAAAAAACAAAACTTCTGCACATTTCATGATCATTATAAAACAGTCGCTTTCATAAAATCATGCATATAATTGCGTCTTATCAAAAGCATATGATACATAACGTTGATAGTTCGCTAGTGCTCCGGAGGTGAAGGTGGCTAAGTGGTTAACGACATGAACTAACAACATAAGGGTGCAAAGTTAGAATCCAGTTCTTTCCACAAAAAACACTTTCATTTAGGATGTTGACATCCTTAATGTGATCGCCTTCGTAAATCTTTCTAGAGAAACATCGGGAAAACCAATGCCAACAGGAAACTCATCTGATTCATACGAAATGAACAAACAGCAAATTCGGAATCTCTGAATTTTCATACATTAAAAAAAAAAAGAAAATAGAAAATCTTTCAATTATTGTTTATGCTACAAAGAAAGTGATTTAGAATTTTCTCATAATTTTATTTGAAGCTTTCTTTATAATTTACTAGAAGGCCGTCCGGCGTTTCTCGGTTGTAGCATACACTCAAATATATACTGTTAGTCAATTAAGGTATAGGTTTAGTTAATTCACCCCTGCTAAGTTCCAATTAAAAAAAAATGTCACCATAGCTATTTTTACCAGTTAAAAATAAATAAAATTTGTTTCACAAGTCCACATCCTCTATATACATGGTGACCCCCCCCCAAAAAAAACAAAAGCTAAACAGAGGCCATCTAGAACATATGCTGTAGAACGGAGAAAAAAAAAAGTCCAAAGACCCTAGTGTTTTGATGTGGTGTTTTGAATATAATAAACTAGTTATGACCAAAGTTTCATTTCATTCGGACAATACACTAAGAAACAGGGCCTAATCAGAGTTTGGGCCCGTTTTTTGGGGTCACCCTGTATAGGCATGGCCAAAAAGTTTTTTTTTTAAACGAATTAAAATCTATTTAAATCCATTATTTTTGGCAACTTTTTTTTTTACAGAAAGCTGAAAGCCTGAATTTCATCATGAAAAGCAGAATAATATTTTCTACTATTTTTAATGGAATTTAAAATTTTAAATTTTCCCAAACCACACCACACACTGTCCTTTTTAGTCTCGATTGCTAAAACATTTAAATATTTTTTAAAAGGTTTTTGAACAAAATATTTCTTTTTTCGTCTAAATAAGATTTAGGATGATTTGGTATAAGAATAGACAAACATACTATAATTACCATATACCAATGAATAATTTACAAAATAATTCCAACTTTTTATATCAATCTGTAGATTAGCGTAGTGAAATTAAAAAAAAACAAACAAAAAAATTTAATGATAGTTTAAAATCAAGTACAGAGGCCTGGAGGGGACTAAATAAATTATACTTAGCCATGTATTTTTAACGTTTGATTTGACGATTAAGTGAAGGGGTTAAGTCTTTTTTCATAAGCGATATATATATATATATATATATATATATATATATATATATATATGTTGCCTACATAATCCTCGAAGTTAAGCAATGATGAGTTTGGCCAGTACGAGATGGGCAAATATTAGGCGTCGTATGTGTTGAAAACAACTCCAGCATTTAGTATAAAGGTTGGGGCACCATAGGTGAATAAACGAGAAACTGCCGAAAGAAATTATCGTATTTTTTAGCAAAATGCACAGTTATTTATCGATCTTTTCTTTTTTGGTATCGATTTTTTCAAAGCATTTTCTATTGGATGGTATATTAGCAATATTGAACCCACTAAAAGAAAATCATTATTTTTTTTCAAAGATTTAAAAGTAGTGTTTTCCGCTAAAATAATAAAAACATATAATTTCTTTTTGCTAATCTAAAAGATAATGATTAGTAATAATATATTCAACGGATTTCACACCTCAAAACACAAAAGATGAAAACAAAACACATTCAAAATTCGGATTTTAAACCTTAAAAGCTGAAAAGCGCAGTTGTCTTTTTTTGTTTGTTTATTTTATCTACAATCCTAACCCTTCCCACAATACAATATATTTTCGGCTAATTATTTAAAGCATATTTGTACGCACAAATAAAGAAGTGGGAATTTTGTAGGCAAAAATATACATATAAATATCGATTATGAAAAGAAAGAGTACGCCATTATAAAATTCATTCTTCACTTAATAATCAGTGAACATTTCGCATTGATTGGATAATTACTTGATTTTTGGTAGATTTTAAAAGAGACACTCCGCCAAAAAATACTTACTCCCTCCTTTCGTTTTGGCTGTGCCTATCTATATATCCAGTTTCAAATCTGTAGACCAAAAAATTGAAAGAGTAGTTTAGTAGAGTCAGTTCCGCACACAAACAAACAGACAATGTCATTTTAATATTTACTAGCAGGCCGTCCATCGTGGCCCGGTCATGAAATACGCTTAAATATGATATTTAAATTTATGCTGATTTCATATTTATTATTATCGAGCCAATTACCTATTATTACATTGCACCCAATATTTACTAGTGATTTCAAAAGAAAAAAATATGACTTAGGTATCATCAGCTCGAATCAAAACCAAGACATGTAGCTCTCCAGCATTATTTGTTATCATCAGATCTAAATCCATACGCATATAAAAAAATAAAAATAACGTTGTTTAAGGTATAAATGTGTATTTGCGCACACGTAGAAATAACACGTTTAGTTGACATACGCCTGCCAAGTAGCACGTTCAATTCCTCTATATATCGGTTTTCAAGTCTTTAGACCAAAAATTGACAGAGTAGTTTGGTAGAGATCGTTCCTGATACAGACAGACAATGAGAGAAAAAAGATATTTCAGTTTTTGCTTGATAGAATTATTACATTGATGGCGTCGATACATGAAATCGCGCCAGGACAAACAATATTCAATCTATTTTATACAAAAACGGCCCAATACATTTGTGCCAAATATGTTTTATTTTATTTCGAGTAAGTTTTCAAGGAGATTTGCTGTGTTTAATATGGAAGGCGGGGAAACTGTGTCCGTATATACTTGCCTCGCCACCAGAGCAGAAATAAAGTCGGTTTAGAATATGGGAAAAATGCAGCTCCTCTTCCTCCCAAAATATCCACTCTGGATTTGGACAAACATAAAAACTTTCTATGAGTACACATATACGCATACATACGCACACGAATACACTCATACATGTACAGTCGCATAGACATATCTACACACATGGATTCGCACGCATACACACAGAACGGCACACAAACACACATATATACTGTAATCTTGAAATAACTTACACTTTTCTGTTGTTGTTTCATTTTATGTTAGCGTTCAACTATTTAAGCAAATTCTTCCACCCCTGCCACAGCTGAGTATGTGGTTGTACCAGTTGAGGATACGTCATTGACAATCAGTACAAACCTGACTTTATTGTTGTTGGGCTGAATTCTGATTCTCTTCAATCCAAGGAAGTTCACTTTTCCAGGCTTTGCCTTCTAGGGGTTTATTTATTAGCGGAGGGGAGCGGTCTTGTCCGGTCGTAAAATACGCTTAAATATATTTTAATCCATGTAGAGTTTGTATTTATTATTACAAAGCCAATTCTTTATAATATTATATTGTACCTAATATATAGTAGTGATTTAAAAATTTGAAAAAAAAAAAAAGAAAATTCTTGAGTGCTTTCAGCTAAAATCGAAACCAAAACATTTAGCGCTCCAGTAGGTTGTCCTACCGGCGTAGCTATCAAGAGATAAGTAAGAAAGTTTTAATATATAACGACTTGAAAGCGTGAAATGCATTTGGGCATGCATAGAAAGAAGTAAAAATATGTTGCCAAGTTGAATCGGACAGTTTGCATTTCAACTTGCCGATATATGACTGTACGCGTTATTAATCCATCCAAACAAAGATTTTACTTGTTATAAACAATCCTTGGTGTATGATTACTATGTGCTGCCTTCAATAAGTTTCCAGACGTAAGCACTTTTATTGATAGTATATACATAAACCTCTAGTCCCTTCTAAGCAATTTCTTTCGGCCGCAATGCACTTGTAGTGTTCCACGAACTTCTGGAAGGCCTCGTGCAAGTCATCTCGTGTCAATGGCCCTCGCCACAGCCTCTTTCATCTCCTCAATTGTATCATAACGACAGCTTTTAAGGTTTTCCTCGAGCTTGGGGAATAACCAAAAGTCACAGGGAGCAAGGTCTGGACTATAGGGAGGGTCATCTCGGTCAAATAGTCTGTGACAAGGATGGAGTTGTGAACTGGTGCATTCGCGTAAATTTTCAGCATCTTCAGTTCTTCGCAAATAATTGTGTCCACAGTTCCCACACTGACACCAAAATGTGGACTTATTGTCTCTATAGATACAAGACGGTCCGTCTCCATGAAATTCATTATTTGGTCAATCAACTCTGGTGATCTGACTTCATTTGTCCTCCCACATCTTTCGTCATCACTCACAGATCCTCTAACTTCCTTGAGTCGCTTATGCCACTCAAAAACTGATGCTCGATTCATGCAAGATGGTCTGAAAGCAGTCTGAAGCATTCCATACGTTTCTGTGGCATTTTTTTCAAAGTTTAAAACAGAATTTTATTGTTTATCATTCTTCTGAAGTGTCCTCACATCCAGATTCCATTGAAATTCACCAGCTGTGACAATCAGGCTTTAATATGGTGTATTCCAATCCCTGCTATAACTGTTATTTTGAGCCTGAAATCATAAAAATTGGTCAACCATCTCATAAGATATATAGCAATAACATAGTAAATTTTCAAGAGTCCACGACAATTTTAAATGCCTGTACAAAGACGTCTGGAAACTTATTTAAGGCATGAAATAATATATTTTCCTCTAGCAGGTGGTCCCGCGTTGCCCAGTCGTAAGATACGCTTAAATATTATATTTTAATTAATGCAAATTACGTATTTATTATTATAGAGACAATTCTCTATAGATTACTTTATTAAAACTAGTATAGTTTAGCGAAATAAAAACTTACACACACACACACACACACACACACACACACACACATATATATATATATATATATATATATATATATATATATATAATTTCAGTGCGATCAGCAAGAATCAAAACCAAAACAAAAAAAGCTCCATCCTCATTCCTTAGTCTCTGTCTGTCTGTCTGTCTGTCTCCTCTCTCTCTCTCTCTCTCTCTCTCTCTCTCTCTCTATATATATATATATATATATATATATATATATATATATATATATAAAAGATATATCAAAATTTGAATTTAACTCTAAGTATTATGGTATCTGTTCAGTGCACATTTACCTGCAAACCACTTATAATTCAATGGCTATAAGTTATACTTTTCAAAAATAAACAATTATAAACAGAACGACTCATAGACATCTATCTATATTCTTTTTTCATTTTAATATACTTTCATAGGAATGTTTCTGTTATGTCACAAAATATTCATTTCTCTACGTCACAAGTGTCACGCTCATCCATTCAATTCCATAGCTAATATAACATACTGACGCAACGGGTCACGAGTAGTATACTATATATATATATATATATATATATATATATATATATATATATATATATATATATATATATATATATATACTAGACTACCCGTGACCCGTTGGGTTAGTATGTTATATTAGCTACAGAATTATATATATATACATATATATATATATATATATATATATATATATATATATATATATATATATATGTTTTTAATATATAATTATCCACTGACACGTGTTTCGTCGTGTCTACGACTCATCAAAGGTGCTTAATCTAGCGAGATTCGAAATCGGGACTTCACGGTAAGGAACCTAAACTCTTAACCCGCTCGCGCATCGCACACGACTGTTTGGATATATTGGGATTTACTTAGATGTTATTTGCTTTTGTTTTTGCGATATGTTTTGAACAAATTCAATTATTTACGAAAGTGCATTTTTTACTAAATACGAGTTGGGAATAATTTTCCCTTTAACCAATTTGGTACTCCCATATGGGAGCGGCATATGTATTGTTTTTAATATATATCCATCTGCCATTCCTTTTTTTAATAGATGGAATCGCTCCATTGTTTAAGACAAGATGCAAGCGAGCAAGGTCCACAGAGCCTTATAATTATATAGATTATTTGCGGAGATTAAATAACTTAAATGGCGGTTAATCGACAAACTTTGATCAGTAAATATGTTTCGTTATTTATTTCGGTTATTTATCAGTTACAAGAAAAGGATTCGATTGTCTGAGAGTTAGTTCTTACTAATGGCACAAATCAAATAAATATCGACCAAAATTAAATATTAAATCATTAAAATCTCTTGCAAGTACACTTTTTAATCTGTAAGAACATGGATCAATATTTGTCATAATCGATTTGCAGAAGAGAATTAAATATCTGCTTTGTAGTAGAAAAGCTATTAATGAAAAAACAAACTTTGAATAAATTGACTCTGATCTATATAAATAAAACAGTAGATGCATGTATGTATATGTGTGCGTGAAAATATTTAACCGATAAATTCTGGCCACATAACACTGAAATTAACAGGACATAATACTCATTCACCAAGGATGATTTAAAACGAATAAAATCTTTGTTTAGAAGGATTAATAACGCGTACGGAAATATGCCAGCAAGTTGAAATGCAAATTGTGCATTCACACTTGCCGACATATTTCTATTACTTTTGCGAATGCGCAAATTCATTCATGGCTTAAAGTGGTTTTATTTTAAATCTTTCTTATCTATCTCTCGTATGGTAAAACGACAGGGAACGCAACTGGAACGCTAAATGTTTTGGCTTCAATTTTAGCTGATGTCACCCAGTGTATTTTAATCTTTTGAAATCAGTAATATATATTAGGTATAATATAACATTCAATAAAGAATTGGTTTTGTACTGCACAATTAAAATGTATTTACGACCAGCTAGTTTATATATATATATATATATATATATATATATATATATATATATATATATAAAGCTGAATGTGTGTGTGTGTGTGTGTGTGTGTGTGTGTGTCTGGTCACGTTAGGCTCCTATATGGTTGACTATTTAAAAAAAAACTGATTACATATAATGATAGAAGATGTATCGAGACACAGGAATGGGTATGTTTGATCTTGCAGAACGGTGGTTCATTAAAATTGTGGAGTCTGCGTTCGCGCCTGGTCCACAAAGTATGGAAATGAAAAATTAAAAAATTAAAAAAAAAACGTTTACAAGTGTTTTTGATATAGATGTACATAAGAATACTTTGATAAGTATGGTTTAACTTAAATAGGGATAGTATAATAAAATTGTGGGGTCTGCGTTCGCGCCTGGCCTTCATAGAATGGAAATAAGCACAAACTTTACTAAAGACTTTTCATATCTATCTACGTAAGTATACTTTGATAATTATATTTCAGTTTGAAGAAATATGGTCTGATAATAAATATGGGGTGTTCGTTCGCGCCTGACCTCCATAGAATGGAAATATGTCACAAAGTTTAACAAGGTTTTTTTTTAAATATAGATCCACAGAATATTGTGATAAGTGTTTCAGTGTGAACAGGTATGGTATAATAAATTATGGGGTTTATCTATTTTATGTTTACTTTCATCATATTTTGCTTTGGTTTTGATATCCACGAATTCGAAGCTATCTCTTTACAATCCTTTCTTTTCATAACCTTTTCATACGTTAATAAATCAGAGTCCATTTTCTGTAGGCTGTTTTAGAACCCAGTCAACGACGGGTACTTTTGCTAGTATATATATATATATATATATATATATATATATATATATATATATACTTTTGCTAGTATATATATATATATATATATATATATATATATATATATGCAATTATCGACATACAGTCCTGTTTCGTTGTATCACAACCCATCAGTGCCTATTTAAACAATGTCTATTTAAACAAACATTTGTCCACCACTTTTACAGTGCTCTAAACGCTTGTTTATAAACAAACAGTGAGTGTCGCATTTATATATATATATATATATATATATATATATATATATATATATATATATATATATAAATTACTTCGTGGCTTAGTGGGGGATGCCCTTTTCTCTACCCTGCAACCTCTCTCCCACAGAAGAGACGTTGCGAGCCTGTCCTTGTTTTATCGTTATTTCCATGGCAGATGCTCGTCTGAACTCCAATCTCTGGTCCCCCCTCGCCAATCTTTCACGAAAAACACCCGTCTAGCTGAATTCACTGTGAAAAATTTCCCCCACTCTATATCTCTGTCTAAATCAAAACGCAGATTCCATGAACAAAGCTTCTTTCTTAGAACTGCACGCCTGTGGAACTCTGTTCCGTCTGCCTGCTTCCCTCCGGACTACAACTTGGATGTCTTCAAGTCCAATGTTAACAAATTCCTAATGAACCGCCCCCTTAAGTAAACATTTCAGAAAATCTCCTCACTAACGTAATGTACTTGCAATAACCCTTATCCCTGAGTGGCTTCCGGACCTTGATAAGTGGTGATCACTGTGTAAAAAAAAAAATAAATAAATAAATAAATAAATAAATTAGTACTTGTTTGGTTTTAACGTAAAATATTGTTGGAAGTTTTTATTTAAATATCTCTAATGCCCCTATCATAATATAAGCTTATATATGTTTTCAAATTTATTCATAATTAATATAAGCTTATATATATATATATATATATATATATATATATATATATATATATATATATATATATATATATATGTTTTCTAAATTAATTGTGGAATATACCTACTTCTTCTCAACAAGGGTTGTATTCATCCAACTGCTAAGAAATCAGACTGATGTCTCACAGGTGGGATTTTACACTCGTTAAGACAATGTTATCCAACAAACAAACCAAGCGAGCGAATTAATATTAGATTTTTGAACGTGAGATGATATATAATTATTTCCAACAATCAAAGAACACTGCAACTCACACTATCTACTGAAACTCTCTGGATCTTATTTATTTGCTCTGTTTTGTCCAATGCACTCGCTGTGACGTCGTCAACGCGATGACGTCACAAAACAATGACGTAATTAACGGACAGCCTTATCCATTAAAACAGATGCGAATTACAGGACACAGGAAATGACGTCACAAAGTAAGACGCCATCTATCAACTAAGATTCGAAACAGTTAAAATGATATGCATTTTCGATCAATTAGTGTCGCGTTTCAGTTTTAAATCATTAATTAAAAAAAAAATTAACGACACAAAAAATATTTCCATGCAATTTACGATTTGTTCGGAACAAAAATTTACTTTGTTACTTGATTTTTTTTACTCACGTTCACCCCTAACAAGGCATATCGCCATTTGGACGTGAGAGACTACTATTTGGTATATGCCTAGGAAAGATTAACAAGATGTTGATTTATGTTACATTTAAACTTCTGCATATCAGTACAGTAAGGGAAGCAGGAGAGAATCTCAAAGTCTAGCTGTTCAAGGGAAGAAACTATCAGAATAGAAAGCTTTCTGGTATTTAGGGACCTCAACAGTGAAGGGGTGTAATTTTGTTGCTAAGCGAGTTTGTCGAGGATATGTACATCGAGGGGGCTCAAGCGCAACGATTTCATCAGAGCACATTCCATTAAAATACTTATAAAACAGACAGAGAGATGTAACGTTGCAGTTACGGGAGCTTAATTGACAAATTAGGACCTATTAGATGAAAGAATCTTTTTTTGGATCTAATCCAAGTGGGAGAGACTAGTTGCAAATGCACCAGCCCAGATGTGGCAACAACACTGTAGTTTTAGCCTGAAATCATAAAAATTGGTCAGTCATCTCATAAGATATATAGCAACAACATACTGAATTTTCAAGAGTCTACGACAATTTTAAATGCCTGTACAAAAACGTCTGGAAACTTATTTAAGTCGTGAAATAATATATATTTCTCTAGCAGGCGGTCCCGCGTTGCCCAGTCGTAATATACGCTTAAATATTATATTTTAATTAATGCAAATTACGTATTTATTATTATAGAGACAATTCTCTATGGATTACTTTATTAAACCTATTATATATTACTGAAATCAAAACTAATATATATATATATATATATATATATATATATATATATATATATATATATATAATTTTCCCCAACAAAAAATAGAAGACATTTGTAAGCTTTTATATACTCCATCCTCACACATAACAATTTTAAATTTAACAATCAAAATTATCTTCAAATAAAAGGAACCACGATGGGCACTAAAATGACCCCTAGCTATACCAACATTTTATGCATATGCTAGAAACCAAACTCCTTGAAAACTTCCCCCTCAAACCGTCCCATTATTGCCGATACATTGATGATATTTTTTCATATGGCCACATGGACTAACCAACCTAAAGAATTTCCACGAATACATCAATAATTCACATAACAATATAAAATAACCCTTATCCCTGAGTGGCTTCCGGGCCTTGATAAGTGGTGATCACTGTGTAAAAAAAAAAAAAAAAAAAAAAATTACCATGGAACACTCATACAACTCCATCCCATTCTTGGACGTCACTATCATATCCCATAACAATAAACTATCTACGTCCCTCTATATTAAACCTACTGACAATCAGACATTCCTCAATTTCTATAGCAACCATCCATTAAACCTAAAAAAATCTATCATTTACAATTCATGCATACGAATAAAATGCATCTGCTCCGACCCCCTAGACTACATACACCATATCACAAAGCTTACGCAAAAATTCATCAATAATCAATATCCCATTAAGTATATTAAACAAGCCATAAAAAAAACAATAAAATTGACACATCCCGTCTTCTCCAGTACAAAAAAAAAAAAAAAAAAAATACATTAACAAACGCATCCCAATGGTTTTCAACCACGGCCAACACATGCATAAAATTACAACGCACCTAAAAAAAATTTACAACAACTTAAAAAATAACCCCACTATTAAGTCTATATTTCACCTTCCCCCAATTAATGCGATCAAACAACAAAATGGCAATTATAGATGCAACAAATCGCGATGCCTTATATGCATACAACTCAATACCGCACTACTATTCAATATACCTGAATGTAACACTCACATAAAACCGCCGCATCTAACATGTGACAGTTCTAATGTGATATATTACATATACTACTGCATTTGCCACAGTGGAGGATATATTGGCGAAACTCTGACACGTTTTCGAATCCGCCTAAACAATCATAAGGTGACAATCAGACAAAAATCCCCCACCCCACTAGCAAACCACTTCAATTTACCTGGACACACTATAGACAATATTAGATGCCTCCTAATAGACTCAAATTTCCCATCAACAAAAATACGAAAACAAAAAGAAATACAATGGATCACCCGACTAAACACTCATAAGACAGGTCTTAACACAGACCTTGGCCAACTTAAATTCTACAAATACTTCAAAAAATAATTAAGTAACACAATCACCTACTCATACATATATACGTATACGTATGTATTAACCTGTTCTTGTTCTATATTGATTTCAATATGTATATTACATCTTTTCGTTTTATAGCTAACACATGCATTATTCTCTTGTTATTCTTATTATTACTTTATTTATCTTCATTATTATTTTTATTATTATTATTATTATTATCATCATCATCATCATCATCATCATTATTACTATTATTTTCGTTATACCTATGTTTACATCTATGTTTACATCTATGTTTACATCGTTAACTTCATATCCCTACTTATTCACTCACTTTATTTTATACATGTCTTTAAATAGTAATTGATATTTGTGTTTGATTATATAAGTATATGCATATGCGCCTATATATGTATGTATGTGTTTATATGGAGATGTGTATACATATATCTGTATATATATATGGTTGTATATTGTTTATATATATATGTGTGTATATATGTGTGTATGTACATTCCTGTCCATCCAATGCACAATTATGTTGATGTGCACATCTTTGTACTGTCGTACATGCGCTTATATTTTGTTTTATGCTTATATATTTGTATATGTATGTATATGTATATATGTGTATTTATGTGCATGTGCATTTATATATTCTATATGTATACATATGTATATATATAATTATGTGTATGTACTTATGTGTATATATGGTATGCGTGTACATGTGCGCATATGGGTATGTGTGCATGCATGTATGTATGCATATGGGTGCACGTATGCATGTCTGGACTTGTACATGTCATTGTATACATATACATGTGTATGGATATATATGCGTGTATGTGTGTGCATGCGTGTATATCTGTTTATGCATATTATTATTTATATATGCATTATATGTATGGGGGTATATATTATATACATATGGTCGTTGAATATGACTGTGTATTGATATGTATGCGTATATATGGATGTTAATTGTGTATGCATATATATATTTGTACCCTTATGCACATGTTTTTTTAATGTGAAAACTACTATTGCTCTATGGTTTAAATATAAATATTACTATTTATATTATTATTATTATTATTATTTTATTATTTTATAAATATTGTCATTATTATCAATACACACAGAGTGACTTTCAAGCCAAAAGCACATGCATTTAAGTACCTGCTCTGATATTATCCTCGGTCTGTGTATGAGAATTCCTTCGGGACTGAGACAATTTCCCTTCAGGACCGAGACTATTTGTATTCTCATTTAATTATTAACTAATATTACTTTTATTGATCTTTATCATATTATTATTATTATTATTATTATTATTATTATTATTATTATTATTATTATTATGATTATTATTATTATTATTATTATTATTATTATTATTATTATTATTATTATTATTCATTTATTTATTTATCTATGTTCGTCCCATCTTTATTGAGGGAGAGACGGAATTTACTCACCATTAAAAAAGCCGACATTGTTTATAACTCTGCCCTCTTCAGTAGCTTTATTATTATTATTATTATTATTATTATTATTATTATTATTATTATTATTATTATTAATTACATTATTTTACCGTTTAGCAATTTCATTTCTATTCCATTATACATATTGGAATCAATTGCGTCTCATTTTTGCCGGTTAAATTAAACGCTTTTACGTTGCAACATTAAAAAAAAACATTAAAAAGCACAATCTTCTTCCACAAACGGTTAAAATAATTCACGTGAAATTTTTCGAACATGATTGCTAGGAATGAACGCTGTCCACGCTACAAATCTCCAGTTCTTTCAACAGTTTTCTTTTGCTTTTTCATTTCGATACTTTTTTGTGACCAAGAGCGGAGGTCCGCTTGAAATATAAAAAAATAACAATAAAAATATTAAATGCAAAAAGTAACATCGTTTTTCATGCTTCAAAAAACCTTCATAACCTTTAAATCACTATATATATATATATATATGTATATATATATATATATATATATATATATATATATATATACACACATATATATATATATATATACACACATATATATATATATATACACACATATATATATACATATATATACATATATATACATATACATACATATATATATACATATATATACATATACATACATATATATACACACATATATATACATATATATATACATATATATATACACATATATATACACATATATATACATATATATACATATACATATATATATACACATATATATACACATATATATACATATATATACATATATATACATATACATACATACATATATATATATATATATATATATATATATATATATATAGGGTGGAGCAGAGCAACTTTCTTCTTGGAATATTAATTAAAACACAAATAAGCAAGTTGCTCTACGTTGTTGTTTTCGTTAAAATTTGAAGCAATTACCGATTTTAAATGCCCTTTCTCTTCAAGTAAACTAAATTAAAATGGAGGCATTTTAACAAATGCTTTACTGTTGTCTTTATTGGAACTGACAGATTTGGTGAACACGTCTGTCCGTTCGTTATGTAGGAGAAAGATACACGGACTGAATCGAGGAGAATACGATAAAGGCTGTCTTCATTACCCAGAGTTAAGAGGTGGGATATTGGAGGCGGGTGAACGATTATCTTAGACACCACCGAACCTCCCCACACCGCTCCCCATTCTCATATCTTGGCTTGATGTCACCAAGTGTCATGTTCAATGTTCAGAAAGCACGTCCCGAATGCGATATCGCATGCAGGTTTTCTTTCTTGGAGCTTTTTGGCTTCTCTCCACCTCAGAATGGCAGCCCTTATTGCAACAATTTGTCCGACTCACGTGGTCGTCTTGATTTGGGGTGGGGTGGAACAGGGGGATGGCATAGTATAAACCTCACGTCGGATACCGAGATATAGCCATCATTCAACATTAATAAGACGGAACTGCTTGACCTGACACCGGTGTGGCTGAGAACGAACGAGCTTGATCACGTGAGTTGCGTCGTTTCTTTCGTCTCTCCCTCTCCTTCTCCCCCATCTCTTTCTGTCGTTCGCACGACGTCCACATCACATTCCTTACTTTTCTTCGCCTTTCACACAAACTGATTTTTTTGGTCACCAACCTTCCATCTGAACAGTACATCTTAGTCTATATTTTTTTTAAAATTGGAATAAACGCCGCAACATTTTGAAAAAAAAAAAATTGTTTCACATTCCGACATTTACTTTATTTTCACACTAGCTGGACTATCCACCTCAAGACAGGCCCATATTACTAAAGCGCACGATTGCAAGAGGTTTGATTTCAAATATGCAAAAGCAATACAAAAACACTAGTATGGTGAAAATTTTAGAAAAATACAGCTTCAATTGGGAAAAGATATCGCGTCGGGATCACCATCGTTTCTCTATGGCTCTAAACGCTTTCTTACATCTGAGGTTATCTGTCTCCATAAATTTACTATAAAACCATGTACGAAGTACTGTTGTCATATGTGGGCGAGTGAATTTCTGTCCTATTTGAAAGTTCTTGATAAGGTTCAGAAATGTATACATAATTTGATTGGCTCAATCCTTTTTTCTGCAACCTCCACCTCGCAGACGTGTTAGTCTCAATCTGTTTATGAATATTATCAAGATATGTATTTTTCAGAATTGTCTGATCTATTTCTTGCTTCCTTTGTTCCAGCTCGTTTGAGTAGTTGGTCATCAATTCTTTGTTTCGATACCTCATTACAATGCAGCTTCCTATTCCAGTAGCTACTTTCAAGAACTTGCAGAACTCTCTTCCTGCTGATTGTTTTCCTCCTAGCCTTGGTATTTGAGACTAGAGTCAATAGGCATCTATAGTTTTTCGATAACTATCTTTCTTCTTATTAGCACCTTACACCAAGTAGCTTCATGCCTTATCTGAAGTGATTTCCTGAAAAAAGACAATATCACATATATTGATAAAATATAACCATGAATAATAATAATAATAATAATAATAATAATAATAATAATAATAATAATAGAGCTGGCGCGTCCGTAGTTATGTCAGGGTTACTCTCTCAGCTGATATGATGCGAAAGCCGAATTCAGCAACGAGGACAGTGCATCAATGGAGATCTCTCAAGAAGAATCTCAAGATTGTATCTCACGGTTAAACTTTATTCCTTGATAAAACAGCCAAAAGTAAAATAGAGTTTAAGAAGAAAAAAGTTCATATGATCTAGACGAATAAATTTCCATTTTTGTCCCTATGTATGTGAACGTGTGTGAGTTCATGTAGTCCACGATTTTGGCTCGTGTTATTTTTCGCGATGCCAGTAGCCAAGCAGCCACGATTATATTTCGCTACTCTGCATTTAGTCTGTATAGTAGTATTATGAATGACATAGGTTTCTGTTTCAAGTTGAGTCGCTCATTGCGTTATTTTTGTCTGTAAATGTGCGTGAGTTTATGAGACTATAAGTAGTAACTGTATTTATTCCACAACTATGAATTGTATTGTTTTATGAGATGCTAGTATCCAAACGATCATGGCTAAATTTTGTTGTTCTGCAAGTAGTCTGTGTAGTAGTGTTATGACTAAGATATATTTATATGAAAAGTTGAATCTTTCATTGGCAACTGCATTTGGGTCACTGATTGTGTTTTCAATGCCGAAAGGTGTTCGGCTTCCCGATTGGTTAATGTCCGATATTGACAATCAATAACTGTTTATTGACTGATCCATCTTAAGTATGTCTAGTCAACCAGTAAACATCAAATATTTATAGATATCCTTTCTTTGCAGACTGTTGTCGTTCTTGCTATTGATGCTGGAATGGATGCTGCATACAAAGCTGACACAGTTAAAGTTATGGGGTTAGAAAACATTTCCCTTGTGAAAGAAAAAGTGTTGACATGATAAAATTTGTTCAGAGTTTGAGAATAATTATATTTTGTATAATTTACATAAGCTCAGATTTTCTTCAGGTTTGTTGGTTGGTTGTTTTACAGCATATCAACCCTTTTTGGGTTATTTAATGCCGTATACAGCTAGTTTGAAGAAAATTTTTTTAATAGAATATATATATATATATATTTCAAGTCGGTTTCTATTTAACCCTTAGTTGGGACCCTAACAGGTACTACCACTCCGGGTCAGAGTGGACCCGGGAGCAATGGCAATTAAAGGTTAGCTCCACACTCCAACAAAGACCGCAAGCTGGGGCCTCACCATCGGATATAGTTTAAGGCGTATCAAGGACCTTAGATTTTGTTCAGATTTCGAGAATATGTATATCTTGCATAATTTATATATCATCTTCTCTTTTCTTTATATTGTTAACTAAAACTTCATACTTTATTACATTGCTGGACTTCGATAATTTAAAAATAACTGGTGTGTTCAACATGATTACGTTGTGCATGATTACGATTTTAATCTCCTTTAAAATAACTATAACACTATCAGTCGGTCACTGGAGTGTGACCGGCTTCACATGTTACACTAATTGTCTTAGAAGTGGTCTCATGAAGATGTGAAGATGGCCAGTCGTTAGGGTCTGTAAGAAGAAAAGCATACATGAGATGTTGGATGTGGCGGTGTGGCTCTTTCTTCTCCCAGAAAACGTCTTGAACCCTGGAAGGCATTTATGACAGACACAAAAAAAAACAACAAAAAAAAAAAAACGACGCGTGACACAATTAAAATATATATTGTATAATCTTAACTTTTTATTTAAAAAAAAAAATATATTACCTCAGAAAGCGACTACTTTGAAATCCAAGTCTAAATTTTAAAGAAAAGTATAAATGTAAATAAAAATGCTTTAAAATATTTTAAAACATAAATGATCCAAGTAGGAAGAAAAGTAACTTTTATTGTCTTTGGTAATAATTTTTTGTTGACTATTATACTTTTTCTTACATTACATTTTTTTTCTGTTGAAATCTGTGACAAATCTGTCCAATTCAACCATTAGAAAACATTGCCGAGAAAATTTACACTACAAATATAATACAAATCATATGATGAAGTTTTCGAGTCTTGTCGGTTCCATAGCTATACTCTCACTCACCACTAACTCCCATATACTCACTTTGTTCCAATTGTAACTTTATCCCTGAAGATGCTCCCTGGTTTGATAATCTCCAAACTTCAAATATGTTGCCAAGGTTGTAGAAAAAATGGATCTTTTTACCGCTACAGAAATTACATCAATCGTGACACAATCCTCTACTTGCATATAAGTCAAACGCATCTTAAGATGGAGTACCGTTGTCACATCCGGGAATGTGCCTCTCAGAGCACTCTTTCCTGCTTTGAAAGAGTTTAAAACTGATTTTGATATCTAGTGGGGAGATGTCCTCTTCTTTTATCTACATCCTCTTTCTCACAGAAGAGACGTTGCTAGTCTTTCTCTAGCGTTATTTTCATGGTAGGTGCCTGATTGAGCCCCAATTTATGGTTCCTTCTGCAAAACATTTACAACAAGAACTCATCTAGCTATATATAATTTTCTTTTCTTCCTCTGTATACCTGAAACTAAACAAAGCTTCCACGTTCCAAGTTTATTTATTAAAACTATCCGTCTGTGGAACACAGATGCATTGGACTGAGTCTCAACTTCTTATAGCATGGTCGTTTTCAAGTCCAATGTTAAAAAATTCTTGTTCAGCCGTCCTCATAAATAATCTAATTTCTGGACAGACTCAAGCACCTTCATTAATACTTATCTTCGAGTGGCTTATGGGCCTTGATAAGTAGTAACTCGTTACTACATAAAACGTATGGTGTTAGCGTTCACGTGAGTCATTGGTGAGTACTTGATTGTAAGTAATGCCGACATAGCACAAGCAAACAGGTCAGAAATTGTAACGCTAATTCATGGGAATTACATTTTTACACGCATACACACACACACACACACACACGCACGCGCACACACACACGCACGCACACACACACACACACACACACACACACACACACACACACACACACACACACACACACACACACACACACACACACAAAGAAACACGCCATATTAAACGAGATATTTAATGACGTAAAAAAAATTGTATGAATCAGTGTCGTACGCTTTTCAATAGAGTCGGGTTTATTTGTGGCATTACTCCCCTAAATTCATTCTAGAATCGGAATTACAGAAAAGAGCTCGTGTCGATGGTCGACTTTCATAATAAAAGCTATGAGACAGACAGGATTCGAACTTGACGCATTAGAGATCATCAATAATCGTCGACCTTCCATTCAATAACACCACCCATAAGTCCAATGGTTGTCATGGTGATAACAGTCAATTAAAAATAAACAAAATTTGAATTATCTCCATTGATTTTGTCTATTTTTTTTATTTGTAAATTATTTCTGTGGTTCGTTCTAACGAAAGAATTCCGACGGATCCCTTGTTTCGGTCGATTTCTGTTTTTTATTTTTTTAAATCTTATTCCTTTGCATTTGTTCTGATACGTAATGACGGCATTTATGACATTCACTAGAGAATGCCTCCTGACATTTGGCACCTCAAAACTATACTGAGTAATATGGTAGCAATGAGCAGCGTTGCTCATTGAAAGTTATACGACGGAATGGGTTCATACATTTGTTTACATATCATTTATACGAAATGATCTTGGCGAAATACAAATCAGGTTATGAGCCGCCATCCAAACGTTTCGCTGTTCTCTTTTTTCATCTCTTTTATGCATATACCTAGTAGGGTTACCCGGCGTTGCCTAGAGTAAAAGTGTAAGATATTTCTATTACAAGTTCTACCTCTTTACCTCTCTCTATCCCCCTTCTCCGGTCCCCCCTCCGCAGTTCCCCCTCTCCCTTTCTCCTCCGACACCCAGTCTTTTATATAGATTCCTCGAAGGAAGGAAGTTCTGATGAAAGAAAAATCAGCTACTTCTTTAGTATATCAAATGGTTGAAAAATCGACCTCTCTCCTCGACGAAATTTTAGTTTAGTTTAAAGTCAAATGATGAATAATCTTATCAAAATTTGAGATATTATTCACGGCAACGCTGATCAAAACTATACCAACTGTTTGTTTTATCCATACGAGGTGTCTTCAATAAATTTCGAGATTTTTTGTACAGGCATTTAAAATTATCGTAGACTCTTGAAAATTCAGTATATTATTGCTATATACCTTATGAGATGACTGCCAGTTTTTTATGATTTCAGGTTCAAATGAACAGCTACAGCAAGAATTGGAATACAACCTACTAAAGCCTGATTGTCACAGCTGGTGAATTTCAAAAAGCAATTTGGAGGTGAAGACACTTTAGAGGAGCGATATGCAATAAAATTCTGTTTTAAACTTGGAAACAATGCCACAGAAACGTATTGAATGATTCAGACTGCTTTCAGACCACCTTGCATGAATCTAGCATCAGTTTTTGAGTGGCATAAGTGATTCAAGGAAGGCAGAGTGTCTGTAAGGGATGATGAGAGGTGTGGGAGGAGTAAGGAAGTCAAAACACCAAAGTTGATTGGCCAAATACAGAATTTCATGGATAAGGACCTTCGTGTGTCTTGAGATATTTGATGTCAGTGTGGGGACTGTAAAAACAAGGGCTGAAGATGCTGAAAATTTGTGCGAAATACACCAGTCAATAACTCCATCCTCGTCACAGACTATTTGACCAATATGGGCATCAAGACAGTCCCTCACACTCCCTATAGCCCGGATCTTGCTTCCTGTGACTTTTAGTTACTCTCTAAGCTCAAGGAAAACCTTAGAGGCTCTCATTATGAGACAACTGAGGAGATGAAAGATTTTTGTGACAAGGGTTATTGACATGGTCACACAAGAAGATTTCCAGGAGGAGGGGGGGGGGCTTCCAAAATTTTTAGAACGGTACAACAAGTGCATAGCAATCAGAGAAGATTTCTTTGAAGGGGACTAAAGTTTCATGTGTGTACTATCATTAAAAGTGCTCACACGAAAAAAGTCTGCAAACTTATTGAACGCACCTTGTAGATTAAATTTTTTTTTGTTCAACTAGGCATATACACGTACGCACACTGTTTACATAATAGACGACCAGAATATCCGCATCAGTTCAAGTATTCTGCTAGTTAATAAAATGAATTATTAAGTTTGTGCAAAAAAAATATCGTTTTCTCACATATGTTACTTTTATATATGATTTCTTAATTGATTCATTGATATATATATATATAGCCATGTTATATATCAATTTGAAACGAGTTTTTCGCTCCATCAGGTCGTTTTATTTGTTACCGTTCTCTATCTTTTCATTTATTTTTTGCAGGCTTTTCGACAGCATTGACAAAATTCAAATCCGCACGATTTTCTTGTTCTTATTCAAACTAGGCCGAAACAGCTCGTGATATCAATGATGCGTTTGTCCCAGGAACTACTAACAAACGTGTGACACAACGGTGGTTCAAGAAATTTCGCAATGGTGACGAGAGCCTTGAAGATGAAAACGGCCGCGCCCGGCCTACTGCTATTAATAATGAACATTTGAAAGCCTTCATTGAAGGCGATACTTGCAAAAACACACGAGAAGTTGCTGTTGAACTCGAGGTCGACCACTAAACAGTCGCTCGCCATTTAAAGCAAATAGGGAAGTCTAAAAAGGATAAATGGTTGTATCATGATCTGAACGATAATAAATAAAAAATCGTCATCTTGAGGTGTCTTCTACGCCCATTCTGCTTAACAAAAACGATTCATTTCTCGAGCGGATTGTGACGTGCGATGAGAAGTGGATCCTCTACGACAACCGGCGACGTTCAGTACAGTGGTTGGATACCGAAGAAGCTCCACAACACTTCCCGAAGCCGAAATTGCACAAAAATGGTTATGATGACTGCTTGGTGGTTTGCGGTCGGTCTTATCCATCACAGCTTCTTGAATCCGGGCGAAACGATTACTCCGGAGAAGTACTGCCGACAAATTGACGAAATGTACCAGAAGTTCCAACGTATGTGCGCGAGATTGGTCAATATCAAGGGTCAAATTCTCCTCTCGTCCGTATGTTGCTCCACTGACCCTGCAGAAGCTGAACGAATTGGGTTACGAGACTCCGCCTCATCCACTCACCGATTATCACTTTTTCAAGCATCTCGACAACTTCCTGCACGGAAAATGCTTCAAAAGCCAAGATGATGCCAAATCGACCTTCAATGACTTCATCGCTTCCAGACTTCGGATTTCTATGCTAATGGGATAAATAAACTTGTTTCTCGTTGGCAAAAAATGTGCGATTCTAATGCTTCTTATTTCAATTAATAAAGTTTATTATTATGAAAGGAGTTATGATCTTTTGAAGTTGAACATAAAACATTATTTTTGCACCAAACTAATAACAAAACTAATAATTTCGCACCGCTTTTATTTCTTCTTATGAAATTTAAAATTAAAATGTATCTCCTACCAAACGCCATGTTTAGAACCCTTATTTCAATTTGAATTTTTTTACAAAGGTGTCACCGCATATCAAGGCATGGGGGCTACTCGAGGATAGGGACTAATAGTCATTGGGGCAATAGCGTAGTAATCGTTAGTAGTAGAAATTTGGTTTTATTACATTAGTTAAGGGGACGGTTCAATAAGAACTTGTTTACGTTGGGCTTTTAGACGACAATATTTTAGTCAGCTGGAAAACAAACCAGCCGAACAGAGTTTCACAGGCGAGAAGTTTTAGGAAAGAAACTTTGCTCATGGAATCCACGTTTAAAATCTATTAGATTTTAATTCGAGAAAAAATCTAAAAATTTGTAGTTTAAGCTTTAGGGTTCTTGAGAATAAACTAAAATTAAGCAAACCTTGTTTAAATCTGTATCTTATAAGTGCAGATTAAATTCCATACAAATCGGAAATATTTGAATTTTTAAATGACAGATTGTTAATCTCTTCAAACCATTGAAACTGCTCTAAATAGCCCGAAAGATTCCGAATATTTATTAATTGATTTTTAATATGTTTAAAATGTCATCAAAAGCGAATGTATTTGAATTTTCACTGAATTTTTTTCAGCCCGCCATGCTTTTTTGCCCATTCCGTGAAACTTAATTCAACTAAATATAATTAACAACACTCACTCTTACGTATAGACGCTGTCTTCCCAAATCAGTAATGATCGGTTAACTAGTTCCAATATGTATCAACCAGGGTTGCGGAGTCGGAGTCAGAGTCGGAAGAAGTCGGAAGTTTTAGTTGGAGTCGGAGTCGAAGTCGGAGTCGGAGTTGGATTTCTGCAAGTACTAGGAGTCGAAGTCGGAATTTTTTATATCCGACTCCTAAAGTTCAATAAATTTATTTTGTTTTACATGGTTTTCCTGTTTGGTTTTACCAGTTGCACAATTTAGCAATTTTTGTATGGTTTTGTTTTTATTTTTGGAGATATATTTTGTACTATACTCTAATGCTTCTATTTCATCAAGATATTTCAGTCTGTCAGATCACTGCAAATCCTGTCTGGACAGCTGCTTTCGTTTTGGGTGTGACGTCCCACAAGATCAATTAAAATTCTGTTTTTGAGTGAGATCACTCTTATCCCCCCCCCCAAAAAAATATCGGGCCTAAATCAATAAGAAGCAACCCATGCTGCTATATCCCTTTTTTTCTGTTTTTCCTTTGATCCTTTTTCCATAAAGGCAATAATATTTAAAAAAAATATATTTTCTGTATAATATGTGTCTTTACTCCCCTCTTCTGACGAGAAGCGTTTGGATTCGAAATGCCATGTGCTAAAGAGGTTTCCCTATTCCTAAATATTGTATTCCCTTTTAAACTGATAGCATAATAAAATTTTATTTAAAATTTTTTACCCCTTTGTTATCTTAACTATAAAACTGGTTGAGTGTATATGTGAGTATATTTATCATACTAGTGAATGTTAAACGTAAAAAATAATATACATGAAAAGTAATTATAAAATGTTTGCTAAATAAGTGTGGGAAGCTGATATATGGATCTGCAGAATAGATTTCCACATAGGGGTCAAGGAGTCGGGAGTCGAGAATCGGAGTCGGGAGTCAGAGTGGAAGATATCAAAGGAGTCGGAGTCAGTATCGTAGGAATTATTGTAGTCGGAGTCTGAGTCGGACTTTTACCACCCGACTCCGCAATCCTGATATCAACACAAATATATATACAAACGTATACTTTATTGATAAATAAATTTCATATAATCAAAATTTCTTGTTAGCTGATCCATGTGGTTATTTGATTTGAATGCTTTATTTGGCAATAAGCTTACTCTACAGGTATCATACTTGAGAATAACGTTCAGTTCTTAGTTTTCAAAGCGATTCATTTCTTCAAATATAAACATGCCTGACAAAATGACAGTCTGTAAAAATAACAAAGGTACGAACGAATAAAAAAAAGCTGCTTCTGTCTATTTCTCCTATTAAAATACTAGCGGGAGATGAAAATTCCACATCGGCATCTTTCATATGTAATATATTGCTGCTGGGCATTCTGTGAACGTTAAGCGTGAATGGAGACCCTGCAATGTTATTGTAGCCCTTTTGTTAAAACTATAAATGTATTTATCTAAGTAATTTGGTTAATGTAGTGTCAGAATATATCTGGTTGATACGGTTTATCTCCATCATAGGAATCTGTGACATATTTCCATTTTATGGATGTCCAGCGTGAACAGAAACTCCGCAATATCATTATCACATATATATATATTATTCCTTAATTGGAATTCATTTTTTGAGATGAGCATTATATATATTAATTTATTTTTATTTCGGACTACTAGTCTCATCTTTATTAGTTGTTGTTTTTCATCTTTTATTGGTTTGTTTATTCACAACGTTTCGGCCAACTAATTCCTCTGACTTTCGTCAGGAATTAGTTGGCCGAAACGTTGTGAATAAACAAACCAATAAAAGATGAAAAACAACAACTAATAACGATGAGACTAGTAGTCCGAAATAAAAATAAATTAATCATTATAACATCTTTAAACAAAACAGATACTATCGTTGGATCCTAGCCAAACAACCAAGAAGGTATATTTTTTTCAAGTACGGCCCAAAAGCGACACTTTAAAAAAAAAAAATTATTTTATTTTTATTACATTTCGTTTTTGATGATCAGGAGATCCTATTTATTAAAAAGGAGGATAGAAGGTGATAACTAGGGCTATGACAACAGCATATTCTTTTCCTTGTTTTGATTCTCAGGTATATATCCATTGATATCTTACATGTTTTTATGTAGAGTGATCTGATCCTCGGTTGATTAATTGTGTCTGTGTTGGATATATATTCGAGAGTAAAAACAATGAAAGAATATGCTGTTATCATAGTCCTAATGATAACATACTACGAACATTAAATTAGCGTATCTATATATTAATAATTTAATGCCCGTAGTATGTTATCCCTTATCTCTTTTTAATGAATAGGATCTTTCGACCGAATAATTTATAATTTGGAAACTGTTATACACGTTTGTTTTTTTTTTTGTTTTTTTTTTTTACACGGTGGTCACCACTTATCAAGGCCCGGAAGCCACTCAGGGATAAGGGTTATTGCAAGTACAGTACGTTAGTATGGAGATTTGATGAAGTGTTTACTTAAGGGGGCGGTTCATTAGGAATTTGTTAACGTTGGACTTGAACACATCCAAGTTGTAGTCAGGTGGGAAGCAGGCAGACGGAACAGAGTTCCACAGGCGTGCAGTTCTAAGAAAGAAGCTTTGTTCATGGAATCCACGTTTTGATTTAGGCACAGATAAAGAGTGGGGGAAATTTTTCACAGTGGATTCAGCTAGACGGGTGTTTTTCGTGAAAGATTGGCGAGGGGGGACCAGAGATTGGAGTTCAGACGAGCACCTGCCATGGAAATAACGATAAAACAAGGATAGGCTCGCAACGTCTCTTCTGTGGGAGAGAGGTTGCAGGGTAGTGAAAAGGGCATCCCCACTAAGCCACGAAGTCTATTTTGTACTCTCTCAAGGCAGGATAGGCTGTTTTTAGCAGCTCCTGCCCAGATATGGCAGCAGTATTCCATCCTTGGACGTACTTGGCTTTTATATAGATAGAGAATTGCATCAGTAGTGAGCTATCTTCTGGAGCGGTAGAAGGATCCCACCATCTTTCCAGTGACCTTGGCAACAGTACGTTAAAGGTGCTACTGTATTAATAAATAGATGATTGAGAAAATTGAATAATGTCAACAGGATTTCATTGGAATACAGCTATTTACCTTTTATAAATCCTTGATCATGGCTTATGGATGTTATACGCATTTCGTTGGCCGGGTTGACGGTTGATTCTAAATACTTCACTTGGACGCTGCGCACATAACTGAAATTCGTGGAAGAAAAGCGACTACGAAGTCAATTCGTGTTAACTTGAAAATAATATTTGCATAAGTATGGACCCATTTCCGTAACTATAAGTTATTTCTGAAAATCTTATATTGTATGCGTCCTTCAAACTTTTCAAATGCTATTGAATCTATTTCAGATTATATAACTAAATCTTCGTACGTATTATTTGTATTATTCGAACTACTGTTTTCATCTTGAGTGTTATTTTCACAACGCCTCGGTCGATGTAATCTCCGACCTTCTTCAGATGTATCTTGTCGATCTCATGGATTAAATAAAGGTTTTCATTCGAAATTCCGTGCAGATCCTGAGTTCAACAGAAAGAAAGCCGAGTTCGACTCGATATATTGAGAAAATAACACCAAAGATGATCGCAGTAGTTGGAATAATCAAAATATTAATTAATTCTCATTTAAAGAATTCAGAAATATCAGTCTTCGTATGTACAAACAAATAAAGAAAGGGTAGATTATACCTAAATAATATTTTATATTCCAAAACTCCACTAATTTCAAATGCTTAAACAATATGCATATGTTATTTAACGTTTAAACGATTTCTTTAACATTTAGGGTAACGAATATCTATATTAATGATTTAGTATAGAAAGTGGACCGTAGTTTTTTTTATAGCCCCGTAACTCGTTTATCCTCTATTTTGATCTTTAGTCCTCACATTCCATGAGCGATGTTTGTGGCATGACTGTATCTGGTCATTGTTGGTGTGCATAGATGTCGGAAAACATTCTACTCTAATAGCGTCTCGAACTGCTAAACTTTGGAATTCCCTCTCCGTTTCCTGCTTCCCTGATTACACTAACCTGCTGCAGTTTAAATGTAATATGAACAAGACATCTTCGTTGCTCACTTTCACACAATCCCCTGTTAGACACGATCCCAAATAATAGCGCTAATGTTCCAAGTGACAATATGTCTTGTTTGGGGTGAAAAAGAGTAAGAGAGAGAGAGAGAGAGAGAGAGAGAGAGAGAGAGAGAGAGAGAGAGAGAGAGAGAAGGTGGCCAGTTAGCATTCTTGCCGAACGCTAACTGGGCTTCTAATAATTATTATATCAAGATGAGAATCAAGATGTCCGACCATTTCTGGATGCTTCGATGAATCTCAGTAATGTAAAACGGTCATTCTCAACGGATTATCGTCGCAGGTGTTATCTTCGAATTCAGACGCTGAAAACAGTAATCAGAAGACACGAGTCCAAAGAATATTTTTTCTTCTTCTGCCATCTTACGAATATATCCAACTTCCCCATCAACCCCGAGGGATGACGGGGATGGAAAAGACAATAACAACCACTTTGCATCTCTCCTCTCCTCTTTCCCCGACCGTGACACCAGATTCTAATGACAGTCGATACGCACAAAATTAGCGGGCTACATAAAACTACTCATGATTCTCCTCGCCTCCACGACCCCCAACGTACCCTGCTCTCAATCCGACCACCGGGTTGGAATAATGCCTTATTTTGAAATCAGGTCATAACTGACATCCACCGACCAGGTCAGAAGTTGTCTACGAGAAGAAGAAAAAGAAAGAAAAAGAAGCGGCTCGATCCTCCTGGTTTAGTGAGTGGCTAGGGTCGGAGTTGGGGGTAGATTACTGCTCGAGGTATCGCACTTATCTTGACGTCCACGAGAGGTAGGTGGAAACCCTAGCCTCGACTTCTGTCAACTGCCAGAGATGCGTCTTGATAGCAACATATGGACCGGCGAGCCGAGTTCCTTTTCTCTTTCTCTCTCTGAGCGCTTTTTGGCTTTTTCCAGTTTTAAGATTACTTTTCATCACTAGGGGCTTTCTTTCATTTGCTCTCCGTCCACGAATGCCTCAGCTTTTTTGGTGGTATTGGTATGGGTGAGGGAGCAGCTTACTAACGCATACCCACATACAAGCAGGCACACACACACACATAGAAAAACGCACACAGAAAACAACAACAACACACACATACACACACATACGCACACAGACAACAGCAGCAACACACACGCGCACACATCAACTACGGGTTCTAATGATCAGCTTCGTTTTAAATAGTTTTCTTTTTTCACTTTAAGATTTTAACGTCTTTTTTCCTTTTCAAATGTCCTTGACATTTTTTCGCGAAAATATAAGTTTCTAATATTTCTTTCTTCAAAAAAAAAAAAAAAAATACTAATCAGTTATAATTTAATTCTTTTTACGATTATAACCAATTTAAATGCATCCAAAACACGAAAGACGAATCTATTCCTCTTTAAAGAACGCAGTGTTTACTTTATCTACCAAAGAATTCAGTTCTGTTTCGCACGCCCCTTTAAGAACGCTGATGTTAGAAAAAGCTTTACCTTGAATGTTTTCTGCTTACTGAACTTTATGAAGCAGATAGGTGATTCCTGTATTTCAAATGGGATTTGGTATCCATTTATTTATAGACGAACATAGATATCAAAGTTCTTATGGATTAATCAAAATAGGATTCATGTTCGATGAGGCAGTGTTTTACTTGTTAAGACTTTCGGGATCAATGCGTCATCTACGACGTTTATACTGAAGGAAGACTCCTATCTAATCACGCAAATAATAAACGTCGCATTCCCGATCGATAGTTTGATCATAGTCTCAATAGCTATCGTATAACATGGTTCAATGTTGACTTGTTTCATTTGACAATATTCCTCTTTCCCTATTAATTCATTAAGGACTGTTGTTATTATAGTTTTAGAATTACCAGATAAACGTGACAACGCAACAAAACACAGAGAATTAAAAAAAATGTTTTTATCTATATTCTATATATATCCAGTATCCACCCATCTATATTTTGTAATATCAGCTATCTTCCTCCTTTATCGCATAAATCATTGTAGCTACCTTATTCCCGCCCCCCAAAGTTTCAATATACCACCCTCTTTCTTCTCACGCCACATTATTTCACTCTTACTGCAGTTATCGCTAGACGTCACAGCTCTAATATGTTACCTAGCATATTCTTCCCTCTTATGATGAGAAGCATTAGGCTTCGAAATACCTATGTCTAAAGAGTTTACACTACTAATTAATGTAACACCGATACCGAATAAACGAATACATCTATATGCATTAGTATATATTTTTATATTGTCGTTCTTTTATTCTTCATATTCTTAGCACTAAGTGAAACTAACCTGCACTCCTCCATTCCATTCTAACCACTTTAATATGTCAGGTTATCTCCCACCCTGCCATAAGGACTCAGACAGAGATATGCACGGATTGGAGTCTATATTCGAAACACTCCCCTCTTGACTGGAGAAGCAAAACTAGAATCGGACAACCAGGCCTTTATGTGTTTCAGGCCTAACATGCAACATGACATTAGCTACTTATATTTTCTCTACCGCTCTCTCTGGACCCAGGACTGTACCCTAATAAACAAAGCTCCAGGCAGCATAGCTACAGCACTCTCCCTCGATACTAGAGCACAAGTACATGTATTTAGTGACTTTATTGTCCATCACAGTAATTGGCTTGGATTGTCTATTTACACAGATGCAGCTTGTAACATAACACATAGCTTCTCTATATCTCATTCCCTATCACAGATGGTTACAATTTCAACACGTTTCCCTGACCAGTAATATAAAAAAAATGCCTCACTTCTAGATCCATTTCTGACCACATTTCCCGATGATTGTTTCACGAATGCCCATAGCCAGCTCGGGAATGCTGATCATGCTGATCATGCTGTGATAATGGTAGGAATCGCCCTAAATTCTCGACCCAAAACTGAAGAGCCTCTGCTCGAAACAACGAGGTATTATAAAAAGGCTGACTGAGAAGCCATCACGGATCTCATTAGACATGCCCCATGCGGAATATCTGTTCTCTTCCCGCTGAACAGTACGCAAATGAGATCACTGAATGGTGTAAAACGGCAATTGAAGCACATGTTCCCACGCGGAAATTCTATAACATGCCTCACTCTTCCCAATGGTTTACTTCTACTTGTGCAGCTGCCATTGCGCAAAGGCAGCATGCGTACTGCAGATTTAACCGACATAAGTCCAGTTCAAACAAACAGAAGTTAGAAGTAATTGTAAGAGAGAAATAGTAACAGCTAAGAGAGAATATACTGAAACCACTAGAAAACGCATCGAAGCACAGAAATTAGGAAACGTGATTTTTGGAAAATCTACAACAGTGTAATAAATAATAGGGAGTCAACGATTCCCCCACTATCAAACAATCATGAGGTTGGTTGCACGGCAACCGAGAAGGCTAATCTGCTTGCCAGTTGATTTGCCTCAAACTCCACATTGGACTCAGTAAGCCACTCCTTCCCTGACTTTCCTTTGCGGACAGACGCTACGCTAGATGATCTGAAAATCACCCCTTTTCAGATGCATGGTGTCATAAAAACATAGACACATCGAAAGCATGTAGACCTGATCTCATCCCGGTTGTGATATTAAAAAAAATGCTCCGCCGAGGTTACTCCAGTTCTCTCCAAATTTTACAACAATTTCCTTAACGAGCCTTGCTTTCCTGACTTGGAAAACTCCGTATGTGGTACCAGTTTTCAAGATTTCTGACGAAAGAACTGCCCATTCAATTATCGCCCCATTAGCCTCCTTCCGCTTTTCACAAAAATATCTGAGTCCATAATTAATCAAGCTCTAATCCATCACCATACAGCTGCTAAACTTTTGACCAACCAACAATATGTATTTAGGCAAGCCCGTTCCACAGCAGATATCCTAACTGTAATCTCCGAACGTATATACCATTCACTGGACAAAGTAGGAGAGGGTAGAGTGGTTTTCTTAGATATATCTAAGACTTTTGACAGGGTATTACCGCGAGGTAAAATACAAAGTTTAGAAACTGGCGCGGTCTATCCTTTCTCGGGGGTAGATGGCACTCTCTTAAGCTTTGGTAAGCACCCCATCTAGTGATGGCGTTACAATAAAAAATACCTTGAGAGCCCTAGCGAAGCATCAAGTATTTAGCTACCGACAAAATTGGAATTACACTACAAACTCGTGTAGTGCGTTCAATCACGGCTACGGCTGCGCTGGATGGATGGATGGCACGCTGGTCTTCTCCGAAAAATCATATCATATTGTATGACTGGAAGAATACATAACTTAAATTAAATCCTTCTAAAGTAAGAGAAGAATCCAGGTTGTACTCGACAGTCGTACATCTAAACAATATGATATAAATGCGGTAGTACTCAGAGGTCTATCCTTGGACCTTTATTATTCTTAATATTCATAAATGACCTTCCTGATAAAATTGTCTCTGAGATGGGTATATTGGCTAGTGATACCACGCTCTATAACAGGCACGAGGGGAAAACAAATGAACACATATCTAAGGAAATGGCAGAAACACTAGAGGATGACCTCCAATCTGTAATGGAATTGGGACAAAAATCGATGGCCACAATCAGTGCTGCCAAGACTTAGCTTGTTTTCTTAAATAATTACAAGAAACCTTCTCTACTACCAATAGCAGTGGTCAAAAAAACATTAACTGAAAGCACTCCTTTAAACTCCTCGGCCAAACATTCACATGGGAGATGAGTTGGAACAGATACATTGAGAGCATTGCCAAGGCTGCTGCGAAGAAGGTGGGCTGTGTTTATTTTCTTCCCCATGAGAGCAAATTAGGCATGAGGCCGTTTTTTATTTTGGAGAGGGGGGACAGGAAGGGAAAAGGGGCCAGCTCCCGAGAGGTGGAAAATGGGAGCTGGATAGTGAGAGCCTCTTAGTATATAGGGTTGTCCCTACATGGACCAGAAACTTATTGCCACAAGGGAAATGGTCTTTGCTTGCAGCATCTGTCGGAACAGATACTACACTTTGAGATATTAAATCTTTAATTAATGCAAAAATAAACATGAGCTAAAAACTTAGGCACCAGGCCAACTAAAAAGGGGGGAAAATGGGGGTCGTTGGTAATCCCCGTCACTCTAGAACTAAATGAAAGTTTCTCTTAGCTAGAATCTTCTTTCACCATAATACCGCATTCGCCCTTTCGTACTTGGGGGACGTCCTAATTAACGACCAATTGTTTAAAACATTTTTATTAGCGTGTAAAAATAAAAAGGATAACAATAAAGGTAATACAATAATCCCTTTGTGTCGATGGCGGGGGAAGAAAAATACAAGCAGTGGTTAGTAGGACCCTTCCAACCCGTCTTGGTGATTATCTACCGTATGTACTAAACCCTCTGATATAAATGGTTGGTATCCTTTTCTAACACTGTCCTCATTCTCTCTTGTACGGATCTTGCACGAGGTAACGAGGCTTTGAGGTTTATAATCTATCCCCTTTTTACGTTTGGCATCTTTCTTTACCGGACATTCCATCATGATGTGTCCTATATTCTTACAGTAGTGGCACGTTATGGGTTTCCACCTGTCCATCTGTTGATAGCTGGGTGGTCGATTTGCTTTCGGGGATCTATTTCTTGAGCTGAGTCGATATACGGTACCTTCTAGGCCTGTATTCCAACTAGAGTCCGTAACAGACATTCTCCGAAGGTTTGTGTGAATTTCACCCTCGAATGGATCAATTCTATTTCTACCCGTCTTGTGTGTAAAAGCATACTCGTCGGCTAGAATTGCCATTTCATATGCTGTAGCGATCTGGCGTTCGTTCAAAAACACTTTTAGATCGTCAGGGACGCAACGTTTTAATTCTTCCATCAGGATCATCTGCTGGAGTGTATCATAATCGGACTGCGCACCTTTAGCAGAAATCCACCTATTTAACTGCGTTTCTTTCTGCCGAAAGAATTCCACGTAGGCCTGTCCGTTCTCTTTTCGGTATGACCTAAACTTCCATCGATATGCTTCGAGTACCAATTCATACGATTTGAGGATGGCGGATTTTATAATATTATAATTCGAACAATCCTCAATCGAGAGAGAGGCATATACCTCTTGTGCTCTTCCTCTTAATGCGGTCTGTAAGAGCATGGGCCAAACTTCTAGAGGCCATTTTGCACTCAGGGCAATTTTTTCAAAATGCTGGAAGTACCCGTCCACATTCGATTCGTTGAACGTCGGTACGAGGTGGCTATGTTTGGGGATATCGAACTCCTCCCGTCTTTCTTGGTGGTGTTCGGGCATACCTTCTGAAAGAGTTCTTAAAACTGCTTCGTCGACTAAGAAATTGTCGTCGAGATGTTCTGTTACTATCCTAACTAACAATGCTCTTCTGATACCTGGCCTAACGTCTAGTTCATAATGTCTACCTATTGCTAAGATGCTGTCTTTTCTAAATTTGCATAATTCTTCAAAAGTAGGGGAATCTAGGAATTCTTGTATTCCCGACATGTTCAGCTAACCGGCTCTCGCTACCGTCCAGTGTGTCTTAAGAGAGGGTATATTCCCGGACGAGCCCCCAAATTTGTTACGACGTATCCCAGCCCTACTGGAGACGGTAGAGATGGGAGACGTAACGAGATGTATAAATAAAATAAAACTTCCCAGGTTCCTTGATAGTGCGTTGTTACGGGAATGGGTTAACCGTCTCTAAAACAACAATAAAATAAAATATACTGGACACCGAAAACACATAAGCGATAACGAGGATAAATATCGTTGAAAAATTAACAAACTTTTATTTATATAAAAATAAATAAAATTCAATTCAAGAAGAGAAAATTAAGTATGTCTAACTAAATGAAATGATTTTTACGTTACACAAATTCTACCGAGGGAAAAACATATCAAGAGACAATGTTACCATTAAAGACAAGAAATCGTCTGCTCAATTAAATGCAGGTTCTAGGGCGAGAGAGATGTTATAGAGATGGAAACTTTGGTTGAAAAACTCACTGAATGTCCTTTGAAATATATTCTTTCTTCTACCGTCCAGTGTGTCTTAAGAGAGGGTATATTCCCGGACGAGCCCCCAATTTATTACGACGTATCCCAGCCCTACTGGAGACGGTAGAGATGTATTCTTTCTTCTATCTCCTTTTTTTTCCCCTTTTTTTTATATATTTATTTTCTGTAAATTGTTCATGTTTCATTAGGCACGCGCATGTAAATTGCTCCAAGTATTTGTTCCTGAAACTCGTCGTAATCCTTAATTTATAGGTAATGTTTCACTGCTCCTTTGATCCTTCTGCTTTGCTGGGTTCACTTTTTTTTCAGTCAATATTCTAAGTCTGATCGCTGACCAACACAGATTTTTAACAAGACCGCTACTACACTGCCATCGTATTTCGCTGGCTTCGCCAACCCGGCTCTTCGCTGACTTACAGCCTGTCGCTCTGAAGCGCAAAGCTCCCACTGCCCGGTGACAACCTTTTTTTCCAGTCCTCTCTCTCTCTCTCCCTCTCTCTCTCTCTCTCTATACGGTCTATCTTTCTTTTCCTATACATTTCTTACCCTCTCTTTTTTTTCTTTGTCGCTTAGCAGCTGGCAGGGGTCGAAAAATAGATTGTTGACCGAGGTCACCTTGCTAGCTGATTTATCCGCTAGCTGTTCCTCATCTCCTCTCTCTCTCTCTCTCTCTCTCTCTCTCTCTCTCTCTCTCTCTCTCTCTCTCTCTCTCTCTCTCTCTCTATGCTGTTTACAACATGTGAACAAGCAGACCCTAATGAACCCATTTGGCACAAAATAACGAAGTAAATAAAATAGTGAAAATATGCCTCCTCTCAGCTTAAAATCAGTAAAACAATTTATTATACATTTTCATAAATGTATCACAATATATATATACAGTGTATCACAAAAGTGAGTACACTACTCACATTTCTTCAAATAT
Organism: Euprymna scolopes; assembly: GCF_053919585.1. Taxonomy (NCBI): domain Eukaryota; kingdom Metazoa; phylum Mollusca; class Cephalopoda; order Sepiida; family Sepiolidae; genus Euprymna; species Euprymna scolopes. The sequence continues at coordinate 43,501,800 of NC_136487.1, forward strand.
TCATTATATATCTCTTCATGGGACAATATTGAAAAAATGATTTTTTTGACACAATGAAAAGTGGTCCGTCTCCACAATATATAACAGAGTGAATTTATTTTTCCCTCAAAATAACTCAAAATATAGCCATTAAATCTAAATCCCTGGCAACAAAGGTGAGTACACCCCTAAAAAACTACATCCCTAAAAAGTGAGGATAATAAAAAACAAAACAAAAAAAAGAACAAAAAAACTACACCCTTAAATGTCTAAATTGAGTACTGCTTTTTGTTTCCCGCCAAAATGTTATATTGCTCATTAGTGTAATTATGCCATGTGTTCATAGGTGCAGGTGTATTCAAATTTGTAGTGCAGCTCTCACATTCTCTCTTACCAGTCACTGAAAGTTCCAACATGGCATCACATGGCAAATAACTCTGAGGATCTTATAAAACGTATTGTTGCGCTACATGAAGATGGCCAAGGCTACAAGAAGCTTGCCAACACTTTGAAACTGAGCTGCAGCACAGTGGCTAAGATCATGCAGCATTTTAAAAGAGCAGGGTCCACTCAAAATAGGCCTCGGGTAAGCCATTTAAAAAAGCTGAGCGCACGTGCTGAGCGTAACATCTAAATGTTTTTTTTGAAAGTTCGGCGTAGTAGTGCTGTTAATATTGCTGCAGAGATTAAAGAGGTTGGGACTCAGCCTGTTAGTGGTCAGACCATACGCCACACACTACATCAAATTGGCGTGCATAGCTGTCGTCTCAGGAGGAAACCTCTTCTGAAGGCAATACGCAAGAAAGCCAGCAAACTGTTTGCTAAAGACATGTCAACAAAGCCCATAGATTGCTGGAACCATGCCCTATGGTCTGATGAGACGAAATTTAATTTGATGGACTTAAGCATAAGTCGCGGCGACCAGGTGAAGAGTACAAAGATAAGTGTGTCATGCCTACAGTCAATATATATATATATATATATATATATATATATATATATATATATATATATATATATAAAATATTTTATAAATTACTATATATATATATATATATATATATATATATATATGCATAAGCCTGACGAATCCTAGAGTGGATGAAACGCCGAATATTCAGTGTAGCTTAATCGCCATATATATTTTATAAATTACTAACTAGCTCTACCTACGTATTGAGCTCTTTTGAAGTAAATGCTTAAAGTTTACGCATAAATCTATACTTTCGTATATTAATTTTATGTGAGTAAATGAAGTAGTTATATATATATATATATATATATATATATATATATATATATATATATATATGAGCGTTTATAAATTATTTCTTTTTATCGTTTCTTATTAGATGATTGGTTTCATTTAACTATAAGACTTAATTCTTTTAATGCATAGTTTCTACATCGTGCATAATTGCGAAGATTAAAACATTCGTTTGTACACACACACACACACACACACACGCACACACACAAACACAAACGGTTATATGGAATAAGTCAGAGAGAGTTGCAACCTTGGTTAAAGTGAGTGTTCCTAATAATGGAGGTCTGAACAGAGCTAAAATAGAGAAACAGACCAAATACCAAGGTCTCATGTATGATATTAAAAGAAACTGGAATCTAGGAGAGATATCAATTATACCAGCTATTATAGGTGCCACAGGGCTTATGAAGAAGAACCTGAAGTCCTACCTAACTAATATTCCTGGTAAACCAAGTGTAAAAGAGATCCAGACAATTGCACTTAAGGGAACAACGAGGATACTAAAAAGATCTCTCGGTTGGTTTCAATAAAAAGCAGGGCTATGTTGGCAGCTGATTTGGCTGCCCCGTACCCAGCGTTACAATCTTCAAAGGAAGAAAATTAAAAAACAAACAAACAAAAAATATATATATATGTGTGTGTATATATAGGTGTCCTTGTCTCTATGTGTGCGAAACGTATTAACCAAACTCCTCTTTGAATATTTGGTCTATAGACCGACTTGAAACTTGATATATAGTGTATTTAGTTGATAAAAAGACAGTTGCTAAAAAGACAAATCTTGCAAGAGAATGAAAAGTCTGATCTCAAACCCCAGATGTTTTACGTCCATATCTACGTGTACAAAATGTTTTGAGAGTCAAACTTGAGGAAGAATATAGAACTTTGCAATTCAAGGTTGCAAATAACAACCTTCTGGTAACTGTGGCGCCAACTGTGCCGACACTGGAATCATGTCTATCGACGTTTGTCTGCTGAATGAATAAAAGCTTGCTATCCATATATACCGAAACTTTTCTATCTTAGCCCAACTCTATAGACTTGCAAGACTGAAAGATATCAAAATATCATTGAATGGAATAATATTTTCACTTGTTTGGTTAAAAGACTTTTGAATTGTAATACTTTTATATAATATATACTGGAGAAAATTGAGGAGAGACTCGAAGAAAGAGAAAGAGAGAGAGAGAGAGAGGAGGGAGAAAGAAAGAAAGGAATAATTGCTGCTTTGCAAATACCTGATATTTGCCAGACTTATTCATGAGGCGATACCTTTTGTAGATATAGTAGATCTACAGTTATTTTGTATATTCGGCGAATATATACAGGTTAAAAGAAAATGCTATTGAAGGTAACTGTTTCGTTGTTGTCACTTTTTCTGTTGTCAAGTCATAGTGTATAAGTAGAAATGCGTGTGTCCTACTTTTATTGAGCAGAGGAAAAGGGGAAGGATTTCTAAACTTACGCGGACTCTTCGAGGAAGTTTGTTGAATGAGTTGCTTAATTGGATTAAACTTATTTTATGCAGATATTTATTAAATATTGCTCTATTTATCATTGCTTTGTTAAACTGTATTGGTGGTGGTGAGCAGGAAAACGTATGGTTATTTTGCTTTTAAATGTGCTCTGGAAGTCTCCAGGGATTCATATATGCATTTATATTACAAGTCTGAGCGCAGGTAAAATTATTTTGAATATGTGTTGTACATTACCCGTCATAGGAAAGGAAAAATTATTTCATATACGTGCTGTAAAGTTCCTGTCGTAGGGGAAGTACAATTATTTCAAACATATATTGTGTAATACCCGTCCTAAGGTAGATAAAGTATTTTTTGTTCGAGATAGCTAATGATACACAAGCATAAAAAAATCTTCTATACTAAGAATAACACGTATGTTAAAAATCCACTTCAATTTTCTCATTGTTTTATATCGTCCCGGGCAACGCCGGGTGACATGCTAGTATAAAATAAGTCATACCTAAAAGAAACTTGGGAAATAAAACCCCTGGTAAAATCCTTAAGCCAATCCGAGGTTGAAAACATTAAAGTTCTTGAAACTCTTGCGGAAGTATTATTATTTCCTTTTCTAACGTGTAGAGAGAAGAGCTTCTCCATAGGTAAAAAGCTTACTTTCTGTACTTAGCGAGTGTTTTCGTTCTGGGCCCTACTCCATAGTCTTTGCCTATAGATGACTGAATAGAATGCTACTTTTATTTGCTTGGCTAAACAATGTCCTATTTGTGTGCGCTCGATTAAACCGAATTTCTGTTTCTGTCGCTTCATTCCACTCAATTCCATTCCCAATCAACTGATAGGGATATGTTTTATTTGCTCATCGCCTCTCTTTCCGTCGCTCGAGTGAACAAAGTTTTTTCCTGTCACTTTAGCTCGCATTAACTCATTTCTTATGGCTTGTTTAATTCTCTTCAGTTTGATTGTGATTTATTTTATTTCCTATTGATTATGACGTTAATGTTTCTTCTTGCATAGCTTCATTGTGCAATCTTTCCTTTCCCATTGATTCCTGCCTTATTTCACTCTCGCCTGTTTAAGCAGCGGTATCATTTTATATGACGTAGTCGAGAACTATCATTATTAAAATAACACTTGTAGTGGGTATTAGACGCTGTTCCGACGAATTGCTACTTTTTTTCTTTTTACGCTTCGTTTGGATTCGATTTCTTATTCATTTAAAAAGGCAAGTTAGTTTTCATACGAACGTGTTATCTCAAAGTATTTTCAACCAATGAAAATTGTTTCAAACTCTAAAAGTAACAATCCTATGTCAGATTGAAAGGCCGATGCAACCATAAAAATTGCGGTTTGGCGAATTGAAATCTGACTTATTCTCAGTGACACCTGCTATGCGCTTCGAATTTCAGCATCAACAAAAAGACTGAAATGCTCCATACTGAAATCCCTTTAAGCCTCCAGTTATATCTCCAGTGAACACAACCAACTAGAAGGTAAATTTACACACAATAAGACCCGTACATATAATCAAACCTATCTCTTAAGGAATGTCTGGAAATTATTGTCGTGAATATTGATATATATGAAAAACTAATAAAACAAAACTATTTCTGTAAATTTAACTAAGGTAATATGTAAAGACCATTTATTAAATCTTCACTGGTTTTTGGTTTGAACTCTACGCAGATGAAATTGGATTGCCATTAACTTATTCACAGATTAAAATGTGTTAACAACGAGACATCTATTATATAAAGCGCCGTTGTCTGTCTGTCTGTCTGTCTGTATGTATGTATGTATGTTTGTCTGACTAAAACGAAAAGAAATGGCAAAAATACTTACAAAATTTGAATATTCGTGATCAGCGTTACCCGAATAAATAGTATCTAAAATTTTGAAACAAGTACTCTTTATTTGATCCTAACCTGGCGCATATTTAGTAAGGGATACGGTTTTCCTACAAGATTATTTACTAACTAAAAGGAAACAATTCAGATTTTTTAATCAAGGAGTTAATTCTATTATGCCCCGAGTAATCTATAAAAAAAGAATTGTGTGTGCATGTATGCGTGTATGTGTGTGTGCATGGACGTGTATATATAACCAGAGAGAGGAGTGGGATGAACAGAAGATAAAGAAACAGATGATAAACGGGAAGAAAAAGGAAGATAAAGATAGAGAGAGGAGTGACGTAATAGAAGAAGAAATATGTTACACTTTTGATCCTACCTCACAGACGAATGAGGTGGCCCTGCTAACACTAAATTAAATCGAAACATTTGAATGATATGATTGAGCAAAGAAGATTTGTTGTCTTTTGTGTTTTGAAGTTTTAGACAGATTATACACACACACATACACACGAAACCACCACCAACAACAACACACATGGACATAACATTGTGTAATCCTAATCCTAACATCTCTCAATTTATTGTATACATTTTTTTACAGTCTTTATTCATGGTGTTATGTTTCAAAACATAGATGTAAAGGTGTGTAATATGGGATATATTTAATTGAATTTAGTTTTATGTAAAAAAGGGTCAAAAAGGGTAGAAGCCCTTAAAAAAAATTCATAATCATTAGACATCAATCAAGTAAAATTTCTGGAATTTAAATTTGTCATTAAGATCCCTTAAGCTTAACAAAACACGTGTGTACAACGTATTATTTAAAAAACAAAACAAAAACAAAACAAAACAAAACAAAATAAAAAAAAGCACCGATGTTTTTATTTTGCAAATAAATGTTTGCTAAGACAATCTTGATTATAATATTGTCTCTTAAATGATTGACGATAAATAATGAATCATTGGAAAAATATGATTGGTAAAATGAATAAAATCTTGATTTTGGAATCGAGCAAAATTGCTATTTGTTTATATCTGTCGTTATATCTTAAACACATAGCTTCTGATTAAAAAAAGGATTGGTATACATAAACTACAGAAAACATTCGCAAAAGCATACGTTTTACAAAATATATTAGGTTGGTGCAAAAATAATGTCGTTTTTTGACGTTAAAATATATATATAAAAACGACATTATTTTTGTACACACCTGATATATTCTACTACTATTATACAGGGTGGCCCCTTAAAAAAAGCCCGATCTATCTAATCTTTCTCTAATCAATTCTTTTTTTCAGATTATTCCCTAAATTTTTAAAATCAACATTTAAAATTTTTAAAGTACAGTGTTTTCGCTGCAGCAGAGAATAGTGTTTGTGGAAGCCTATCTGTGGACTAATTAAGGAAACGCAAGGGGCATTTCTGGAAAAATACTCAGAGATAAAAACACCAGCAAAACGTTCCCCGGACTTGTCATGATGTGATATTTTTAAATCTTTGGGGGACTTAAAAAAGTAGTTTATAATAAGCCTTACAATCTAGATCAACTAAAGGGGAACATCACCAAGATCTCCAGTCAGTATCTGCAAATGTACCCAGAAATGCATAGATGTCAACGGGGAACACTTCCATCATCTTTTATAACACTACAAGTAATTTAAACAATAAAAGAATGTTCTTCTTCTCTACTACATTTTCTGGACCACCCTGAATAAAAGTAATTTTGTGTTTTTTCCCTATGAACTTCAAAATTGCTGGGCTGATTTTTATGTACTTTTACACAAATGTACTTTTTATGTCTGGTACTGTTCTTAGATAGGTTTTATATCGGGATGTCTTCGATAAGTACGATAATCAATAATCAGAGAAATCCGATGAATGCAGGAACAGGCAAGTTTGGCCAAATTTAACACCTTATACAGTCTAACATCACAAATGTATTTGAAAAGTTTTATTACTACATTTTTTTCATGTCCTTTCCTTTTTTGATATGGCGTCGAATGGGTCAGGGTCGCCTGACGAAATCTCATTGACTGAAACAGATGGCTGTTTGTAGCAAGCAAATGTAACTGTTTACCCTTGAATAAATAATAAAATATATTTTGCTCTTGTTATGGAGCACTATCTAACAAACTTGCTGTATTCATTAGTCCCTACTTTGGAACATATCAAACCTGAATTTAATGCACACACACACACACACACACACACACACACACACACAATATATATATATATATATATATATATATATATATATATGTATGTGTGTGTGTATGTGTGTATGGCATTATGCAGAATACGGACGTGCTGAAAAAATGTTATCATTTAGAAAGCCATTTTTAACATGAGTATTTAAAAAAATCTATTCTATACTTTCACCTAACAATTTTATAAACAAAAGATACCGTAAAAATTGAATTGAATTTGAAAATCCTAAAAATAGTACGGTGCGTATTCTACATAAGGACAATACCATATATATATATATATATATATATATATATATATATATATATATATATATCTTTTCAAGGGAAATAAGGTAAAAAAACCCGATAAAAGTGCTCGATATGTTAATAGAGCGGTATATAATTTTTTAATTTTTTATTCAGCCCATAATAAATTTACATTACTGTTTCCATTGGATTTTCACCCCATGAGATGAGGTAGAGTACCAATTTCATCGGAATTTATAGGTGGACTGAAGTTTAAATTTGCAGAAATGGATAGAAAAGATATTGGGGGGGGGTATTAAATAGAGAGGGAGGTCGTGTGGTAGTGTGAGGAGGTTTTATAGTTGAATTTCAGTTGTAACAAGATACCCAACAAGAACATTTATCCAGTTTGATATTGTCAGTTACTATCCGTCCATAACAAAAAACCTTTTCGACATAGCTTTGGACTTCGCATCCACTTTCTCGGACATACAAACCTTCGAAATTGAAATAATTAAAAAATGCCGAAAAACGGTATTAATAAACCAAGACACCCAATGGACTAAGAAGGACCAGTCTACCCCTTTCGACCTTACGATGGGGGCTTTTGACTCAGCGAGGGCCACTGACCTGGTGGGCCTATTCATCCGCTACAATCTAACAAAACACATCACCAACAATAACGTGGGAATTTATAGAGATGACGGCCTAATACTAGTGGAAAACTCCAACGACCCAAAATGTGAAAGCGTCAAGAAAAAACTGATTAAGGAAATGAAGAAACTGGACCTGAAAATTGAGGTGACTTCTAATATAAAAACTGTTAATTTTCTCGATGTTACCTTTAACCTATCCAATGATACCTATGAACCCTATACAAAAAACACCACGTATCCCCTATATATACACCCCAGGTCCAACCACCCCAAACACGTAATTAACCATATACCCAAATCTATAGAAAAAAGACTAAGCACTAACTTCTCCAACTCTACTATATTTCATAAACACAAACCATTCTACGAGGGCGCTTTAAAAAAAATGTGGCTACCCCAATACTGCATTAACATATCCGGAACCTAACATCCCAAATAACAATACTACTAATATTAAGAAGAAAAAGAATAGAACCCGCAAGGTCCTCTGGTTCAACCCTCCTTACAATAACATGGTAAAATCTAAACTAGGTAAAAAAATTTTCATGTTAATTAAAAAGCACTCCCCCCAATAATATTTTGCATAAAATCTTCAATAACAACACTATCAAATTAAGTTACAGTTGCACCAATAACCTTGAAAATATAATTAAAAAACACAACAACAAAATACTAAATAACAACAACAATAAAATTAACAATCAGAGCAAATGTAACTGCATTATTAAATCCCGATGCCCACTCCAACAAAACTGCCTCGCAACAAACGTAGTATATAAAGCAACTATTACTCCCATAGAAGACCCTAATAATAAAAAAAATTATATAGGCATTTAAAGTACCCCCTTTAAGGAAAGATTCAGGGCCCACAAATGCTCCATAAACAACCCTAATCACCCAAACAAAACTTCACTCACCAACCACTACCTACAGCTAACCAGAAGCCACCTCACCCCAACTATCACCTGGGAAATCCTAAAAAAATCCAGCACTTGCAAATCAATTAACTCCCCATGTCATCTTTGTTTATATGAAAAATTATTTATCACAAATTTTAAAGACAGGGATAAACTTTTAAATAAAAAATACGAAACATCAATAAATTGCAAACACTACAAACAATGTCTCCTTAGTAACTTTACTCCATTCCAAATATAAAAACTAGCATAACCGAAATACCCTACCCACTACCTCTTGGATACAACCAATAACCTTTACCTAATACTTTTCTATTTAATTATCTATCCTCACCTCTACCGCCCATTAACCTAGTTACATATATCTAATAACCTCACCAATTAATATTATCCAACTCATTAACCAATAATTCTACTCTTCCCATCTTTACTATCATCAATAATCATTCTCAATCCGCCTACCTATCTATATTATCCGAACCTGCCCCCCTTCTCTCTTTTTTCTTTTTTTCTTTTCCCAACATATATTATCCTTAATAACAACGTCTACAAAATGTAAATACCGTATTAATTGCACTTCCTCCCTCCCCCCAGGTCTATGTCCCCCCTTCCTACTTTCCATCTTCTTACTATCATCAATAATCAACTTTAATTCGCCTACCTATCTATATAATCCGAACCGGGCCCCCTGCCCTTTTTTCTTTTTTTTTCTGTTTTTTCTCTTTCTTTTCTCAACATACTATCTCAACTTAACAACAACGTCTACAAAACGTAAATACCGCATTGAATGTATTCCCCCCTCCTCTTCTACCCCCAGGTATATGTCGAACCCCCTTCTTCCCCCCTCTCCCCCCCAACATCCGTATCCCTCTCGAATTATATAATTATATGATTTAATTTATTCAGAAATCAATAACGCCTCCAAAAGATCGCCCTAAAATCCGGCGTCCTCATAAAAAATACGTTGCCATGGTGACAATATTTACCAACTGCTATGGTGGCTACTGATTACTTACTCCCACTTCCTCTTACACAACAACAGATACCATGAAGCAAAAAACCTCTACTCCCACTACTCCCCCTAAGTACTTTTCAAACTTTAACGTCTCCTTTTCTTTCTTTTTTCAAACGTATCTAATAGACGCTCTTTAACGTTTTTTCACAACTGAAATTCAACTATAAAACCTCCTCACACTACCACACGACCTCCCTCTCTATTTAATACCCCCCAAATAACTTTTCTATCCATTTCTGTGAATTTAAACTTCAGTCCACCTATAAATTCCGATGAAATTGGTACTCTACCTCATCTCATGGGGTGAAAATCCAATGGAAACAGTAATGTAAATTTATTATGGGCTCAATAAAAAATTATATATCTATATATATATATATATATATATATATATATATATATATATATATATATACATGCTGTACCCGGCCACGCGTTGCTGTGACTCAGTTTGTTAAAATGGAACACATTCCTCATGAAAAATTGCATTTTGTATTGTTTATTTATTTTATTATTTTTGCAATTTTTTTATCAATAAAAGTTGGGGGTTTCCCCCCAAAAATGTGAATTTTTTACCATAAATTGTTAGGTGAAAGTTTTTTTGTTTTTTTCAGGAAGATATATTTTAATACTTCTTCATCGACTAATTTTTTTTTTAATATCTAAAAAAGAAAACATTCAATGAGATAGAAAAATTTGCCGTCAGCGTCTGGTATTTACTTGACGATGTAAGCATAACATGAGCTTTCATTAAAAAAAAAATCAACGTGTTTTTAAAAAAAAAAAGAAAAAAAAAAGGGTTTTACACTTTGGACATTACAGATACATTTCCAAAAAACTATTCATATATATAACATATAATATATAACATTTTTTTGAATTTTCAAGATTCATTTTCTCCAGTAATATCGGTTTACCAAGTTTCTAGAAGTAATAAATGATACTTTTAGTTTAATCTAACGTTTCCGGAGGTAATAAATGTTAATGTTGGTCAATTTATTCTTTCCCTTTCCGGAAGCAATCGTTCGGCCATATAATGATGTCTCCCCCTAGATTTGGATAGCAAGTGCGTGAAAAAGATGGCGTCTCCAATTTTTTTTTTTTACATGGAGGTCACCACTTATCAAGGCTCGAGGGCCACTCGGGGATAAGGGTTATTGTGTGAACAGTAGTCGATGGGATAGTGTAGTAATGTTATATAGTTGTTTCATTAAAGAGTCTTAGTGAGAGAGATGTTATAAGTGATGCTTTTTCTTGTGAGAGTTCTTATTTTATTACATATGATGTTGTATCTTAGAGAGAGAGATGTTGTTGTAATGACATTTTATAACACAGACATATTATAACAATACAATTTACCTTTTTGTAGAAATCACAAACACAAAGATGAGCTTTATCCAAAACACATGGTGAATTTATTTAATACGACCGGTCGGGATTTCCTCATTAAGAACTCAAAGTTTCACATCTTAGTTTCTGAAGTGACGTCTCGCTTCAGACGTCCGCCTGTCTGTCTCCCCTGACTGTCTCTCCTGACTGTCTCTCTGACTGTCCCTCGACCAACTAACCCCCACCTGCTATATTGAGAAATCTATGCATCCCGGCCACGTGAGCAAAATTCACGTGTTTCAACATGCGCGACTTTGCACGTTTTCGACATTGATTTCCCAATAACCTATTTTCCTTGTTTGTTTCCACAAAGGAATTTAACCTACATATCTAATTTATTTAACTCATATTTTATTATCCACATTCTTTTAACAATTGAATAGTTTATTTATTATTTATTTCATCCGAATTAACAATTTACTGGACATTCCATTTAAACCTATTGTTCTTTAAAACTTATGTCCATGGTTCGATTTCTGCTTTCTCTTATTTCCATTTTAACTAATCTCTCTATTTTTATACTTACATGAACAGGGGACAGCCCTTATCATGTAACATCCCTCCCTTCCATATTTCACAAAAAAAATGTATGCATTTTTAACTTTAGTACATTTTTTTTTTTTTTTTTTACATCTACACAACCACACGGCTAGAAAGATCAGGCTAAAAAACACAAAAAAAAATCTCTTTTAGTCAGCCCTTCACGGCCGATTTCACAATTATTTATTTTTTTTATAAGATCAGAACCTTTCTGATCTTTGTGGCATTTACTTTTTGGGTGTAGGGTATTCCTATAATTCACATCAGCTATTTTCCAGCCACCCATATGCCGCAGACTAGAGGTTTTCACCTTTCTCGAAATGGACGACTTCCTTCGTCTCAAAAGTGCTCTGATCTCTCTTTCCGCATGGTTAGTCTTATTAAGTATGGCTTTGTTTTTTTTTGTTTTTTTATTCTATAACTATCTCATACGGGACATACCAAAGCTCATATACTTAAATCTTTGTGGTTGGCTTCAGAAGTTTAAGATATACCTTTTTTTTCTCTCATACGGATTCACTCGGATTTCCTTGCTTGGATTTTTGAAACTTCGACGAGGATTTAGAAATATCACCCCTAACTAACTAACACGTTTCGCGCCCAACACCGTAATTGCGCCTAAATTCTATCTAATTGCCCGTTTTTTTTTTGTGATTTTTCTTTCCTCTCACCAGAGCTTCCAAGATCCAGCAGATATATCCCACATTCATGCTTCTCTAAAAAAAAAATACAAGGTTATATCTTTCTTACGTAATCTACGGCATATTTTTGCCTGTCTCTTACTTCATTAAGCTATATGTGATTGCCTCGGGACTACCTCTCATCGGTTTACTGGTTCCCTTAAGAATTTTCGTATTCTTTCCAACGCCTGTTTATTAACTAAGCCAAGACTTATTTACTACTTTGCTTGGAGTCGTCTACGTGCAACCAGCTTATTTTAAGCACTTAATTAACCAGGTTCCCAAATTTTTCGTATAGGGGCACTTCTTGTGCTTATCAATCCCTACCAAGTCACTTTTCTTGGAGAAAAATTTTTAGGATCTCTAAAAAAACAAAAACAAAAAAACAACAAAACCAAATGCTAAAACAAAACACCTTTCTTACGGCGTATCACATCTAAAATCTCTCCAAATGCCCGTTTACGTAATTTTAATTCTTGTCCCCCTTCTAAAATTCTAACTGAATCTGTAAGCCAACCATACGTCTTAACTTATTTTCTACTAGATCATTTTAATCTAATGTATATTTACGGATAACTTTGAATTCTTGCTGTGAAAATCATAACATTACATAAGACAATTTACAATATTTGTTCAACATCATAAAAACATTTAAAAAAAAAAAAAAAAAATACCTTAATACATTTAAACATTTTGCAACAGTTATAACTTTTTTTTTTTTTTTTTGTTAAAAAAAAAAAAAAAAATCATCTGTAACAAAGAACAATTCAACAGTCTGTCCAAAACAATTGTCCCTTTTTTTTTTTCAAAAACAAAATAAATGAACACGCAAAAGCCGAAAAGTTCACTATGAACACAAAATGCATTTCAAAACAATTTACACGCCGTTTCATAGAGAGTACATGCGACCTTTGAAATTCCTGTTTTGATTGACAGATTAAATTCAACAATTCGTCCAAACGATTTCATATTGACACACATTTTCTAATGCACTTCTACAAATTTCAAAACAATAATAGATTACACAATCTCTGCATTCGCGTGTATGTGTGTGTGTGTGTGTTTTTTTTTTTTTTAACAGGCCAATTCATTTATCAATGAATTACGTTTGGTGACTTGTTTACTATTTTTTTTCATTACTACGAATTTCTTTTTACGGCATATCGGCCTTTTCTTCTTTTTCTTTTTAATATTTCTTGTATCTTTTGTTCTCTGTGTGTGTGTATGTTCAAATTTTTTTTTTTCATTTTTTTTTCTTCGCATTTCTGTGATCGTGTAATTTTTTTTCTTTTTCCGTGGTATTATTTATTTATTATTATTTTTTTTAATTATGTTGGACCCTTTTAAAACGTTGTGTTTCTTTTTCTTTTTCGAATTCTGTGATCGTGTGATTTTTTTTCTTTTTCCGTGGTATTATTTATTTATTTTTTTAAATTATGTTGGACCCCTTTAAAACGTTGTGTTTCTTTTTTTCTTTTTTTTTTCGTGGTATCGACCACAGGTTCGGTTTCTGCATCGCTGATGCAAAAGGTTCACGAACACCAATTTGCGAGTTGTTATATAGGGGTTTCATTAATGAGTCTTAGTGAGAGAGATGTTATAAGTGATGCTTTTTCTTGTGAGAGTTCTTATTTTATTACATATGATGTTGTATCTTAGAGAGAGAGATGTTGTTGTAATGACATTTTATAACACAGACATATTATAACAATACAATTTACCTTTTTGTAGAAATCACAAACACAAAGATGAGCTTTATCCAAAACACATGGTGAATTTATTTAATACGACCGGTCGGGATTTCCTCATTAAGAACTCAAAGTTTCACATCTTAGTTTCTGAAGTGACGTCTCGCTTCAGACGTCCGCCTGTCTGTCTCCCCTGACTGTCTCTCCTGACTGTCTCTCTGACTGTCCCTCGACCAACTAACCCCCACCTGCTATATTGAGAAATCTATGCATCCCGGCCACGTGAGCAAAATTCACGTGTTTCAACATGCGCGACTTTGCACGTTTTCGACATTGATTTCCCAATAACCTATTTTCCTTGTTTGTTTCCACAAAGGAATTTAACCTACATATCTAATTTATTTAACTCATATTTTATTATCCACATTCTTTTAACAATTGAATAGTTTATTTATTATTTATTTCATCCGAATTAACAATTTACTGGACATTCCATTTAAACCTATTGTTCTTTAAAACTTATGTCCATGGTTCGATTTCTGCTTTCTCTTATTTCCATTTTAACTAATCTCTCTATTTTTATACTTACATGAACAGGGGACAGCCCTTATCATGTAACAGTAATAGTATTGGAGAATTAATAAAGTGTCATTACTTAAGGTCACGGTTCATCAGGAATTTGTTTGTGTTGGACTTGAAGACATCCAGGTTGATGTCGGGAGGGAAACAGGCAAGCGGAACAGAGTTCCACATGCGTGCAGTTCTAAGAAAGAAGCTTTGTTCATGGAATCTACGTTTTGATTTAGGCACAGATAAGGAGTGGGGAAAATTATTGACGGTGGTTTCAGCTAGTCGGGTGTTTTTTGAAAAAGATTGACGAGGGGGGACCAGAGAATGGAGCTCAGACGACTGCTTGCCATGGAAATAACGATAGAACAAAGATAGGCTCGCTACTTCTCTTCTGTGGGAAAGAGATTGCAGGGAAGAGAAAAGGGCATCCCCCATCAAGCCACGAAGTCTGTTTTGTACTCTGTCAAGGCAGGATAGGCTGTTTTTAGCAGCTACTTCCCAGATGTGGCAGCAGTATTCCATCCTTGAACGTACTTGGCTTTTATATAAATAGAGAATTGAATCAGCAGTGAGATATCTTCTGGAGCGGTAGAAGGATCCCACCATTTTCCCAGCGACCTTGGCCACAGACTTGATGTATGTGTTCCATTTAAGATCAAGAG
The DNA here is from genome assembly GCF_053919585.1 of Euprymna scolopes. NCBI lineage: Eukaryota > Metazoa > Mollusca > Cephalopoda > Sepiida > Sepiolidae > Euprymna > Euprymna scolopes. Next base: position 43,516,933 of record NC_136487.1, read on the forward strand.
TAAAGGTCAATCCCAGAAGCTTATCAAAACATGGAACCTTCCCTAGACGAGAGCCATCCATTTCAATTGATGCCAGATGGGGATCAGAGCGTTTATGATGTAGAGGTAGGAGCTTGGTTTTAGATGCATTAAAGGTAACCAGCCACCTCTTCCCCCACTGTACCATGCGCTCAAGATCAGAGGAGAGAGAGAATCAGAGAGAACATCATCATTTACGGCCTTTGATGTGTTCCCATAGATAGTCGAGTCATCAGCATAGATGTCAACGAAAGATTTTAGTATGTGTTTTGGGAGATCATTGATGTAGATCAAGAAGAGAGTTGGGCCAAGGATGGACCTCTGAGGGACTCCAGCATTAATACTGTGGACCTCTGATTTCTGCCAATCAACCACTACTCTTATGAGCCTATCAGAGAGAAATGATTTAATTCAATTCAATTTCGGCAATAAAGTGTAGAAGCACCCCAGATTTTTATGGGTCGCTATTTTTGCTATAAATTGTTAGGTGAAAGTTTTTTTTTCAGGAAAACTTGCACTTTTTTTAAAAAAGAAAGTTCGTAGTAAACTTTTCTTTTTTAAAACAGAATTTGGTACTCCTTGGGCGTTGAGTGCCATGGCGACCAGCATAAAAAACACGCATCGCTCCCTCTCTGGCGCAAGTGCACGTAACACTTTTTTTTTTTAATTTACTGACGTTGTTGTAGTAACTAAACGATTATTTGTCACATTATTTATTTTGAAAAAAAGTTTTACTCTTTATGAATATTAAAAGAAAGATTATTAAACATTTATTAATAATGCCTCACTTTTACAGAAATTGTTTTTAAATTTCTTTTTAAATGGCGACTTTTATCGACTTTTTTAAGTAGCATTTGCGGATGGGTATGCTGACATTTGTTTTTTTAATTTCTTTTTAAATGACTTTTTTTCGACTTTTATTTTAATAGCATTTGCGGATGGGTAAAAAACGAAAAAAAAATAACTAAGCCATTTACTGACAATTTCTCGGTATCTTGACTTTGATAACATTTATTTATTAAAAATATTTGTAAAAGTGAGAATTATCAGTAAATGGTTTAGTTATTTTTTTTTTCGTTTTTTACCCATCCGCAAATGATATTAAAAAACTGAAAGTCGATAAAAAGTCATTTAAAAAGAAATTAAAACAAATGTCAGCATACCCACCCGCAAATGCTATTAAAAAAAAGTCGATAAAAGTCGTCATTTAAGAAATTTGAAAACAAATGTCTGTAAAAGTGAGGCATTATTAATAAATGTTTAGTAATTTTTCTTTTAATATTCATAAAGAGTAAAACTTTTTTTTCAAAATAATGTGAAAGATAATCGTTTAGTTACTACGACAACGTTAGTAAATAAAAAAAAATGTTACATGCGCTTGCGTCAGGAAGGAAGCGACGCGTGTTTTTTATGCTGGTCGCCATGGAACTCAACGCCCAAGGAGTACCCCGAATTTTATTATAAAAAGAAAAGATGAATGCTTTATATGAACACTGTAAATAGTTAGGTGAAAGTAGAGAAAGGTTAAATTTTTTTTCAAGAGACTACAAATTATTTTTTTGGTCAACAGATGTTAAGAAAATAAACAGAAAAATACTCCCATCATTAATTAATTCTGCAAAAAAATAAATAAAATGTTGATTTAGTGTTTCAACATTTGAACAACGCTCGGCTGAATCCGGTGATGATGACCGGTCGAACCCTAAACTAATTGGAATCCGGTGGGTGTGTGTGGAGGGGGGGGTAAATTCTGCATGAGTACCATTCTTTTTAATTTTATCTTTTGTTCAATTTTTGTGTGGGCTTTTAGCGATTGCAAACTAACAAATTTAATCAAAATGCTAAAAATTCAACAATTAAATAATTTTGCTCAGCTTCTAATACAGATCCTAGTAAATCAATCCCTCATATTAGAACACTCAAGGGAAGGACGGGACCAAATTATTGCCAGTATGTTAGGGAGAGGTTCTATCTTTTTCTTTTGCAGATTTGACACTCAGTTACCAGATTTTTATGGGTTGCTCGTTAACTTATGATAAAACTAGCGAAGTACGCGCTGGATTGTTGTAAAAATGGAAAGGAAATTGAAATTTCGCTCCGTTTTAATCTTTTTTTTAATTGTGCTTCTCCCAAACAAATATAATCAAGAGAATAACATTCAACAATTGTACTTTAAATATATAAACACGAAATATTAAAAAAATATATATATTAACGAAAGAGAAATAATTCCATTTTTAAACGAAAAAAGTAAATTTGGTATATAAAAGTTCCGTTTAGTGATGTCACGTGATGGCACGCAGTGTGAAATAATTGTCCCCAAATAAAAAAAATGGCCCATCCGTACAAAGAAAACCACCTATTTATTATAGAAAAATTAAGTATAATATTATTATTAAAAAGAGATATATAGAAACACGCATGGTTACAGTAAACCTATTATACCAAAATGTGGAAGCCATTGTCCAGTGGTTATTTAGACTATTAATTACGAACGAACCAAGAGTTACATTTATATATATATATATATATATATATATATATATATATATATATATATATATATGCACATATATATGCATATATATACATCTCTCTCTCTCTATCTCTCTCTCTCTTTCTCTCTCTCTCTCTATATATATATATATACACACATATATATAAATATATTTATATACTAGTAGGTTATCCAGTATTGCCTGATCGTAAAATAGACTTGGATATGATATTCTAATTCATACAGATTTCGTATTTATTATTATTATAGGGACAATACTCTATTTATTATTATATTGTACCCCATATATAGTAGTGCTTCCCGGCGTGGTCCAGTCGTAAAAAAGTAGAGGCGATTTTTTTTTATCGATTCCGATACAATTACCGAATCCGTACTAAATTTCTGATTCCAATACAATTACCGAGCTCAATTTTTTATAAATCTCTATATACGTAAGTATAAAGTTGTTATTTTTTCCAATTGCCCTAAAGACACACGTTAAATGTGCATATATTTTTACAAACGTAAAAACACACTTGTGTGTGGGATGATCTATAGATTTTAGTTTTACTGGTAATCACTAAATATTTATTTTTATTATTACTACTAACTATGGAAGATTTTGTTTTAAACAAAATCAAATAAAAAATAATTAAAGGAATCGTTGTTGGCATCGGAAATAGGCACAAAATTTTTCCGATTCCGATACTGATTTCAATACTCGCAAAAGTTCCGATTTTTTCGATTCCCGATTCGAATTCCAATTAATCGGCCCAACACTAATATATATATATATATATATATATATATATATATATATATATATATATATATATATATATATATATATATGTATATATATATGCATATATATATATGTATATATATATGCATATATATATGTATATATATATATATGCATATATATATATATATATATGTATATATATATGCATATATATACATATATATACATATATATGCATATATATATACACACATATATATATACATATATATATATATCACGGAATATATATATGTATATATATACATATATATACATATATATATATACATATATATGCATATATATATACACACATATATATATACATATATATATATATATATATATATATATATATATATATATATATCACGGAATAAAGGAATATCGCAAGTGACCATGACTATTTTTCATCGTTAAAAAAAATAATTGTTTTTATATTACCACTAAACCATACAATAATATTATGTTCGCATAATAAAATTCAAACTCTTTCACTTATTTAATTAAAACTCTAACAGTTTTAATTTGTCCAGATATCGTATATGTTATTAAAGATTCGCGATATCAAAAGTAAAATAAAAAGTATTTGGGTACCATCAGCTAGAATCGAAACCGAAAACAAAACTGTAGCATTAAAAGCTGTGAAGTTACCACAATACCAATGCGACACGCGTATAAACTGATTAAAAATAAACTAAGATGACATGTAGAACGTTTTTTTTTCAATTTTGACCCCTTTTTGACCCATAAAAACTATTTTAACCGGCTAAAAACCCATAAAAGAACGGTTCATTAAACATCCATTCATTTGAGGCCTTAGCGCCGCTCTGCGAATTTTAGTTTCGAAAGAGATAGAATTTGAAAATATGCAGAAAGACAGACAGACATAGTGAGGTTTATTAAATAGATTAATTACAATATTTTGCACAAAATTACTTCTGCCAACTTACATTATAGTAAAGCTTGTGTTCTGCCTCAGTCTAGAATGATTTCTCATCAATTCTAACAATGCGTCTTTGAGTTGATATATTATGCCCCAATGGTCCATTATGCCCCAACAAATAGAAGCGAAACACAACAGAATAGAAACACGAAACGTTTATACTGATAAAAACTTTTTTTCGTATAGACATAGGAAAATTCTCGGGATCTGCTTTTAACATCATGGGGTTTGCGTTTGGAGTAAATATATGTTTAGTCGTTCAAGGTTTAGCATTGAATTTATTGAGCTAATCTTACGGGTAACGTCTAGACACAAGTCAGCTAGTTTCTTATTTTTTGTAGTTGAAAATGAATAATTATTGCGTTATAAAGATTTGTGCTATGTATTTGTAAAAAAAAACCCTAATAATTACATATCGGGCGATTTTTACGCCACGAATCATCTCTAAGTAAATGAAAATAAAGAAATCTTCTGAATTCAAGTAAATATTTAACATTTTGTTTAATTATGCAAATAAATGACATATATTTATTAAATGGTGTTATAATTATTTAGCACTAGTAGGAACATGAAACGTCAAATGTCAAAACTTAATATTTTTGATGACAAAAATCGAGAAACAGGTCGGCTTCATTTTATTATGAAGCTTGACTTCTTTGAATTAATGAAAAACATAATCAATTCAATTCAGTTTGCGAATTTATTACACACAATATTAAATTAAATTTTATTAAAAACTTAACACTGCCCGTGTATAAAAATGAAGTTTATTGAAATTTAATAGAAAGCAAAAATCTCCAAAAAATGCCAAAATGTTTCTCCTGATAACAGCGGAAGGGTTATAGACCCTGGGTTAAAAGTGAATTACATGACCCCCACCGCACCAAACAAAAAGTAAACTTTCTTAGCCTTTTCTTGTTCCCTTGGGCCCCGTGGTATCCTGACACTCTTCTTTTACCAACAATAAACCCATTCTCAATCGTTAACACGCCTGTTAACAGAAAAAAAGGAAATCTGAATTTGGCGAGAGGATTGTGGTTATCTGTCCAAAAATGGCATTATAATTTAAATTTTCGTGAAAGTAAGGGTTTCACTAAAAATAAAATAAAGAAAACAACAAATTAATGCAAAAAAATATTTCAAGCAAAACAATCGCATAAAATATTGTTTACGCTCCCAAGCAAAACGTGATTAATACATTAATAATGAACCTGTTAATATGGGGATCACTGAATTGAGAAAAAATGAGAAAGTATGGGAAGAAGGGGGGGGGGAGAGAGAGAGAGAGAGAGAGAGAGAGAGAGAGAGAGAGAGAGAGAGAGAGAGAGACTCTAACATACAAGGAAAGGAAAAAGTGAGGAAGATATGTATTGCTTTTATAGAAGATTTGCGGTAGATAGAAGGTAAAGGCAAAGACGAAGTTAAAGAAGATTGACAATAAAAGAAGAGGAAAAAGATGAGGCAGAATGAATAGCAGAGAGTGAAAACAACAAACAAAAAACAAACAAAATAAAACAACAACAACAACAACAACAACAATAATAATAATAATAATAATAATAATAATAATAATAATAATAATAACAGTTGTAGAGTGACCATATTGGCGTCAGACCAAATAATCGCTGAGGGCCAAGAAGGATGGAAAGACCGAGGAGAGAAAGCACTAACCAGAAATCCATTGGATGAATGCAAAGAACCGGATCCTTGGAGAAGTTTATTGTAACTCAAATTCCAATTAGGGAAGTTTATTACTACTCAAATTCAAATGAAAATCAATCGTCGCTACTAACAAAAAAGTCAATGGTAAACGGCTACTTCGATAACGCAAATTAATTTATTTTAATCTCTTATTAAACTAGAGAAATAAATCATGATGATTCAGATTGTTAATGTTCATGAAAACTTTACAATGTGAATCTGAAAACTTTGATAATGATGACGAGTATGGATGGTTTAATAAAGTTTCATAATAATTGAGATGAGGATACGGATAATTACTTCCGAGTATATGATAACTAGATTACGTCATTAGATAAGTATATATATATATATATATATATATATATATATATATATATATATATATATATATATATATATATATATATATATATATATTAAAAAAAAACAGATTAGTGAAATTGAGATGAGAATTATGATAAATGTTGTAGAGTAAACGATAAGTAAGTTATATCATTAAATATAGATATATTTTAAATAAAAAAATAGTGAATGATATAAAATTCACCATTTAAATTGTACATGTCAGTAATTGTCGGAATTAAAATATATGCATATATTAGTTCAAGCGCGTAAATACGAGTAGCGTTCCAAAAGTAATGCCTGCTAGTTTTTATTCTACGGGATTAGATCAAAGTGGATTGTAAATTGCATTGTTATGATGTCTGAACGCATGCATGCATGACCTGAAATATTTATCTCTCTGTTGTAGATATTGACGGTGTGAAACTCTATGAATGCAACCTCCTGTCATGGATGTGCATCATAAGCAGAGAAACGCCATTGAATTTTTGGTAAAAGTGCACCGACAATGGTATTGACCACGTAGAAAAATGAATTCTGGGGCAAAAAAGGTCGTTCGTTTTAATCGTACCACTCCCGTATTCGTAGCTCTCTAACTTTTTGACTTAAAAAATAGGAGGCTCTACTTTTGGAACGATACTCGTACGTCAAAGCGCGCTCCGGACGCCCATGCACGGTTACCGTTCATCGTTTGCAAAAGTAATGATTATGTAAAAAAATAAATTCTGGAGCACAAAAGGTCACTCTTTTAATTGTACTACTCACGTCTTCATAGCTCTTTAATTTTTTTTTAATTAAAAAAAAAATAGGATGGTTTACTTTTGGAACGACACTCCTAGACTGTTAAATTCATGACAATAATAATCACGTTGACACACTGGTTTCCGCCGGATCACCGAAGTTAAGCAACGTTAAACCTGGTCAGTACTAAATGGGTGACCATTTATGACTTTCAGTGTTCTCCGCTTATCTTGACATTTTTTCCAGTTCTTCTGGACTTATCCTTGCTACTGGACTCAAACAGTGCCGATGCAGGAGAGGTGTGGTTGTTTTTTGCGCAATCCTTGCCTCACAATTATACACGCAGCTGCGCCTACAAGGGGTATCATTTGTCTTTCGAAACTGAACAGAAGCATCACATAAGCTTCCGTTATATATAAAGAATAATGCAATCAATAGAGGATTATTCAAATCCCACCGAAATCTATAATTGTACAGTCTTCTATGTTGATAAACTAAATAATAGAAAGGAAACTACAAACAATAATCATGATATTAAAGTGTTGCATTTTCTATAAAGTTTTGATGTTTGCTTCTGCTAGGTACGAGCAAAATGAATGCCGCTGCTCAAAATGTATAAACATTTTGACCCCTCCCTTTATTTAAAAATTCACCAAAAATCAGGAAATTAACCAATTTTAATGAAATTTTCAGTATTTATTAAATAATAATCGCGGAATATAATGAACTAATTATTTTTATATAAATCTTAGTGGAAATGTATTATTTTGCTTAAACAAAAAATACCTTTACTAAAGTTATAGTTTTTAGTAGTAAATAAAAAACGCAAGAATTTATTTTTTATATAAATAAAGCATCATACGTTGTAACAATAAAATAAAAATAAAATAATTTTTACAGGAACATTACGAAAAAAGCCCCTGAAGTCCATATTAATAAATTCGATATAACTCGAAGAAAAATTTATTTCTCGAACTACCCATATTATCATTGAATTAAGCATTGTTTATTTAATATTTTCACACACAAAAAAATATAATTGCAAAAATTATTTCTACTTTTTTTTACGCTTACATTTTTAACGTAATCTTTGCATGTAAGATTCTAATATTTCCATTCCACTCAAGAACGTATAATTATCAACGTAAAATAATGTTCATATAATCTTGAAAAATAAAGTAAAAAAAAAAAAAATTTAAAAACAGGAACATAGAAAAATAGTTTAATTAAAAAATGGCAAACATTATACGAACGTTCCATGTCGGTAAGTACGGATGTACAGGGTTGAAAAGAAAACCAGTCTGTTTTGCCCACCCTTCTCCTCTTTTCAACTACCCCCTGTTTGTGCTTATCAACTTTAAATTTCACGTAAACATTACGATAAATTTTAACGTAAGTCTGTATTTTTTCAGTGTGTAATTTTTCAATGATTATAAATTGTTTTCTTAACCAATTGTAATTCTGTATTAATATTATTAAATAATGGTGCTAACTTTTTTTTTCAAAGAATAAATTGTCAGTAGTATAATTAATGAATTTAATTAACTTTTATGCATTTTTAAATGAAGGAAGGAGAGTCTGCGACTAAAAAATAAAAAAACAAAAAAAAAGAAGTCGCTCTGTATTCCGAAATACTGTTAAATAAAGACATAAATTATGTCTAATTTGTCCTTCCATACATATTTCAATTTTGCTGCCAGAGGTTTTATGGATACGATAAACAATACTCGTTCCTACCAGTGATACATTTTTGGATAATTATTACGTTTTTAGCAAAAGGTAAGTACATTTATTGTATTAATTCATTATCTTCAGACTTTAACTTAATACTTAACTTGGAAATAATTCCAGAAAACTTATATTTTTCTTACCAGAAAAATGTAAACGCGATTTTTGTCATAATGAATTTTTACGTGAAATCTAGGGTTTTTCAGATTTGAGATAAAACTATTCCATGTATTTTTTTTATTTCACACACTTTTTTTCTTTGAGAAATTAACTTTAAACTATAATCTTTCAAATACAATCAAAAAGTACTCAAACATTTAAAAAATTATGATTAACCGGCGTTAAAAACCATGCCCCCCCTACCGAAGCAGCCATTAATTGCCCGTACCTAGCTTCTGCCTAGCAAACTGACAAACTAATTCCTCTAGTTTACCTTCCCCAATGTATTTTTTTATTATTATTATTCCTATATTCTTGTTATAATCAAGTACACCCGGCCGCATAAGTTATGGAGGTAATTCTGTTGGTATTTTATATGGAAATTTGTACAAGGAATTAAATCCACAAATGAGATTGTTACACCCTAAGATCATACTTTGTTTAAACATAGAGTCAAATATTTAAGACATTGAATTTCCAGTAGGAAATTAAATATTAGCGTATGTTGGGTTTGGTTTCAAAAGTTCTTCTTTTTCAGAGCATCACCTGATTTATTAACCACATTAGAAGTGATATCCTCTGATAAGAATCCCTCGGGATCTCGAAGAATCTCTCGCGCGGAATTTAATTTTATTGCTATTGAGAATTGCGATCAAATGTAGTGAACAGATTAACGTGGGAGAAATTCCCACTTGCTTAATGAGACAGGTGGTGTCAAGTAAAGTGATTTCCAAATGGCACCATTGTATCGCTGAACCTGTTTAATTCCAGTAGGATATGAGGTAGACTTACTAAATAAAATAAGCAAAGAAATTACCTATCAAATCTCATATCTGTTCCAGAAAATACATCTGGGTAATTATATAATTATAATTACATTAAATACTGAGGGGGGGGCGCCCGGTTTTAACCGGCTTTGACCGGCTTTGCCCAGCTGTGCTCAGCTTTGCCCGGCTGTGTCCGGCTTTGCATGGGCGTAAAATACGCTTAAATATGATATTTTAATTTGTCCAGAATTCGTTTAGATTATTATAGAGTCGTGATTTCAAAAGTAAAAAAGGGTGTATTTAAGGTGCTATCATCGAGAATCGAAACCGAAACTGTTGCATTCAAAGCTGATGGCGTTGTCAATATATTAGCATGACACGCATGCAAACTGATTAAAGATTAAAAATAAACTAAGATAAATGTACAAATTGTTTAACGATTTTTTCAATTTTTACTCATTTCTGTCCCTTTAAAAACAATTTTAATCGGCTAAAGACCCATAAAAGAACGACCCGTAAAAAATCCACCCATTTGAAGCCCCTTTCAACTGTTACAGAATCTACAGATAATCTATGATATTCATTGGCTGCTTTGGGTGTGTATTTGTTCATTTTACTCGATAAAAGACATCGATGCTGATTCTTTCTATTGGATGGGAAGTTTTCTATAATTGTCTCACTTGATTTGCCAAATGATTGCTTTGCTTCAGTTTGGTAAGTTGAGCAAATGCTTTTGATTTCCTCTATAAAAGAAAAATGGCAAGTTCTTTGTTCGAACGAAATGAAGCATGTTAACTGTTTCTGAGTGCACAGCTCTTCATGAACATCCATGAGGCTCCACAAAGAAACGGGCCCTCAGAAGTTCAATTCTATAACATTGAATCTTGTGTGTGTGTGTTTTTAAATTTTCTATAGCTAGCCAACATAAAAGTAACAGTTAGTTGGCTAGTAATAATTGTAAAGTGTCGGCATTGAAGTAGTTTGGACTACTTCCAAACTACTTCAATTGTTGCAGTTGCCTTCGTCTTCACAAGTGGACAGTGTGATTCACTTCCTGATAACTACAGACAATCTACAGGACAACCAGCTTGGCGTAGTGTAGAGATTATATCTAATCTACTAAGAATGGGTTGAAAAGGTCGATGCTGTTTAAAACAATATTGCTAAGGCGTTTCCCGATGGCTTGAAATTTCTCCGAATCCATCGAAATAAACTCATTGACAATTGTTTTGTTTTGTAGGAGGGAGGAGCCTTATCTAAATATGTTGAAATTATTTTAGTATTCAAACATGTCAAATATAAATTGAAAGGATGAACGAATATTTGGTGGTGAAAAATCAAGCAATCATTTCAACTTTTGTCAAGCTCATTTAATTTGTCGATGTCCTATATTTTATTCTAAAAAGTTAATAGATCAAGTATAATATACTAAAATTTGATCTTTGAAGGCCGGTTTCCTTGTCCTTTCTTCAAATAAAAATTTCCCATATGAGTGTCGTGTTTTTTTTTAGTTTAATTTTTTTTTTACATGGAGGTCACCACTTATCAAGACCCGGAAGCCACTCTAGGGTTATTGTGTGTACAGTAATCAATGGGACAGTATCGTAGTAATCGTTAGTATTGGAGATTTGATAAAGTGTCTTACTTAAGGGGGCGGTACCATGCACTTATAATACTTTCGTTCTCCCACAGTAAAATTCTTAATAGCTTAAAAAATTAAAAAAACAAAAAACAAAAAAAAAAAAAACTGGGAACTATCTAGTAATAAATTTCTAATCGTGGGCGCTAGTTTTCCACACGTTGGCGGATATAAGTTAATAATCTTCATGTATATTTCGTTAGTAATAGAAATATCTGCAAACATAATTTACACCTGCTACATATTTTGCATCGCAGTTGCTGTCTTCTCAACAGGTGAACAGTGTAATTCACTTGCAGATAATCTACAGATAATCTACAGGATAACCAGTCTGGTGTAGCGTAGTGGATATGGATGTATCTGGCGCAGCAACTTCTACCACACATGGGGATGGAATGATCGATTCTGTTTAAAACAGCGTGGCTCAGCTGTTTCTTGATGATTTAAAAGGATTCAATCCATTCGAAGGAAACTCACGCAAAAGATTTTTAATTTTGTTGGAGGGAAAAGTCTTATCTGGAAATTGTGAAAGTCCTTTATCATAGTATGCAAACATGCCAAGCATAAATAGAAATACTAAACGAGTAGTTTGAGGTGGACGGCTAGGAAATAGTTTCATCCTTTGCAGTTTTTTTTTTACAAGGTGTTCACATCTTATCAAGGCCCGGAAGCCACTCATGGATAAGGGTTATTGTAAGTACAGTACATTAGTGTGGATATTTTAGAGTGTCTACTAAAGGGGGCGGTTCATCAGGAATTTGTTTACGTTGGACTTGAAGACATCCAAGTTGTAGTCAGGAGGGAAGCAGGCAGACGGAACAGAGTTCCACAGGCGTGCAGTTCTAAGAAAGAAGCTTTGTTCATGGAATCTACGTTTTGATTTAGGCATAGATAGAGAGTGGCGGAAATTTTTGACAGTGGATTCAGCTAGCCAAGTGTTTTTTGTAAAAGACTGGCGAGGGGGGACCAGAGATTGGAGTTCAGACGAGCACCTTGCCAGAGAAATAACGATAAAACAAAGATAGGCTTGCAACGTCTCTTATGTGGGAGAGAGGTTGCAGGGAAGAGAAAAGGGCACCCCCACTAAGCTACGAAGTCTATTTTGTACTCTGTCAAGGCAGGATAGGCTGTTTTTTAGCAGCTCCTTCCCAGATATGGCAGCAGTATTCCATTCTTGGACGTATTTGGCTTTTATATAGATAGAGAATTGCATCAGTAGTGAGATATCTTCTGGAGCGGTAGAAGGATCCCACCATCTTTCCAGCGACCTTAGCAACAGACTTGATGTACGTGTTCCATTTCAGATCAGGAGTAAAGGTCAAACCCAGAAGCTTGTCAAAACATGGGGCTTTTCCTAGACGAGAGTCATCCATTTGAAATGATACCAGATGGAGATCAGAGCGTTGATGATGTAAAGATAGGAGTTTGGTTTTAGATGCATTAAAGGTTACCAGCCACGTCTTCCCCCACTGAACCACTCGTTCGAGATCAGAGGAGAGAGAATCAGAGAGAGCTTTGTCATTTACAGACTTTGATATATTGCTGTTGATGGTCGTGTCATCAGCATAAATGTCAACGAATGATTTAAGTATGTGTTTAGGGAGATCATTGATGTAGACCAGGAAGAGATTTGGGCCAAGGATGGACCCTTGAGGGACTCCAGCATTAATACTGCAGGCCTCTGATTTTTGTCCATCGACCACTACTCTTATGAGCCTATCAGAGAGAAATGATTTAATGATAGAGAGAACATTTCCATTATACCGTAGCTGGAGATCTTGTGAAGTAGGCCTTTATGCCATACCTTGTCGAAGGCCTTTGATATGTCAAAAGCAATTGCCCTGGAAAGGAAGCCTTTGTCAAGAGATTAACCAATCCTATGAGATATAACCGTTAGCACATCTGCGGTAGATCTTTCAGAACGGAAACCATATTGCGTGTCACTAAGAAGGTTGTTTCTGCTGAGGTGATTGACTATTTCTCTATTTAATATGGATTCCAGCAACTTACTCATGACACACAGGAGACTTATTGGTCTGTACCGAGAGGGAGATAGATGACTTATCACCTGAGTTCTTAAATACAGGGCATACTGATGAGGTTTTCCAGGGTGTTGGAAAGCACTTCTCCTTAAGGCAACGTTTAAACAGTTTCGTAGGTATGGGAGCAAGTTCTGGTTGAAGCTTTTTTAACACTATAATTGGGATGTCGTCAGGGCTAGTAGCTTTACTGGAATAAAGGTTCTTGATTAGCTTGGCGACCTCATGCACAGATATTTGTATGTTACCTAGCGTGTTCTGTGTTATAGGAGGAAATACAGGGAGTTGATGGCCTTCGTCGCATAGGGTAGAATTAGCTGCAAAGTTCTTTGCAAATAGTTCGGCTTGTCTGAAGCTGAGGAGATGACCTCCGATTTAATTCGCTGATTTTACATTTTATATATCAAGATGTTAATGTGTCTGGTAAGGTTTCTTCGGTAAGTTTTTGTGATTTCTGTCGAAGTGGAATCAATCTATCGGACGCCAGTCAAGTTTTCACACCCGCAAATGAACGAGCGGATCTTTACTGATCAGACATAAGCAAAATACTGCGTTTTTTCCTCTTCAGGTTTGGTGCCTTTAATGATTATTAAATCTCGCCATTTCAACTAGGCTTATTATGTTCTTCTCCATAAAAACAAGTTACACACATTGCGTCTTCGTCTGATTTCAACGCGCTGGTAGGAGAGAGAGAGAGAGAGAGAGAGAGAGAGAGAGAGAGAGAGAGAGAGAGAGAGAGAGAGAGAGAGAGAGAGCACAATTTCTGTTATTTTTAATTTTTATTTTTAGGTAAGATTCTTTGTGGCATTACTACTACAAATATACAAAGCTTTGATGTTTGAAGACCACTTTCTGTTTCCCTGACAAAAAAATAAACAAAACACAAAACAAAAAAACCAAACAAACTAAGAATCGAAAAACTGAGGTGTTATTCAAGCCTTCGCCTCAAGATAACAACAGGAAACCATATTCAGCTAGTATCTGTGTATCTTTTCGCGTACGTAGGTAGCTACTTCGCATCAAAAGTCACCATTGACGACTAAATAATGACACTTTTTATAAACTTCGCCTAGAGTTTTGATGAAAAAGTATTAAGGCTTGCTAGGAAAATCTTAGTATATATACATATTGTTCTTGCCATAATCTCGAAGAAATTTTTAAATGAACTGACAAGATTGTCGAACAAATATCAGTGTACTGAAAAAGTTTGGTTGGCCTAGTATAAAGGCTTTAAATTATTTTAATTATTTGAGATAGTCTGGTCATGTTGTAAGGATGTTATCAGTTCTATACTAAGAATATATTTTATCCTGATCTAAATGTGGGAATTAAAAGGGTTGGAAGACAGCGGCACATGGTTTGTTTGAAGGAGGGTATGAAGAGATGTGAAACTGATCACACAACATGGGGGAGGAATGAACACAGGAGGGCAGAGTAGAGGATTTGACTAGAGATTAGTGTGGAAAGATCAGAGAATGAACAATGTCATCACGCAGAAGAGCTGAGTGTACCAAGAATAGTGCGCCACGAAAATCATATGACAAACGATAATGTATGTCCGAATTGTGATAGTAGGATGAGTGGATCTCGGATTGGACTGTTTTCTTCTATGATAAGCTACGAATAAAACCCTTGGAAACATGTATAATCAATTCAAGTGACGGCCATAATAACGCAGTTCCGATTTAATTTGTTTCTTTTAATTTTCCTCTTTTCTGCAACAGAAAAACAATATTTCCGATATAAATGTAGAGTTATTGTTGTTCCATACACTCGCTGTAATACTATTGGCTTTCTCAAGTAAAATTCTTAATAGCTGTTTAAAATATCTAACACGATTTGTAACGCCAAAAGTCAATTATAAACTAGTATAACTTGCTATTTACTACGAAAAACGCATGTGATTTATCATAGTCACTAACCGTGATTTGATTGTAGACGCTAAAACAGAAATTTTCTTTTTTATGGAAATCGCCACACACAAAGCACAAAGCCACATGATGTAAGGGATAAAAATACTACTCCAACGATAAGTGTTAGATAGAAATAGATTCTGATGCAGAAAACACCAATTCTCACCTCTTTATCAGAAACGTTGCCCAAGAAATATGAGGACTAAATAACTAATATAAAGAAAGCGAGAGTTACCCGATTGCTAAAAATAAACCCAAGATCCACTTTCAAATATCAGCTGACGTGACATTGTAAACAAACACAGACGGAATTTGATGAACGATATTATCATTATTAGTTTTTAAATCTTTTTTGCGAATTAGTCTACCGAGCAAATTATTCTTCGTAATATATAATATTCAATAGAGGATTAATTTTATAATGATACATACAACATCTGCATGAATTAAAATATCATGTTTAAGCGTATTGTGCGACCGAGCAACGCCGGGAGTCCAGCTAGTCTAAAATATAAGGAATCCAAATGAAATTAAGTATTCCAAACGATTTCTTTCGTTTTCGGAAATTCTGTATTATAATTTAATGTCAGTAATATTATTTAATATATTAATATAATTTGTAAAGTCTAATTTATAAAAGACTATATGTTTGTCTGTCTGTCTGTCGGTCTGTCTGTCTGGATATTTTCAAACTCTATCTCTTCCGAAACTAAAAGTAGCAGAGTAGCGGTAGGGGCCCTGAAATGATTGGATTTTTTTTACGGGGTGTTTTTTTATGGGTATTTTGCCGATTAGAATTGTTTTTAAGGGGTCAAAAATGGTTCCAAATTGAAAAAATCGTAAAAACTTTTGTGCATTCATTTTTTGATTTTTAATTATGCGTGTCACGTTGGTATAATTGTAACGTTACCAACTTTGAATGCTAAGGTCTCGGTTTCGATTCTACCTGATTGCACCTAAATACGTTTTTTACTTTTGAAATCATGACTCTATAATAATCTATACGGAATCTGGAAAAATTAAAATATCATATTTAAGCGTATTTTACGCCCGGGCAAAGCCGCTCCCCGCTAGTATGGATATATTTATCTAATGATGTAATCTAGTTATCATTTACTCGGAAATATTTATCCATATCCTCATCTCAATTATCGATTGACATTTTATTAAACTAGCCATGTTCGTCATCATTATCAAAGTTTTCAGATTCACATTCAAAGTTTTCGTGAACATCGACAATCTGAACTGATATGTTTATTTTCTCTAGTTTTGAATGAGGGTCAGCAGTTTGAACAAGTTTACAAATACCAACATTGATATTTGGAAAGGATTACATGTTTCCGCAAGATGGAAATGCAGTCGAAGTATTTTCTCTTATATTAATGTTTCAACTACTATATCATATTTTGATTGCAACAGAAAAACTCTTAATTCATTGAAAATTTTAATTTATTGGTTAAAAAAAAAAACAAGTAAATTGTCATCCGAACTAATTATTATAACTCGTGTATCATCTATCATTGTTTTGCTACTTTCTACTTCTCATTTTCTTCTCCTCTACTCTTCTTCTACTTCTTTTTTCTTTTTCTTCTGCCTCTTCTTCTCTCTCCTTATTTTCTTCTTCTTCTTCTTCTTCTTCTTCTTCTTCTTCTTCTTCTTCTTCTTCTTCTTCTTCTTCTTCTTCTTCTTCTGTTGGAACTGTCATCCGTTCTCCTAATCTTCTTCCTGTTATCTCAAGCAATAACCCATCTTCCATATCTTCCTTTCTCTCACCTACTGCCAATTTTTTCCACGAAACGCAAAACATATCTTCCTCACTTACTCTTTTCTTTGAGTGTTATACTCTCTCTTTTCCATAATTCCCCACTTTCCTATATCAGTGATGTCTATATTAACAAATAAAAATAATAATAAAGGATTGTACTAATCACGTTTGGCTTGGGAGTGTAAATGATATTCTATGCGATTTTTTTTTGTTTGAAATTTGAATAATATTCTAGAATATTTAGAAGTACTTGAAATATTTTCACATTGATGTGATTTTTACATTTTTAGTGAACCCCATGATTACATAAGTATAATGACGTTTTGTATAGAATGATCATACCTTTCAGAAAAGATATTTAGTGAAATTGAATACTTCAAAGAAAAGTTATTTGAGGTCTCCTTCTCGTCAAATTCAGATTTCCTTTCTTCTGCTAATAGACGCGTTAAAGATTGCATGTGCTATAGTGTTAATGAGTTTATTGCTGATAAAATAAAGTATCGATATATCACAGGACCCGGGCCACGGAAGTTTACTTTTCATTTGGTGTGTGTGTGGGTAATGATGTAATTCACTTTTAGCTCAGAATCCAGAACCTTTCCGCTTTATTGTTTTCTACACATTATACAGATGTCTACAGTCTATGCAGATTTTTTTATTTGCTATTATAGATTTAATTCTCTATTGATTATTCTATTGTACCCAATATATACTAGTGATTTCAAAAGTTAAAAAAAATATGAGTTGAGTGTAATCAGCAAGGCACGCAACCAAAACATAACTCTCTGCCCTTATTCGTTATGATCTGTACTATGTTCTTACGCGGATAGAAACTTCAAAAATAAAGTTGTAAAAAGTATAAATGCACAATTGCGAATGTATAAAAGAGCATTTTCAGTTGAAAGTGCCATTTCGTTTTCAATTTGACCCCTTGGCAGCTATTTTACCAGATGAAGACTAAATCGAATTTGTTTCACAGGTCAAAATCTCGTATATATAAAGATTCAAGTCTATAGATAAAACAATGAAAGAAGAGTTGAGGGTAGCCAAATTTCCAGTTCTTGTGCGAATGTTCACTGAACCCCCCCCCCAACATGCCTGTCTCTCCACTGATGGTGGTCATCTTAGCATTCTTCCAAGTGCAGCAGAGGTCAATGCACACTATGGTGCAAGAGCACCAGGAATCGAAGAGTGTTGATCACAATGTCTCATTGATATAGACCTGAATGGTCAGAAGCGCCTCATCTAATTTTCTGCTTGGAGAGAGGTCAACACTGGCACTTTGTCCCCAACCCCGTTTCCTGCACAATTCCCGGCCATATGACCAGTCTCATTACACTGGTAGCAGCAAACAGCTGTCAGTCACCGCCGGCAGTTCCTTGTAACAGACAAACGGACAGACAATATTATATATATATATATATATATATATATATATAATTATTTACTATAAAAATTATTAAATACCTACAGACACTAGTGTTTTATCCTTTCGGGAATCATCATTGCAGGGTGTCCCGATTAATACCAGTCCATATATCCGAACCCAGCGACAGAAACCATTCCTGGCTTCATTATCAAAGACCCAATCTATTCGGCTACCGTCAACCGCAAGAAATACTGTTGAATTAAAACATTTATTTTTAAATGCTTTTTAACGTCTGTCAAAGTGATCTAATCATTATATGATGATCTATGCATATGCATGCATAGATCATTAGATCACTATGGCCGGATGATCCAGTGATTATAGGTCTTAAAAATATTTTTGGATGTAATATTTTATATAAGAAAATCCTAGCTAAATGAAAATTGCTCAATATACCAGATAGAACAAATAAATCATAATTTAGTAATTTAAATTTTATGATTTGAAACTGTTAAAGTTCAAATCTAGAATTTTTATTATATGCAAAGCTCATGGGTTAAGGCAATATTAAATTAATTTATTTAATTATTAAAATGTATTCTTTGTTTTACATATAATAAAAATTCTAGATTTACAATTTAACCGTTTCAAACCCTAAAATTTAAATTGTTAAATTATATATATATAATAAAATAAAAATTACAATAAGTTTACCAAGGTAATCAAAATGGTAAACTTAAAATATATTATAAATATTAAAGAGTTAATATTTACAAGTAAAGTAATCTCAACCAGATGTAAAAGCTCAATAAAACCGAAAAGGAAATAGAGCTTATAATATGAACAAATGATTAATAAAACATGTTAAAAGACATCTTGAAAAAGAGTTAAAAACATATTTAATTTTTTTTTAAAATTAAATATGTTTTTAACTCTTTTTCAAGATGTCTTTTAACATGTTTTATTAATCATTTGTTCATATATATATATATATATATATATATATATATATATATATATATATATATATATATATATATATACTAGCAGGCTGCCTGTAGTTGCCCGGTCGTAAAATACGCGTAAATATGATATTTTAATTAATGCAGATTTCGTATTTATTATAGAGTTAATTTTCTGTCAATTATTATATTGTACCCGATATATAGTAGTGATCTATGTAAAGAGGGATATAAAATTAATCTCCAACGGAGTAATGTAGAGTAATTTTATAGCCCTTTTCACATAGATATTCCAAAATATTGTCAACTTGACATACCTCTGCTAATTGACCCAAAACGCAGTAGAATGTTTAATGTTTAAGGCGTTTACGATGTTGGCAACTATCACAAGCTCATACATATATCTTCCTAATTGCTAATCTTTTAGCATCTTTATCTCTAGTTTCTTAACCTCCCCCATCTTGCCCTCTTTATTCTTATATTTCTACACAGACCATAATCGACGCCCCTATTTTGTCTTCTTTACATACATCCTAATTTTATTACTCATTCAGATTTTTAACAACATGCGACAGAATCTCCTGATTATAATTCCCTATGACGCTGAAGACCTGATATTTTCATTACAGACTTTACTTTCGTATAAGCTGTACCGCCTGAAGAGGTATCTAGTTGCTAGTAACTAGCTGACAGAAACAGGCTCATGAATGTGTAACGACATATCATTGCTTATGTGAAAACAAATAGAAAGTCTCTCTCTCTCTCTCTTTCTCTCTCTCTCTCTCTCTCTCTCTCTCTCTCTCTCTCTATATATATATATATATATATATATACAGAAAATCATTGTCAACTCTCGGTTATCAATGTCTGTCAAGCCTATCAGTATTTCAAAGAAAATTTACTATAGGGATAACTTAGATAAAATGAAAAATCATTGCATGAAATTAAAAACAAACACATTTTGATATTTGATTATCAATTGTTATAATTATATAAAAATAAACATCTTTTACACAGAATTCCAGTGGCGTATTAAAATAGTCTTTGATATAATTATTAGTCCTTTTCATTTTCAGTCTTTTTTTTTTCGTTCAGACAAAAAGCTGAGTTTGGCTCTTTGATTTCGCCGACATATTTCGAGCCTTTCTTTTTCCTTTTTTTTCTGAACACGCACTAATTTAAGTTCAAGTTGGGCAATATTCTGATACGTCTTGTTGAAACCCGTTTACTTTACGGAATAAATTAACTACTTGTGCAGTATAATGAGATCTCAAAGAAATGCATTTTCGGTAAAAACAGTATTATATACATAAGTGTCATGTCGAAATTAGTGTTGCATAGGGGTGTTATTTTTAGAAGTACCAAATACGGCACCAAATATTCGTATATGTTATGTAATTCTTATTAGAAGAGGACTGATGTTACTTGTTGTTGTTCATATTTGTGAGAGTCTTAGACTGATAGAAACAGTCTTAGGAGTGTTCATGTGCTGGGTGTTCATATGTCTTAAGATGTTCATATTGTAAGAGATAGCATATTAGAGACATAAACAGGTATATATAAAGAGAGAGAGAGAGAGAAAGAGAAAAAGAGATAGAGAGTTCTGTATGATCGGGAGTTTTTCTATAAATATTGATACATATATTTCTTAGTTATTTTTGAGATGATGATTTTCACAAACTTCTTATAATATAAATGCACAATACCTTTTCTGTTGAATCACAACACGAAGACGCAGATACACAAAGATGATGACGTCCTTTATTTCATGACCGGTCCATGATTTCGCTTGAGGAATTCAAAGTTTCTTTACATGGCTATTTCTTCTCTAACCTTTCGCTTCCAAGGTTTGACGTCAGCAGCCGTTTCTGACCTCTCTCTCTCAGCTCTTTCTCCCCGACTCTTCTCTTCTCCTCGACTGCATCTAAAAACTCTACTTATATTGAGAACGTCATCGCATGATTAAACATGTGCTCATAAAGCACGTTGGATGACATGCGTCACGTTGCCAAACTTGACATGACCCCGAGTTCAGTAACTTATTTTTCAAATAACATTTTTACAAAATATGTTTACAATTTCAATTGACGATTAAATTCCTTATTTTAATTTTCACAGAAACAAATTTCATTATTACATTCCTTTTCCATATACAGATATGTAAGCTAACCAATTGCAATTTCTTATTTCAATAACATTCTGTATTTATTTTAACTTATGATTGGAATTTTCAATTCCAAATCTAGCTTCGCAAGTTCGAATCCTTGACTATCCTATTTCATATTTACATTTAACTAATTCCCTATTTTTTTTACTTACATGAAAAGGGGTCAGCCCTTTATCATGTAACATTAGTAGAAATTTCAAAAATCACAAAAAATGATGGAGTAAAAAATAATTACAAGTAAAAGTCAGATTTGTCGAATCATAGAGTTTTCTCATGAAGATGTCTTAAAAGCCAGGGGAAGTAACTTAAATTTATGATTTTGATAAATCCGCAGAGTAGAAAATGGTTGATTGCTAATATCTATGATCTTTTTGTAAAAAAAAAAAAAAATAGTTATAGCGGATGATCTCTTCGATCATTTATCGTAATTTGTGGGTTTTTAAAAAATGATTTCGAAATGTAATATATAAAAGGCTATATATCTGTCTGTCTGTCTGTTTGTCTTTCTGTCTGTCTCATATTTTCAAACTCTATATACTCCAAATATTTTGAAATCACGGCTCTATAATAATATATACGAAATCTAGACAAATTAAAATACCAAAAGCTCCCTCCACCGTTAGTAAGACATAAGTACGTAATAGTATTTTTACCTAAAATGCATTCCACGAAATCCAGTTATACTGCATAAGCACTATAAATTATTTAAAAGAGATATTTGAAAACAATATATCATAATGTAAACAAAACAGACGTCATTCAAGACACGAAAAAAGATTATTTATGAAATTAAAATAAAAACTACATTGAATATTTAATGTATATTCAGTTTACCACAATATATGGTCCCTTCTTGCCAAACTTTTACAAAAAAACACTCATTTAGCTACAACAACAACCATAAACAATTTCTTCCACTCTCTATTTTTGTCTAAATCTAAACGCTAATTCCACGAACAAAGCTTCATTCCTTAAACTGCCCGCCTGTGTGAATCTTTACCACAGGCCTGCTTTCCAGCTGACTGCAACATGCTTATCTTCAATTCTAATGCAAACAAGTTCTTGTTGAACCGTCCCCTTAAATAATCAAATTCTACCCAAGTTCCACCACTAACCATCACTATACTATTGTGTCATTGATCACCTTAAACTCATTATCCTCGAGTGGTCTTCAGGCCTTCATAAGTAGTGACTTCCTTATAAACAAAACACTTGAGAATAAAGACTGATAGAATGCAATGATTGTCAGTCAAAAGATTAGGAGTATTCTTATAGGAGTACTAAAATGGATCAATAGAATGTTTGATTATTTACAGAACGATTTGGCTGGCCTGCTTTCCAGTTGAATACAATATGGTCGTCTTCAAGTCCAATGTAAACAAGTTCTTGTTGAGCCGCCTCCTTTAAAAATCCATTTCTACCCCATTTCCACCACTAATTATTAATACGCTGTTGTCTTAGTGACTACCGTACACTCATTAACTCTTATCCTCGAGTGGCTTTCGGGCCTCGATAATTTGTGACGCCCATGTAAAAACCACAACAAAAAACAAGCAAAGTTATTTTATTTTATTTACTTATTTTCTTTGTAGCTTTATTTACTTTAGCTTGACAGAGCAAATGTGTACCTTGCAAATGTCTGACTCAGCACTCTGCACTAGAGTTTGTCAAGCCACCAAGCTAAATCTCAACCACATGTAATACAAGTAAATCTTAAGTACATCTCAACCCAAAATTCAAAATACAAGTAACTCTCAAATAAATCTAGTACAGTAAATCTCAACCAAAAATTCAAAATAACATAATATTAAAAGTCTAAATAGGACCTTGTTAGGGCTAAACACTTGCTCATACGAGAAATAGTAATGTCATCTCAAGTAACATAACGAAGTTGGATACTCAACCAGACTAAATGAATTCTTGCCCTGGAATCCGGTAATACAAAGAGAACACTAAAAAGATATCTGATAACTAGGGCTATGACAACAGAATATTCTTATCATTATTTTGACTCTCGAGTATATATCCGACACAGTTAGACACAGTTAATCAACCGAGAATCAGATCACTGTATAAAAGCATATAAGATATCAACGAATACATACTCGAAAGTCAAAACAATGAAAAGAATATGCTGTTGTCATAGCCCTACTGATGACATATTTAACTGTTCAACTGGAGACAAGAAATTAATGTTTTTAACCTCGTTACTGTGTATCATTGATACATATTACTGCAGCGGAGTCGGAAAGGGTGAAAGTAGGAACACGACAACTTGGTGAGAATAAGAACATTTATGTCAAGCAAGAGTTAGTGGTACAGAAAAGGTTAGTAAGTCCGTGGGGAGTCGTCTCCATACGACATCCGTGATGGCTCTCATTGAACACTCTAGACTTGCTGGTTATATGCCTAATGGACAAGTCCATCTTAGCGGTTATAAGGGTGTGTATTTTTCCACAACAATTACCAACACTATATAGATTTTTAAATTAAAATTAAATTACACTTCATCCATCTCTTAGATATCTTTGCCTTTTATGTTTTTTTTGTCTTTTGAATTTGCTTCTGTTTGTTTTTTGTTTTAATTTTATATGATACTCGCAAAAGTACCCGTCGTTGAATGGGTTAAAAAACAACCTACAGAAATGGGCTCTGATTTATGAAAGTATGATAGGTTATGAAAAGGAAGGGGTGTGATGAGCTTCGAATTTGTGGGTATCAAAACGAAAGCAAAATATGATGAATGTGAAAATAAAATAGATAAACACCATAATTTATTATACCATACCTCTTCACACTGAAACACTTATCACAATATTCTGTGGATCTATATTAAAAAGCCTTGTTAAACTTTGTGACATATTTCCATTCTATGAAAGTCAAGCGCGAACGAACACCTCATAATTTAAATTATATCATATTTCTTCAAACTGAAACATAATTATCAAAGTATACTTACGCAGATAGATATGAAAAGTCTTTATTAAAGTTTGCGCCTATTTCCATTCTATGAAGGCCAAGCGCGAACGCAGACCCCACAATTTTATTATGCCATCCCTATTTAAGTTAAAACATACTTATCAAAGTATTCTTATGTACATCTATATCAAAAACACTTGTAAACGTTTTTTTTTAATTTTTAATTTTTTATTTCCATACTTTGTGGATCAGGCACGATCAGTTTTTTAAAATAGTCAACCATATAGGATCCTATTCGTGACCACACACACACACACACACACACACACACACACACACACACACACATTCAACTTTATATTATAGATTTTACTTTTTATCTCCCATCCTTTTATTTTATTTTATTTTTACTTTTATATTTTTGTTTTTATTTTGCATATTTATTTTATTTTTATCTATCCGTTATTAGAAGACCACGTAACCTTTTTAAAATTGCAATTTGCATGAAATTCGTTTATTCTTTATCTCATTGAGGACTTAGCATTCTTTAAAACGAACTTGCCTGATGAAGTTTTAGTTATTCATAACTAATTTACTGACACATTATCATGATCGTGTAGCGATATTAACATGTTTATTTAAACCTAAAGAAAAGGTGCATCTTGCTCTATTTATTTTCGAGCCGTCTAATATAAATCTCATTAAATTCATCGATTTTTATCTTTGAGCATGCTTAATCTTGAATCATATATATATATATATATATATATATATATATATAAATCTTGATATTTAAAATTTATTCAAATTTTCAAAAAAGTTTATGAACCTGTAAGGAAGGTATACAAAATTATTCGACAAGAGGTACAAATAAATAAAGAAAAACCTTATTCTATGGAGTTTCGAAGAGTGCAATTCTTCTCATCAGAGGGAAAAGTTTTGCAAAATATAATGCATCACAAAAAACAAACAATATAAAATTTATCATATTTGCATAAAAAAGTCATTTAACAGTTTTAGACAGTTTGTAGGGATTTAAAGAGATTGGGAAAGCAAGAAATGGGGAAAAAGGGAGAAAAAGGATATAATAAAAGTCCAACGGTAAAATCCAGTGCAGGAAAAATACGAAATGGGTCTGTTGAAAATCCATTGGTAATCCATAAGGAAACAGAAATTTAAATATAAATATCCAGGGTAAAATGGAGCGTCAAGATAAAGCCTCAGGTTATAAAGAAGTGAAAAAAAAGCAAAGTTTTTTTTAAATAAAGTGTTTAGCAAGTGTTAAATTGGATGTGATAAACGAGATTATTAAAAAATTGAAGGAGAGGGGAGAAAGAGAGAAACACACACACACACACACACACACACACACACACACACACACACACACACATATATATTGTTTTCACAAAATCAAGATAACAAAGATCGGATTGATAGCAACAAGTAGTGTATTTTCATTGTACGTTGCAATTGTCTCGTTACCATTCGGACAATTTCAACGCTTATATCGTTTAAAAATACTCACAAGAACTGCCTCTCTTCAGACGTTGTTCATAAAGAGTATTTTTCTCAACATCTAAAGAGATGCAGCTCTTGTGAATATTTTCACACGATATAAGGTTTGAAATTGTCCGAATGGTCGCGAGACAATTGTGACAAACAATAAAAATACACTACTTGTTGCTATCAATTCGATCTTGTTATTGTGAAAACAATATATGAATGCTCGATTACAAAACTGGCAATTTTGAAGCTTACAGATTAAGTCACTTTATGAACAATGTATGTATGTATATGATGGACACTCCCGTCGATTTCGCCGTATGAGCGTCTAACAATTTAATGATCTGTTCGGCTGTTTATGTCGGAGATGACATTTAAGTCCAACGAATGATTTGCAAAGAAGACCACAAATCAGGCATACGTGATGATTGTCGGAGATAGTTGGTGTTTGTGAAGCACCTACTTATTATTTTACTGTTCTTTCGGTTTGTTAGTATGATTTACTTCAAGAATCTAGCACATGCTCCATCAAGTGTCAATCAATCGAAAGATTAAGTTGCAATATTGAGGAATAATAAATTGTACTTAAGTTTGTCCTGTATCAGAGCCAGGGTTTGCCAGTCCTTCGTTTACCACTGTTAAGATCACGTTTTGGTATACGTTCATCACTCATTTTAATGACAGTAAAACCATCTAAGCTGTGACTGAATAAAGAGCGTTTCGATACACCCTATCTTACATTTTTCAAGAAGTTAAAAATTTGTGACTATCTTCAAGTGTGTAGCCGTATATAGAACCAAGGCCCACTTTATGGATTACGGCAAGTTGATTTATCTGTGATCGGTAGAGAGTCCAAGTTTCAGATCCAAACAACAGCATTGAGAGAAGAATAGTATTATAAATCTGAATCTCAGTGTCTAATCTAATATCTCTATCATTCCACAGGCAATGGCGGAGTTTACCAAAGACATTGGATACATTGTCTAATCGGTTGACAATTTCATCATCCAGCAATGCATCTAAGCTCACTGCAGTCCTCAAATATGAGAACGATTTAACATACTTAAAGTTTTACCATCCATTTTTATGGGAATAATGGTGGACTTACACACATACGCACGCACACACACAACTCTCTCTCTCTCATATATATATATATATATATATATATATATATATATATATATATATATATATATATATATATATATATATGTAAATGGTTGGTTGGTTGATTGGTTGTTTTTGTTTTACGGCATATCAACCCTTTTCGGGTTATTTAATGCCGAATCCGGTGATTTTGAAGAACATTTTTTTAATAGAATATATTTGTTTTTTGCAAGTCAGTTTCTATTTAACCCATAGTTGGGACCCTAACAGGTACTACCACTCCGGGTCAGAGTGGACCTGGGAGCAATGGCAATTAAAGGATGGCTCCACACTCCCCAGAGCCCGCAAGCTGGGGCCTCACCACGGGATATAGTTTAAAGTCATATCCAGGACCTCCATTGAGGGACTTTTACCCTCTGCAGGGGGGCAGTCGGCGTATTCTAATGCCCCACTGTCAGGGCCAATATGTAAATGGTATATATATATATATATATATATATATATATATATATATATATATATATATATATCATACGTCTAAAACATCAAATTAATCTGAAGGGATTTAATAAACAAAACGACGAGTTACAACTATTTGTAAGTAACTGGATTTTGTCATTTATTTCCTCGAATAATATTTTCACAAGAGAAGTTTGAATAAAAACGAAATATTTTAAGATGATGAAGGCATCGAATTTATTCCAAATTTAATGAAAGAAGAAGAATAACTTAATCAGATAAATACATCCCTAAAAAATTCCATGGCTTGACAAATTATATTCTTCATGATAACTTGAAACTGAGCTCTCAGAACAAAACGTTAAGATATGAGGAATGATAAAGAGCAATTTCGAGCGAAAATGAAACTTGGATGTACCATTATGATCATTAGTTCCCCCGCAAAAACGTCAAAACAATTGCTCACTCGTGGATTTTTAGAACCCATCGAGCTCAAATCTCAAAAGTCAGCTCAAAAAGTTATGACCACGATTTTTATTAGATTCAGAGAATCTGATACTGACAGAAAACCTTCTCCCAACTTCTTCAGAGACGGTTTTTGAACCCTGAAACACCGACTTCAGAAGTGCACTGACCTATATATATATATATATATGAGAATATTTATCACCATAATTACCATTAGGTAACTATGGTGATAAATATTCTCATATATTTATGTTGTGGAGAGAAACCTCTCTAAAAGGACCGTTTCCCTTTGGAGCGTTTTCCTTTCGCTCCCTTCGGTATATAACAAGTATGAAAGCAGAAGTCAAGAAAACACGTTACTTTCGTCGGAGAATAGTTTTATTTCTCTCAGCCTGTCGACGAGAATAGACGAAGGATGCGGCGATCCAGCTTGAAAACGGGTCCGGGGGGAACACTTGGCCAATACTCGGCTTCTCAGTATATGTAAATGGTATATCTCCCTCCAAGTCATTTCTTATAGATATCATTCTCTCTCTCTCTCTCTCTCTCTCTCTCTTTCTATCTATCTATATCTCTCTCTTGTACGCATACATTTGATTTCTGTCTCTCTTCCCTGTTAAATAAACACTTTAAAACCAATATGGCGTCCGCATAGTTCTCGATCAACAAGAGAAGAATAAGAACCGAACAAACAGCCTTGAAGAAACCTGAGTAACAATGAAGATGCACGAGCGTATCATGTTATGCACCCGCGACAGTAAAAGTATACAACATTCATACGACTGAGAACCTTTTCTGAATTTGATATTCTCTAGAAACTTCCTCCTTCTATAGAAACGGGCCTACATCGTTCAGAGTGAATAGTACATCAAGGTAAAGGTATCCTTACGTGATTTTTGACGTTAGCAAATTATTATTATTATTATTATTATTATTATTATTATTATTATTATTATTATAAAAGCCAGTTTTGTATGCCTTGTGTCGTAACACAATAATAAAAGAAGAAAATCAAGTCGAATGAATGTATTAATATCACATGTACAAAGGTAGAAATACGGGTATAACTGACTAGTGCTCAGCTAGGCAGTGAACATCTTTCTTTCCTTCTCACTGGTGTAGACATTACTGGCACTATATAAATAGTTAGAACCCGTGTAATTTCCCTTATATATAGAAAGGCCGGTATAACACCCCCCTTTGAAAATATCCCGTCTGGGGATTAATAACGTTTCTGCTTTGGGTTAATTTCTTTTTGACCTCCTATTCTCAGGAGCGGTCTCTGGTATGGGCACATGAAAAGTATCAAACAATGTGTCCATGCTGTCCTCCTCGAGCGATCTGGTTATCTCACTGTTTGAGTATCTTTTCCGCATTTGATTAGTGTGGCGTTTGTGTACGAAATCTTGTCCCTTAATCATATAAATAATGTTGCCTATTTATTTTTCAACAATGTCGGACTCCCAGAAAGTCCTATTATTTTTGTGAATCTTGTAGAAGACTCTTTCGCTAACTTTGTACCATTTTTTTTTGTTATCGGTTTTTTGAGGTTTGGCCTATTCTGGTTTGGTAACAACTTGTGGAAAATCGATATACCCTTGCGTCCGAACATGACATCAGCAGGTTGTCTTCGACATTTCGATGTTTGCATTCGACGTGACCCTGTAAAACTGTAAAAACTGTTGGATTGACTTATCCGTCGGTGATCCACTAGTTTTTTTCAGAGCTCTCTTGAATGTATCAATGAACCTCTTCGCTTGCCCATTACTTATCGGGTGGTATGGTGGAATGGTTATATGCTCGATAAGATGATCCTCACAAAAATGTTTGAATTCAGTAGACGTGAATTGCGTTCCATTGTCAGGAAGTTAATAGTTGCCTCAGATGTAGGGTTCTTGTATTTTAGTACTTCCGGCCACTTAGATAGGCTGTCTACAACAATGCGATAATAGAACCCCTCGCGGTCCCGCAAAGTCTAAGTGAATTCTCGACCTAGGTCGGTCCAGTTTTGCCCACGATCCGAATTGAGTCGGAGGAGCTTTCATAACTAATGCGCATCTTCTACACTCCCTGACTTTTTCTTTTATATTCTTATCCAGGTTTGGCCAAAAAACGAAAGAGCGTATAAGACTTTTCATTCTTGATATGCCTGGATGTCCTACATGGAATTCCTTGAGCATTCTGTTTTGTAGTGTTGCAGGAATTACCACCCTATCGCTAATATAACAGGACGTTATCCCAAATTGAATAGATTCCCTCATCCAGTTGGTTATTGTTGATTTTTCTTTCGTGCTTATAATAAATTCGTCTACCCCTGCCTTACTCTTAATCTCATCAAGCGTTACTGGGAGTTCTCTTATCGTGTCACATAAAGTATTTTTTACCTCAACTTCCGCTTGAATAGCTGCTATTACTATATCCTCCAATGGTTCTGGCTGCTTAGGTATTAACCTTGAATAACCCGTCTGCATGACCAAGTTTTTTTTAGATGGTACATACTCCATTTGAAAATTGTAGTTCAGAAGCATGGTACCCTATCTTTGGAGTCTATTCGCCGTATGTTGTGGTAGTCCCTTTTTCGATCCGAAAATCGTTAATAATGGTTTGTGATCTGTTTGTAACATAAATTGCCTACCGTGCAAGAAACGACGAAATTTCTTTATCGCGAATATAATGGCTAGTGCTCCTTTCTCGATCTGCAAGTAATTTTTTCAGCTGATAAAAAAGTCCGGGACGCATGGGCTATGGGTTTTACTTTTCCATTATCCATTTTGTGTAATATACATGCTCCTATGCCATAGGCACTGGCATCGCTTGCAACTACAATATCACGTTTGGTATTATAGTGTGCCAGAAACATGTCAGATGTTAATATATCTTTAATTTCCTGAAATGCTTCTTCGCACTCTTGCGTCCAGACCCATTTTTGGTCCTTCCTTAACAGTTCGTTTAAGGGCGATCTTCGTGTATGCATATTTGGCACAAATACATTGTAGTAATTCGCCAACCCTAAGAAACTTTGTACAGACAATATTTTCTGGAGTAGGCATGTCTCTTATTGCACTCGATCTATCTAGATCCGGCCTTCTTCCATGTTCATTGATAATTTGCCCAAGTATTTTATTTTCCTCGTGATAAACGTACATTTTTCTTGTTTTAGTTTAAATCCATAATTCTAGATCCTTTCGAATACTTGGTTACATGATCCTTGTGTTGTTCTTTGCTAGCGCAGTTCATTAACACATCGTCCAGGTACCCTACTGCTAAATCCAACCCATTTAACATAATGTCCATAATTTGTTGAAAAATCGCAGAGGTGACTTTGACCCCAAAAGGAAGTCTGTTAAACTTGTACAATCTCTTATGGGTATTAATGCATAGCAGCTTTGAACACTCCTCATCGACTGGAACTTGCAAATTCGCGTCACTGAGATTGATTTTAGAAAAATATTTCCCTCCACTCAGTTTCGCAAATATTTCTTCAGGGCTCGGAAGCGGATAATGCTGCTCTTGTAATGCCCTGTTTAAGCCGGTCGAGAAGTCGGCACGAACCCGAATCTCTTTGCTCTTCTTTTTAATGTAAACCGTTGGTGCAGCCCACTCACTATGATCAATTTTTTCAATGACACCCATGTTTTCGAGTCTTTCTAATTCACCGTCTATTTGTTCTATAGCGGCGTATGGAACATTTCTTTTCTTTCTGAAAATTAGTTGTTCATTTGCTTTTACTTCAAATTTTGCTACTCCTTTTGTACACCTTTCAAGACCGCCTGAAAATACGTCTGGAAATTTCTTTTTTAATTTCCTCTTAAGTTTTTCTGCCTCCATATTCGAATCCTCAACCTTCTGGCAAAAATAGCTTAAAGGCAGATCCCATAATCTTACCTTTTCGAAAAGATCAATTCCAAAGAGGTTATTTGATTTCCGCATGACAAAAATCTTTGCTTTTTCGGTCATATTCTGAAAAGAAATATTCGTCAATAATTCTCCTTCGAAAATGATTTTGTCACCACTGACGCTTCTCGCCGTTTTATGAGATTTAATCATAGCAGGTTTCCCAAGCTTCTTCCATGCATGTACATTAATAATGGAAATGTCAGACCCACTGTCTGCGAGAATGAGTTATGATGCTCGTTTGCTTTCTTAACTGTGTTGCTTCCAGAATTTTCCTTTGTTCCTCCTGTGTTTTCATCAAGAATTTTTAGAAATGTTTTTGTTGCTACAACAGCTCTTTTGAAAATTTCTCCTCACTTTCAAGTTGTCTTTGTTGCAAGGCGAGATTTTGTTCTGTTTGAAATTTGAATAATTGCAAAAGAGACTCTTTGAACTCAGTTTTACCTCAATTCTTTTGTTTGAAGCATACAAGTTAAGAAAATAGTACTTTTGGAAATTTAATTTGTTGTACGCGATATTTCTTGTATTTCAAAGTCCGTCGAAATAACATTTGTCAAAAAAACAAAAATCTTTTTTTTTCTTTTTTTTTAATTTGGACGTGGTTTTACGTAGCAACAATAAAATTCTTTACTTTTTAGCGAGTCGGCTTTCTTGTATGGGAAAATCATTTATTTTATTTTTAACCTCTGTGTTTTGCACAATATGACTTGATTATTTAACAGGTCTTTTATAAGCACTAATGCTTACGAATATATATTCTTTTCTTTCTTTCACAGTCGGTTTCTCCTCTTGCTAAATTTAATGGTCGTTTTACTAATAAATAGTCAACGTGTTATTTCCAATATCAGAAATAACGACTCGAATTTGTGGTAGTTAATCTGAACAAGTCATTTGAAGAAAAAGACTCTTACCGGGGAAAAATTGGTTTCTTGTGCAAAAAAAAAAACAAAACAAAAAAAGAAAAACAGTGAACCTGCTTTTTTTATTTTTTTTATTTTTCGAAACACTCGTATCAGTCTGTTCAATTATTTTAATAATCTATCATATTATTCGCGTTCACTCACTCTAGGTTTTTGACAGCAAGTCTTTAGTTTTTTCTTTTTAACGTCGTCACATTACTATTGAAATTAATTTGCTGTTAACCCTTACGCATCCAAATATCCGTTTGAAATGACAACGGTGTTTTTTCTGTAAAAATCTCGCGAATTCTTGTATTTCAATCACTTTTGGTGATTGTTTGCAGTGATATCGTTTCGATTCCGTCGTAGCCAATCTGTTGTGTCGTAACACAATAGTAAAAGAAGAAAATCAAGTCGAGGTTGGTTTAACATCACAGGTACAAAGGTAGGAATACAGGTATAACTGACTAGCGCTCACCTAGGCAGTAGAGTACTGTCGCTCCTTCTCACCGGTGTAGACATTACTGGCACTATATATATATATATATATATATATATATATATATACAGGGTGACCCCTCCCCCCCAAAAAAAACAAAAGCTACATGGAGGCCATATAGAACATATGCTGTAGAACGGAGAAA
>NC_136487.1:43555377-43617877 GCF_053919585.1 Euprymna scolopes
AGAGGCATTTTTTTTATTTATTTTAATCCAGAGTGTCTCTTATGTTGGAATACTGGGTTTTTCTCACATTGAAAAACAGCCCTGTGTCTAACGTAGCCAACGTGGGGAAACAAATAAGTAGGAACTAAACCCCAAGAATTAAATATAGAGTTCAGTTCGAAATTTCTTCTAGCTTTTCAAGTTTCACATAAAATTCTCAAATTTCACAAAAAAATCTTTTCACGTTTGAAAAGTTATTCAATAGATAAAATTTGTCAGTTGAATGATGAACAAGATGATTAGAATCTGTTATGGGTAAGCTGATATACCTATTTCTGAAATGATTTACTCACAGACTTTGGTCTTCGGGCTAGTGTAGTATCTGTTCCGGCAGATACTGCAAGCAAAGACTATATGTTGGGGAAACCCCACATATAAGACCTTGGTCAATGTAGAGGCAACCCTTCATACCAATTGTCACTATCCAGCTCCCCTACTCCCCAGGGAGTTTGTCCCCATTTCCTCCTCACTTTAAAAATCGGCCTTGTGCCTAATTTGCTCAGTGGGGGAGCAAATAAATACCTCAAAGTGTAGTATCTGTTCTGATGCAACACTTCACTTTTCTGGTCTCGGTTAATGGAGGAGAATCCTTAATGACTAATACATTTTTTGTTATTGTTGTTACTAACCAGAGTGCCCCTTTTTTGGGGAACTGTTTTTCCCCGACATTAAAAACCGACCTCGTGTCTAACTCTGCTCTCGTGGGGGGGGGGGCAAGTAAACAAACAAATATATATATATATATATACTTGCATTTAACACGTTTTTGAGGCAGCGATTTGTGGCATTTATAGCCTAAAACCATGACGTATACTTCTGTTAAAACAATTTTTGTTAATTACAACACTGTGTTTATCTTGATTATTACTGGCCATGACTAAAACATTACTTTAAAATAAAAAACAGTTCAGCAAGTATTTTTTGTTATTGGACTTGAATAGGACCATATTATCGTCTGCGAGGAAGTAACCCCGTGACAATATGTTTCAATGATGAGACGTTCTTAGAAAGAAACTCTGCTCTTGGAAGTTCTGTGTAGTTTAGATATGCAGAAGGCGAAAAGAAAATTCCTTGCAGAGGTTGTTGAAGAGTGTGTGTTTGCTGTGAATATTTTACAGGGAGGATCATTTTACCTGCTCCTCTTGGTTGTCTTCCGTTTTCTCAATCATAGAAGTTTGCTTTCTCTTGATTTTCTATTTCTGTTCACATTTTCTTTCCAAACTAGAGTTAAAATATTAATCTTCAATCTTTGGTCATTGGTAGTTATTTTCAATTAAATCATGAAAAATATTCAAGGATACCAAATTAAAATATATAGTAAATTCTATTTATCAAATAAAAAATCATTCTTGCATCCTTGTGCCTGTTTTACAAGTACTTTAATGGATTGTGCTCTGATGAATTCGCTTGTGTTCCCTCTACGTAATACTCCCAATTAGCAAAATCCCACCCATTCACTATAGAGGTCCACAGATGCCGGAAAGTCTTTTACCCTAATAATTTATCCCATCGGACTTCTAGACTTTGGAATTTCTTTCCGTTTCCTTATTTCCTTACTGTACTAATCTGCAAAAGTTTATTTTAACATACATCTTGTTGTGAAGGAACATAACTGGCTATACACCGGTTACAAACTGTATATATATATTGGACTGTTTGACAGACAGCGGCAGACAAGCAGTCGCAGTAAGACGGATAGTCTTACGTGTTGATTATCAGACTTTCTTCCCCATACTTGTTACTATGTACTTCTATTTACCTTAGGCGAGCAGCCTTACGTTTCTGTATTATAAATAAACCCCATTACACATACCACTCGGTGTAACTCACGTTTGTCTTTATTTCCTAAGTATTTAGGAATATAACAATGGCGACGAAAGGATGTTCTTTCTCTTAACAGAGATAAATTACCGTACCAAGGACTGTGTACAATGCAAGGATTTTTTGTTTTACGAAAAAAACAAACTACACAAGGATTTTTGACCACGTGCGTCAATGAATTTAAAAATTTTTCCTACCTAAAGTAGCGAAAAGTACGGATTTTTCTTCGTAAAGAACTCACAAGAAATTATAGAAACATGTTCAAGGTAAAGTGGAATTTATATTTATTTTGACAAGTAAAAAAAAAAAAAAAATGGTCGCAAGTTGAATTCGAAACTACACTAAAGGATTACGAGTTTCGAAAGAAAAAATATAAATACAACGACTATTGTACCATTTTATGCCACGTGGGAACGGCAGCCATATATTTTTTTTTTTTTTGGAAAATTAATTGTTTGTTATTGCCTTTATATAAATAATTGGAACTATTTGTCGTGGGAAGTAAGAAATATTTTGTGTATGAACTTACGTTGTTGAAAAAAAAAAAGAATTATTTTACAAAGCCTGTTGAATTACTATGGATGAACTTTGTTGAAACGTGTTGTGTCTGCATATTGCTACTAATTTACGATATACGTAAATTTACGATTTTTCTTTGGAATTATTGTGTAGAATTCGAAAAGACATTTTTGTACTAGAAGCTAACATGGAACAATTAGCAGAGTTAACTAAGGCTCTAGCCCTTAGCATCCAGGAACAGACAAAAATGACTCAACAATTTTTAGCGCAACAACAACAACAACAACAACAAATTCAACAACAACAGCTACAGCAACAGCTGCAACAACAACAAGAAAGAACACAAAAAACTTTAGAGGCACAACAAGAACAAACAAACATACTACAACGACAAATGTCGACACAGCAAAAGAATTTAGAAAAGCTAATTCTAACGTCGACCGGGAAGAAGACTAATTTTTCTGCCGAGGGTATTTCAAATTCACTAACGGAATTTCGTTACTCCCCGGATACTGGTGTTACTTTCCCTGCATACTACAGAAGATACGAAACAATTTTTACGAAAAGATGTTTAGACTGGACCGATGAGGAAAAAGTTACCCTGCTACTACAAAAACTGGGTACTGATGAAAACACCAAGTATGCAAATCTAATTCTACCAAAAAAACCGGAGGAGGTTTCGTTCGAGGAAACAATTAGTACCTTGTCGAAAATATTTGATAAAAGGGATAGCCTATTTCACTCTAGATACAAATGTTTGAACATTCAGAAGGCAGAAGCTGAAGACTATCTAGAATATGCTTGCACTGTGAACTGTTTATGCGAATCATTTAAATTGAATGAAATTTCCGCAGACCAATTTAAATGTTTAATCTGTGTACAAGGTCTCACAGCACCAAGGGACAAAGATATACGTTCACGGATCCTAACAATTATGGAGGCGGATCCTAACATAACATTGCAAAAAGTCACTGAAGAGTGTCAACGTCTGATTAACATAAAGAAAGACAACACTCGCATTGAAGAGAAAAATATTTTTAAGGTGCAGCAAGTAAAAAGGCAAGGGACCACAAGAAAGTCCAGGTTCCAAGAACACAGGATCCTTAAAGGATACAAAGACCCAAAGCTAAAGTGTAAATGTTGTGGTAGTTTAAGACACAACAATAAGACCTGCTGGTTTAGGAACAAAATATGTTATGAATGTGGTCTCAGAGGTCACAAGGGAACATACTGTGCCCAGAAGAAAAGACAAGGGACCGATAATGTAAATACGCTTCGCATGAATAAAGAAAAAAGCTGCGAAAGACGGAAATATGTTGATGTTCGGATAAATGGACATCTGGTTACATTGCTTCTGGATAGCGGTGCAGATATTAGTATTATAAATGAAGATATATGGAAAAGGATAGGTCGACCTGAATTAACGAAAACCAGAAAGACGGCGAGAAGTGTGTGCGGCAAAAGATTAGAGTTCAAGGGAGAATTAAAATGCAAAGTGACATTCGCTAACCAGACTCATAAATCCAAAGTGTACGTCGTACCAGGAAAGAATACATGCCTGTTTGGGGTAGATTGGATTGTCCTGTTTAATTTATGGGAGAAACCCATAAATTCGTTTTGTAACGTTTTAACTGCAGAAAAAGCAAACCAAAGGGAAGACTTCCTGAAGGATTTGAAAACTGAATTTCCCAATGTTTTTGCCGAAGGACTAGGACTCTGTATTAAGACAGAGGCAAAATTTGAATTAAAGAAAAATGCCACTCCAGTATTCAAGCCTAAAAGGAATGTGCCTTTTTCAGCGATGGACGCAATCGAAAAAGAGTTGGATAGACTTCAACAACTGGAAGTCATTGAAAAAGTTAACCACACAGATTGGGCAAGTCAAACCGTGTATGTAAAGAAAAAAAATAACAGAATAAGGGTCTGTGGAGATTTTTCAACGGGTTTAAATGACTGTCTATTGGACCATAATTATCCCCTTCCGTCCGCAGAAGATCTGTTCTCTAAGCTTAACGGAGGAAAAATTTTTTCTAAGATAGACCTCTCAGATGCTTACTTGCAAATTAAGATCAGCGATGAATGCTCCAAATACTTAGGCATAAATACTCATAAGGGCATTTTTAAGCTAAAGAGGCTTCCTTTTGGATTAAAGGTTGCTCCTGCTATTTTCCAGCAAATTATGGACACGATGCTGGCAGGGTTGGAATTTTCAATGGCCTACCTTGACGATATCCTAATTAAAAGTGAAAATTTGCAAGATCATAAGAAGCATGTAAAAGAAGTATTCAAAAGAATACAGGAATTTGGTTTTAAATTGAGCCCAGAAAAATGCGATTTTTTTATGAAAAAAATTAAATATCTAGGTCAAATAATCGACAAAGAGGGTCGAAGACCGGATCCACAAAGGACTGAAGCAATTGAAAAGATGCCTGCTCCAGATTCAGTGACAAAATTAAAATCGTTTTTGGGATTAGTTCAATACTATGCAATTTACATCCCTAACATACATAATTTAAGAGCTCCTCTTAACGAGTTACTGAAAAAGGGTGTTAAATGGAACTGGAATAAGGAATGTGAATCTGCTTTCCAAAATATCAAAAGATGTCTACTGTCAGACTTAGCATTGGCACATTTCAATCCAGAAAAGGAACTAATACTAGCAACGGACGCCAGTGATTACGGTGTTGGCGCTGTATTACTTCACAAGTATGAGGATGGTAGGACAAAAGCTATCGCCCATGCTTCAAGAACGTTGGTTGCAGCGGAGAAAAATTACAGCCAAATTGAAAAAGAGGCGCTGTCGATAATATTTGGAATTACAAAGTACAATCGATTTCTCCATGGACGATCTTTTATTTTGCAAACCGACCATAAACCCCTACTTACCATATTTGGATCAAAGAAAGGCATTCCCACACATACTGCGAATCGATTACAGCGATGGGCTGTAACCCTCTTAAACTATCAGTTTAAGATGGAACATGTATCCTCAAAAAAGTTAGGACACGCAGATGCATTATCACGGTTGATCCCTAAAAGAAGCGAAAGTTTCGAAGAAACGGTAATTGCTGCGCTTAAAAACGAAAGTGAATGTACAAGTTCAATGTGTAATATGATACGTGAACTTCCGGTAACTTTCGAAAAAATAAAAAAAGAGGCAGTAAATGACATTTTCATTAAGAAAATGAAAAATCAATTGGGATGGATAAAAAAAAATAAAAAGGTAGATCAAACAACGCCTTTTTCCATCTGTGAAGATGTGCTCATGTATGGTGAGAGGATCGTAATTCCACTAACGTTACAGAGGAAAATTCTGAAGGAATTTCATACAGGTCATCCGGGCATTTCGAGAATGAAATCCCTTATGAGAGGATATGTGTACTGGCCTGGTATGGACAAGGAAGTTGAAAAATGTGTCAAGACATGCAGAGGATGTCAATTAGCAGCTCGAGATCCTCCAGTAAAAACGACGCCATGGCCAAAGACGGACCTACCCTGGTCACGTCTGCATATTGATTATGCGGGACCTATAAATGGTTATTTTTACTTGATTATTGTAGATTCTTTTTCAAAATGGCCAGAAATATTTAAGTTTAGACATCCAACAGCAAAAAACACTGTGAGTGCGCTTAATGAAATTTTTAGCCGTTTTGGAGTGCCAAAAACCTTAGTGAGCGATAATGGAACAGCATTTACTGCTCATGAATTCAAAGAATTCTGTGACTCACTAAATATTCTACATATGACAACACCTGTGTACCATCCACGATCGAATGGGTTGGCCGAAAAATTTGTAGATACGTTTAAAAGGGCACTTAAGAAAAATCTTACTACGGACACAGACGAACAATGTATTCAAACATTTTTAGCAATTTACAGGGTGACACCAAATCCTAATAATAATGTCAATTCTTCCCCGGCTGAGCTAATGTTTGCAAGAAAGATAAGATCTGTCTTCGATAGGCTGCTACCAGAGAAAAAGAAAGTTTTCAAAAAAGAAAACCTTAATACCAAGTGCTTCTCCCCAGGTGAAAATGTATATTTCAAAAATTTTCAAAATGGACGAAATCAGTGGGTTGAAGGTATTATCAAAAAAAGGATTGGGAGCATGGTCTATACCATCCAAGGATTAAGTTTTGTCTGCAAAAGACACAGAAATCAAATACGTCCCAGACTGTCTCCAAATGTGGAAGAGACACCAATGGAAACATTGTGCGATATTTTTGATATACCAAAACCAGCGTGTGTACCGCAAACAATGAATATTTCGCCTGAACCGACCATACGGGCTGGACAGAAACCTTTACCCCGGGTAACGCTGACCAGAAGGAAAAGCGCAAGAAAGAGAAAAGTTACCAGGAGATTAAGCCCTGACCCTAAAAGGAAGAGGTATTTAAGCTAAAATCAGGAAGATTTCAGCTTCAGGGGGAGGTGTTGTGAAGGAACATAACTGGCTATACACCGGTTACAAACTGTATATATATATTGGACTGTTTGGCAGACAGCGGCAGACAGCGGCAGACAAGCAGTCGCAGTAAGACGGATAGTCTTACGTGTTGATTATCAGACTTTCTTCCCCATACTTGTTACTATGTACTTCTATTTACCTTAGGCGAGCAGCCTTACGTTTCTGTATTATAAATAAACCCCATTACACATACCACTCGGTGTAACTCACGTTTGTCTTTATTTCCTAAGTATTTAGGAATATAACACATCTCATTTTGTCATTCCTCATAATTCCCTGTTATATACGATTAAAAATAGCCTCTTGCGAAAAAAAAAAAAAAAAAACACAATCTATATTTTCATTTATTTCTTTATGTAGAAAAATTAACTATGAACAATTTTGAACCTCCATATTTGTAGATGAAACAACGTTCTCCTTGAAACAAGCGAGAAAATTGTAGAAAGGATTCTATTATTAAACGACATCAGAGAGAAAAACACACGGTTGTTGAAGATCAGTGTCAAGATTATCGGGAGCGTGTTCCCCCACCTCTAGAATTCTTAAATACCTATTTTTTTTAATTATTTAACTAAAATATCCAATGTAACTGTAAATACTAGTGTTATTAATTATTTGAAAACGATTATTGTCAGATCAACTAGCGTGTTATGTAAATCAAAGATGGCGGAATGATAGAGCAGATTACTATTGCGTTTATCGCAATATGATCATCGTCATCAACACACTCGCGAACAGACGAGCCATTATAGTGCCAACTTGTAATTAACTACCGGTAGTTACGTAACAGCTTGATATTATTTATATTGTTATTAGTCAGATCTTTAATTTTTTACGAAGGATGTTATAACGCCTACTTGAGTTATTTTCAAGCAATACTTTGCCACTGCTTATGCTTTGAAATGTTTCTCTTGTAAAAGACTAGAAAATACATTCAGCGAAAACATGTTTTATTGTATACACAATTTGGCAGACATGGCACATTAGTTGTTCCTTAAGTTAATAGGAATGTGTAATCCGTGTGTGGCCTTTGCGAATACTGGATAATACTACTTCCTTCTTTTCGAGTTTTACTCGTCGAATTTCTATTCTCCTCACGTATGTTTGATTGTTATGAGTCTGTTTTGTTTATTTCTGTTTTAGTAATGACGCGCTAGTTGTTTTATATACTTGTTTATTTTCAACTTTAATCTGTTTATGGAATCTTTTTTGTTTCATTTCATGAACTATACTGAAAGCACCTATCGTTATAATCACGTTGGCACATCAGTTCTCGTCAGATGCTGAAGTTAAGCAACTAAGCTTTATCAGTACTAGATGGGTGGCCATTTGAGAGTACAATATACTGCATGTGAGAGGACGACAGCATGTTAACGAAACGGGTTTCAGATTTTGATTTTTTTCCATTTTTCTCTTTTTTTTACCTTAAGTTTGATTCATATTTTTCTGTATTTTGTTTGATGGTTATAAATTCTTATTTGCCGTTTTTATTTAATAAGGTTTTTACATTCTTCTCCAAAATGCTCTTTATATAAAAAAAAATAAAAATAAAGGAAAATCTGTATGCTGTACGTTCCTGTGATGAAACGAAAATGCCATATTCTAAAAATCACAAAAATTGATTAAGTAGTTTTAATTTTTAAATAATAAAATCAAAGTTTACCAATAACCAAGAAGCAACTATCTTGCATCCCATTTTTGAAAAAATGTACAAAAACGAAACGAGATGACTCAATATAATTCAAATTTGCGAGATTTTTTATCGTTTTGTTGCAATGCCCACGAATTTCCATTAATCGTTTAAAAATGATTATTTATAAAAATAGAACTACTTTAACAGATTAAGTGATGTTTGGCGCTTCTACACTATTGGGACAAAATTTCAAAAATCGTAATACTGAATTTCACATGAAAAAAATGTTATCTACGTATTTCTCGTATTTTTAAGATGATAAAAAAATTACGAAAATCGATAAGGTAGAAAATTATTTATCACAGAAAAAAAAAAAAATTCAACGGAAAATTACCTCCCTTTTGAATTCTCGTGTTTTACACACACGAGAATTCAAAAGGGAGGTAATTTTCCGTTTTGGTTTAACACAAGATGGCGGAAAATTTTCACCTTCTAACACAATTAAAGTTGCTTTTTTATAATAATCCAGTAATATTCAGGTAATTTCAACTTCATAATTGGGAAGCTACCATTGTAACTTATTAGAATTGACAAAAAAAATCAGTTAGAAAAAATTGTTTGTTCTTTTTTTTTAATCTGAAAACTCCATTTATCGACTACAAAATCTTATCCCAATTCTGTAGAAGCACCGATATTTTCGTTTCATCACGTGTACAGACAACGTAAAAAAAATTATTTGTTTTTTTTTATATGGGGAAATTCTTGACAAGAAACGCGAGTATTACTGCAAAATGTTAAGTTCTTATGTTTTATAATTTAAAAGTAGTTGAATCTGTACCAGTTTTGAGTGTCTGTGACGTACACAAAACATTAGGCACCCGTTGTCATAATGAATTCAGATATCAAGATTTTTCTCTGTTTTTAGTTTTGAATATAGGAGGAACTCTGGGCAGGAACCGTGTTTTTTCTTTTTTTTTTTTTTACTGTTGTTTTATGTTTACAATCAAATCTTCGTGGTCATTTTTCAAAGTTTCTCGTTTAAAAGTAGAATTTAATTTGCTGGCATGTTTTTGCCAGAATTCCTTTTGCACTTCTTGTATCACTCTGAGATTCTTCGATCTGTTGAGCTTATATTCTTCGATCTGTTGAGCTTATATTCCACCAAATTAAAAGCTGATATTCTTAGTTATTCGCAGTTTGATGTATTCTTTTGCATCATCGAAGCAGGATTTGTTAGTCCTGTCTAGTGTTGATTTTGTATGAACGCAAACTATTGCTATTGCAATCAACGTTTGTGAATTTCAATCGTTATCCGAGTTCATGTAATAATTCGTTTGAATAATTCGGTAGAAGTACACCAAGGTTGTTTCTTATCTCATGTCCTCCTCAACCTTTTTTTTGAATATGTGATGAAAAAGCCTGATGGTCTGCAATCAACACTGATGCTTAGCAACAACCCTGAACTAATATGCGTTACGTATTGGTGCTACTAGATCAGGCTGTCTGCATGTACTGGGTTCTTACCTAAAATGCACCAAACATTAATGTTGTTTTTTTTGTTCTCTTTGCAAAACTCAGTCATTTTCTATAAAGTCAAGAACAAAATAAAAAAGTTTCCTATAAAAAAACAACTAAACTAAATTCTATGAACAAATATTTGAAGATATAAAGAACTTGAAGCATAAACCTTGTCCCCTTTTTTGGATTTGCTACTAAATAACTCGAAAAGGTTGATTATGTCGTAAAACAAAACAAGCAAACTAAATTCTATGAATAAATATTCGCAAATTATAAATAATCTGAAGCATAAAATCTATTTCCAAAATTACTGAATCCGGCATTAAATGACCTGAAAAGTGTTTATAT
This sequence comes from Euprymna scolopes, assembly GCF_053919585.1. Lineage (NCBI taxonomy): Eukaryota > Metazoa > Mollusca > Cephalopoda > Sepiida > Sepiolidae > Euprymna > Euprymna scolopes. The sequence goes on from NC_136487.1 coordinate 43,565,724, forward strand.
CCCGTAAAATACAACAACTAAACAAAACTCCGTGAATAAATATTTGAAGATCTAAAGAAGTTGAAGTATAAAACTAAGACAAAATTATTAGATTCGAAAAGTCGAAAAGGGGTTGATATGTCGTCAAGCAAAATAACCAAACCATATCAAAATATTCATTACGCTAATAACGCCACACACGTTGCCCCTGCTTTGTTAAGTTGAAGATCTCAATTTCTGAATTGCAGCCTTTTATGAGAAATGACAGATAAAAATGTACCCAAGCAAATTCGAAACGTTTTTTTTTTTTTAGATAAAAATTAATATTGTGGTTTCGTGCCTCAGCGGTTACAGGATTCTTATTTGCAGAAGAATAGAAATAACAACTTGTGTATTTTGTCGTGTGAAAGAAAAGATATAGAACGGGAGATGGATGTATCAACGCCTTTGAAAGTATCTATCGCTGTATAGGTTAAGTGAACTTCATCTACACTTGTGTAGCATGAGTCTCAATTTTATTGAAACGAATTTACAAGAACTATCCTGGAAGTCATCACCATATCGTATGGATCCGAACATTCTATTGTTTGCATTATTTGTCGTAATATTTTTCTAGTCAGATTTTTTTTTCTAGAAAGACATCAGCTGATTACTAGAGGGATCACGTGAACATCCTAAGTGAAAGTCATTCTTTTAGAAAGAACTGGATTCAAATCTGAAGATATTTTTTTTTTTACCTAATTGCACTAAACATTGATGTAGTTTTTTCCTTAGACTTGGGAAAATTCAGTCATGTTCTGCAAAGTCAAAAAAAAAAAAAACAGCAATTTTCCTCAACAAAACAACGAAAGAAAAAATAAACAATGAATAAATATTTGAAAATAGATAAGACCAGAAGCACAAACACATTTTCCAAAATGACTCCGAAAACCTTGATATGCCGTAAAACAAACAACCAAACCAAATCTATGAAGCAGAGATAAATCATTTTCATTGATAAATGTTTATTACGTTTTACCATTTTGGTTTGTATATGATTACAACCCTGTCGAACCGGCGTCCTTCTGTGAAGCATCCTAGTTTCAGTGGGAAACACTTAACAAACTGAGAACAGGAATGGGGTGAGCAAAAGTTACTATGAATATATGAGGTACAAAACTTAGTCAACCAGCAGCGAATGTGCAGAGAAGACCATACAACGCAACATCGTCTTGTCTGCATTTTACTTCTCTGTGATTACATGCTTAAAGAGAGCATTGGTACAAATCTGTTTTTATGCAGTCTGCAGTGTTCGTTGGCAGTCAAATAAAAAAGAAAAGACAAATAATGGCTGCTATTTCTCGTTATATGTTTGCGATCTTGTCACATGATATGCAAATGAAATGCTTCTGGTTTTTAATAAAAATGCTGATTTTTTAGAGACTTGGGCAGTTTGAATTTGGATGTTGGAGGATCAAGTTTTGACAGCAGACCTACGAATTTTGAAGTTTTTTTTTGACAGCATAGTGTCAGATTTGAATCAGTGAGTTTTGACAGCAGAGTGTCGAGTTTGGGAATAGCAAGGTTTGGCAGCAATGTGACGGATTTGGAATAATGAGTTTTGACAGTGGAAATTGTTACTTGGAAAGTGTAGAATAGTTAACTATTGACTATTTAACTACATTCTTAAACAGTACTGTTTGAAAAATTTTGCAGCATACAACGGTAATGCAGAGAATTGCGTAAAAAAGTGGGGAGCTGTTATATGACAACATACTTCAAAGACATAGAAAAAAAGATCTCTATAAAGTACTGGCCTCAGTGCCCGGCGTTGCCCGGGTGTTTGGAAGTGTGTATTGAGCAAAAAAGTTGTAGTAGGTAGGCAGGCAGGTTCGAACCTGTGACGTGAAGGCGCAAAAGAAAGTAGAGGTCTGTGTAAGGGTGTTGGTTGAGCGAAAAAAAAAAAAACAAAAAAAAAAACAAAAAAAAAAAAACAAAGAAAAAAAAAGGAAAATTACGAGCGCAAAAAAAAAAAAGGAGTAATAAGCAGGCTCGAACCTGTAACGCGCCAGAGTAAAAAGAGGTGAAAAAATAAAAAAACTGTCTTACCGATGTGCCGACCGTGGTTTTGAGGTCACGGGCGGTCGAAATAACGCCTTTTAAACGACGTCATGAACGCGAGGGTTGAATGACTTTAAAAAATTATCAGCAAAAACAAATCGACCCTCCCTATAGAAAACTGCCCAGTTGAGGGTGAAGAAATTAATGTTTTTAGCCAATTTTTCGATATTTGTCGTCCGAAGGGTTGAGCTTCTCGTGAAAATCTGTCGCCTCTGCCGAAAGTTTTATACATACATGATGATTGCAACGTCTTGTCAGACGAGTGCCACTCCCTCAGACATTTAAAATCCATGAGCCCAAATGTCTGAGGGAGTATCTATACAAATATGATGTTACAGAGTCTTAGCTTTCTACGACAGCCAAGTCTCTCTCTCGGTTCAAAATGTTGAGATCCAGCAACAAGCAAGAGCAAGATAGCCAGCAACAAATTAAACTGCAGACCAGCTTAATGCGGGTACTGGTCTTCCGCTTTATGTTTTTTTTTAAAATCAGAGATTTGCTTCTCCTAGAAAGGTTGCCTTCACCACGGCTTACGGGAGCCCTCTCTACCCCAATACACACACACACACACACACACACACACACACACACACACACACAAATATACACGGTGCTAGTTGGCCGTTGACCCAGAAAAAGAGTTCATTCGCCCTTTGGAAGGTCTTGTTTTTAATCCTTCAGGGAGACTAGCCGCTCTCCTCACCAAACAAGTCTGGTGGGGGAACCAGTTTATACATACATACATGATGATTGCAACGTCTTGTCAGACGAGTGCCACTCCCTCAGACATTTAAAATCCATGAGCCCAAATGCCTGAGGGAGTATCTATACAAAGATGATGTTACAGAGTCTTAGCTTTGTACGACAGCTAAGTCTCTCTCTCGGTTCAAAATGTTGAGATCCAGCAACAAGCAAGAGCAAGATAGCCAGCAACAAATTAAACTGTTTAATTTGTTGCAGTTTACATACATACATACATACATACACTTAAACAGACATGTGAGATTTATATTATAGATTACGGCTATTAAATTCCATTAAGATGATGTAAAGTTCTGATAATTAATCAATTAGCTTTTTAAGGTCACTTTCATTTATGTTATCATTTAGTGGGATTGAAATAGAAAATATACTGGTTACTTCATATGGTGTGCTTAAAATCAACCATTTTTATTTTTTATTTGCATTTTTATTCTACGAGAAAGTATATTATTTCTGATTATTCTTTATAATGTTCATGAATATTGCGTACTTTATCATATATGTAATTAAATGATTGTTAAATTTTATATTGGTCTTGTCATATTCTTTGATCGAGCGTTTTTGTGAACAGATAATTATAGGGTATTATTCTGTCAGTGATAATAGCAATTCGTTAATATTTGCTTTTTTATCCGCGATAATCCCATTCGATTAATTTTGACCCAGGTTTGCTCAATTTAAATTTTCTCTGCGGTTTATAATTTGTTTGGGAAGGGTTTTAACTTTGTTTAGGAATTTGATTTTTCTATACCCTTCGAAATTTATTTTTAAGTCAGGCTTAGCTTTATTTTGTTCTTCGTTCTTTTTGTGTTTAGTCTTATAATCATTGTCGGTTGCGTTTCCATGGATCAATGTTGGATTACATTCGTGACAATCTTACTATAACAATAGAAACAAAAACTGAAGACTTACCAGGTTTAAAGATGTTTTGCGTGTCGAGCGACTCTTTTCCAGACGAAAAAAAAAAGAGAAAAAAAAAGAGAACTTTTGTTGATTGCATACTTTAATGTATGTAGCTAATTTACATACGTGAGCGACTACATTGCACGCGTAGAGACAAACTGACTTTTAAAAAGACGGGTATAAAGCAGAGAGTCGAATTGTGGAAGGCTGAGAAAATGAGTTGGTAGTTTTTTTAACGATGTTTGATGAACTAGAGTTTTGATGATCATTGTGATAGTATTCAGGATATTACATGTGTCTTATGTTACAGGTTTCTTACAACAATGTAACTTATTTTGTTTCAACTATTTAGAGACTGGACTATTTTTTAATTATTTTACGTACTAATGAGTCACCGCTTATCAAAGCCCAAAAGCAATTCGAGGACAAGAGTATGTATAATAGACAACTCGAGAATTGAAACTAGGCAGAATTTTATTATTTAAGTGGACAGCTCAACAATTTATATTGGGCTTGAAAACCACCATGTTGTAGTCAGTTGGGAAGCAGCCCTGTGATTTTTTGTTCCATAAAGTAAAGAAACACAATGCTGTTGTTAAAACGCTGGGAAGCATCCCAGTGGTGTTTTATTCTACATTATATTTTTGGAAAGAAACTTTGCTCATGGAACTTATGTTTATTTTTAAGTACGCAGATGAAGAAAGGAAAAATATTTCCAGTGGCTGGGAAAATTGTACAAGAGAGCACTAAGTAACAGTAAAGCATGAAAAAGACTAGCAGCCTATGAAAGAGAAGATTACTTTTCGAATAAGGTTTAGAAGTTGATTTTTTCACCCTGTCAAGACAGGAAAAGTGCTCTAAGCGGCATCTGCCCAGATGTAGCCACAGTACACCACCTTATGACGTATTTAGTTCTTAGACAGGTAGAGCATTGCGTCAGGAATAAAATAAGTTCTGGAATGGTAGAATGACCCAACTATTTTTCCTTGGACTACAGATCTGATGTAAGGTTTTCATTTCAAGTTTGGAATTAAGTTCAGTTCATTCCTTATAATAATTCCTTATTATCAAAGCAGAAGCTCTTGAAGAGGACGTGGATTGTAGTGTTAATTTGATAAAAAAAATGTTGTACAGAAGCTGTATTGTCGCGTTTCCTCCACTTCGTTCTGTTTTTGTTACCTTGTGTTCTCCATCGATTTTGCTAATACTGGCACTATATTTATTGAAAAGTCTCCTTGTAGCAATTTTTGACTAATAATATTTTTATGTCTTTCGTATTGATTACCGGGGTTACATCTTCATTGTATGTTTTTCTCTGTTTGTGTATTTTGTCATATTTCGTGTTTCTGGGTAAAGATATTTTGGTGAATGTTATACCAACTTAGACTTTGTGAATTATTCCTCTTTTGTTGTTTAAAGCGTGTACATCGTTTTACATCGCATTTATTTAGATTGCCGTGTGTTATTTTAGCAATAGTAAATTCTGCGTTAACAGCAAAATTTGTGTCGAAATCAGGTAAGAAATCTACAATCCGCGTTTTCATTTGCAAGTTTTTGATATGCATGTAAAGATTTACAATAAATACTTTGTTTATATTCAAGTTGAAATAAAATCTTGTTACTGCAAAATAAGCACAAATCCTTAAACCAGCCAAACACTCGTTTCCTCATTATGATGTGGATGTTACAGTAAATAAAGCATACTCACGTTGACATACCGGTTCTCATTAGATAATCGAAGTAAAGCAACATTGTATGTAGGACAAAGGTCGACAACATACGGGCCGCGGGCCGGATATGGCCCACGAAAGCATTTTGACCGGTTCGCTAGCCTGATTACCAATGACTATTTTTTAACATGCAACCAGGCTTTCGAATTCAACAAAAGGCTTGCTATCTTACTCTGATCCACTCAACCGAATTTCAATACTATGATCACAAATACAGGATCCAAATTCAATTACCGCCATCTCTGCGTAAAACGTTAAAATAATAAACATAAAACAAAAACTGAGATCCGTTTTGACCGACCAGCAACATACATTAGATAGAGACAATTTCAAAGAGACAATATTGTCTCAGTCAGTTTTCTATTTAATTTTCCCAACAGCGGACACTCATAGCTTACCCCTCTTACTTACCCTACCACTATTAATAAAAAATGAAGTTAAGCGGTTGAAGTCACAATATAACAAACAAACTTTATCTCTCTCTCTATATATATATATAAGGCAAAATGTGTTTTAGTGTGTGTGTGTGTGTGTGTGTGTGTGTGTGTGTGTGTGTGTGCATTTTTTGTGTATGTGCAACAAAGGCTTTTGGAGGGGACACTCCGGGCGGTGACTGTTTCTTAAAACCTTTTGTATGCTGCCTAGATTATAATATCTATGATTTACAAAACGAGGTCGCGTGTATCTTTCATTCGGGCGACTGTTACGCGCTATTTTCGCGATATTTCTTGGTCTACACGTGTTTGTTTGGCTTTTCAGTATAAAAGTGAAACTGAATACGTAGCAAACGCTTTTCCCTGGCACTCGTAGCAGGGATATCAAGAAAAGCAACCAGCTTTGATCAATGCGGCCAAACCCCGTCATATCAGACAATTGCTATTTATTTGGAAACTCCCCTTTTTATGGGGAGGAAACAAACAACATACGCAAAACTGGCTTGCAGCCAAAGTTAAGTGCGTTTCATTCTCCTATGGTGTGATGTTTGGCCTCATTAAATTTACGTACCTGTCACTTAACCTTTTAATCATTTAATTTCACCCATTCTCAGTTCTCTGCCCGCGTAGCGTGGCGATAAGTTATCAGCCTATAAACCTCAGGGGTTCAACCCTACCTACCCACCAAATGTTTTTTTCTTTTACACCTCCAAACACCCGGGCAACGTCGGGTACACCCGCTAGTATTAAATAAAAGGGAAAAGTCAAGAATGTGGCAAATACAATTGTCAGTTATGAAGTTTCAAAACGGATAGCTGAAAAAATGAAACCATTTACAGATGGTAATTTTTTAAAAATGTTTACTGGAAATTTGGATATTGATAAAAATTTTTTTATTTGAAACTATCGGCCTTTCTCCCAGGACAGTCATGTGGCGCATTGAAGAAACCTCGGTAGGTGTTAAAAACCAATTAACGTACACCTGCAGTAAATTTTAATGCTTTTCAACTGCAGTCGATGAGAACACAGACTCATGTGAAACTGCACAATTTACTGTCTTTGTACGAGAAGTGACTTCTAATTGTTATGCTTTTGAAGAGTATATTTTGTTAATTCTTATGAAGAGAACCGTGACCGGAGCAGATATTTTTAAACTTTTGTTAAAATTATAGCAGAAATGAAATTTGATATCTTGAAGCGTAGTAGAATCATAACTGGTGGTTCTCCATCAATAGTAGGAAAAAGTGTTTGTTACACTACTAGAGGAGAGCCTTAGAGTTATTCATAAACTCATAAAGCCCATTGCATTATCCATCGAGAGACATTGTATGCCAACTCCTTGAAGTTTAAATACGTTATGGATGTTGTCATGAAAACTGGAGTGAATCATCGATCAAACAATTTTTATTTAATAAGCAAGCAGAAATTTGTGACCTTGCCTATTTCTCTGGTGTATGCTGGCTTAGTCGAGGATCGATGTTAAAACGAGCACTTGACTTACATAAGGAGGTGAGGCTATTTCTTGAAAGTAAACATGAATTGTTTACATTTTCAAGATCCTGATTAGCTCACAAGTTTAGCAATCTATTGTAGACTAATCATTTGAATCATTAAAATTTACTACTTTAAGGCAAAACACAGATTATAAATAAGATGTATAATCATATTGTTGCCTTTGACAAAAAATAAAATTTAAAAAACCGTGTTTTAGGAACATCAACTTAGAAATAAAAACACATGCCCATTTACCATCATTCCACGCAAGGAAATCGCAGGATTCGGAACTATTTGTGCATGTAATCCAAGATTTGCGAGTTGAAATTGTATCACGTTATGTTGACTTTCAAAATGATTTCAAATTGTTTACTACGCCATGTTATATGGAGGTAAAGACAGTGTCGTAATATTTTCAAATCGAAATGACAAAAATGCAGTGTGACAATTAAGATCAAAATTTTATTAAAAAATATTTATTTAATAGTTTTTTACGCAAAATATATTTTCGCAAGTTAAAAGTATTTCAAATTAGTAATCCATGCAAAAAGGAGGCATCTTTGCGTGGAATTATCAATCAATGTGAACAACTTTTTTCTTTGCAAAATTGAAGCAAAATAAGAACAATTTGAGAAGATTGACTGATAACCATTTTGATAATATCTTGCTCTTAGCAAATCTGAAAATAATCAATTGAAAATATTAAATTAATAATCAGCAAATTTCCCATAATTATTTGGTTGTTTAGGAAAGCTGAACGCCACTACTATCTATTAAAAAATGACCAACAATGTTTTCAATTGATTAAATATTTTCATCTGTTGTTAATATAAATTATTTTATGTATATTCAACAATTGTGATTAAATGTGAATTTGCAAATCTCCCAACACTTCTTAATTTAACTATATAGTCTACCTTTAAATGAAATTTGTTGTATGCCATTTTTCATAAGATGGTTACACATCTGTACCAAAAATATTAGACTATCTGCCAGTTATCTTTTATAAGACTTATTTTACTGAGTCGCGTTACCTATGTCGAAAAAATAGGTTAGAGCAAAATTGAAGCTTGGTGCTTAAATTTTGTATTTTAAATTTTAATTCAAGCGATACATATAAGTATATAAAAATGCAATAATTCAAATCATATAAATATATAAAAATAATGTTATAAAACCAACAGCGAAATGTAGACTACAATGTGTTGTGGACTAAATTCATACGAGATGCACGTTACGCTTCCTTTCGGTGCATCAACGTGCATTTCGATGACAAAAAACTTTGGAACTGCTAAACATGCTTTGATGATCAACCTATCCCGAGCAATATCAGGTTTTCCTGCTAGTTATATCAATAGTCTGGCAAGGCCACAGAGGAGACAACTGAAGCAGCAAAACTGAAGCTGGCAACTTTGGGCATATTTTTATTGTTTGAAAAAATAGTTGGTTTTTTTTTACTAATTGTGAAAAACTTTAACCATAGAATAATATAAAAATCGACAAAACGCCTGGGTTCATATTTGTTATGACTATTGGCTACATTAAAAGATAACAGAAGCGAAAGAAAACATAAAGCAAAAACGGACAGAGATGGACTAACATACGAGGTAGCAGAAATGAAAAGACAGTTAAACATACGCGCAGTATACATACACGTCTAATGAATATGTGGATATCACACGTGTAGTAAGTAAATGTATATGTTTGCAATTATTGTATTCGTATGTATGAGTATATGTGTTTCGTTTTTGTTTGTGTATAGCTCGTTTGTGGTACAATTTTCAATAACAGTTTCAAACATACACATCATAGTTTCATCCGTTTCACTTCGGTTGATTTTTTTTCATCTTGAAGTATTTTGACGTTCCTTAAGGTAAACTAATTTTGTTAGGTGTTTTTTTTTTAGATTTTCTTTTGTTTTTATAATTTCTCAATATTAATTTTCATTATGATTTCAAATATTTAGGTTGCGTATGTCATTTTCCTTAATTTTTCATTAATGGTTTCCATCCGACCCGCGACACATCATTATAACACAATCGGTCCGCGAGGTCGAATGAGTTGCCGACCCCTGATGTAGGAGAACCTCAGCACCTCCATGCAAGAACTTCAAAACTCAAAGGCGATCATCTCCCCTGACTGGGGATCGCCTGTGAATTTAACCTTTCCATGACACTTTCTCCTTCGAAGGAAGATGGTTCAACGTCCGTGTTTTTAAGTCACAGTGAGGAAATTTTTGTTCTTCGATCACAAATTCTTCCACTTATCGACTGATCTTCAGCAGGTTATGAAAATTTATGTATTTTTTACATTTGTCAGTAGAGTAATCAGTGTATCTCTTCATTTTTTTACACATGTACCGTTGGCATATGTAGCACCGGAGAGAATAAGAAATAAGTGACCCAATTCTTTCCATAGTAGCACAATTTAAAAAAAAATAATGGAAGTGTTACCATGTTTGGATGCAGACATTATTTTAACTTCATTCACTTCTTATGGTTTTCATTTTTCATTTATAGAACTCAAGCAAAGCATTTTGTTTCTTATCGCGTTTTTGTTTAGGTTTGATGAGGATATGCCATTATTTTGTGGTGTGAAATATTTTAATTTTTAGCAGGGAATATATCTGTTTTCTTTCTTTCACTCGTTTTTAGTATAAACAAGGCATATTGCCATTTGAACACAGAGGGCTACTATTTAGAAGCATTCCTATCGTGAACGTTTGTATAATTTTTACTATAATTAATTTAATTAGTTTTGTGTGTTTCTGCTTTAAAATTTTTCAAATATTTTTCAAGAATATATAAAAATTATGTTAGGCTTAAAATTACACGGCCATTCATGCAAGGATTGTGGGGATTTAAGCAGCGAGATATTTGTTTGCAATTTTTCGTGATAGTAAAATCAGGGAAGCAGAAAACGAGGGAATTCAAAGTATTGCAGCGTGAGAAAAATAAACTATTAGAGTAGAAGACTTTCCAGCATCTATTGACCTAAGCACTGAAGGCGTGGAATTTTGCTGCTTTTCTGGTTAGTCTGGAGTAGTTACGTCAATTGTTATGAGTTAATCAGAACACATATCCTAGATACTTGCAAAACAAGCTCAGGAATTGCAACGATGGGACATAGGTTTTGAGACTCTTTTAGACTCTGTCTCCGAGGGCGAGACTAGTACTAGATACACCAGTGTCGCAACAATACTGCATGCATAGGCGAATAATGGCTTTTCTTTTGTTTAGATCAGGAGATTAACATTTGTAAGCTAAAAGTATCGTTTTGGGTTTTAAATCGAAGAGATTACCGTTTAATAATGAACGGAGATTTCTTATTGGAGATTCATCTCGTACCTTCAAGACAATGTAAATATTATGATATCTCGTTATTCATCATTCTCCGAGCTTGTTTCTCTATGAAATCCTTCCGTTGTTTTATTCAGAGCCATATACATTGTTTTTATGATTTATTTCTGCCATTCCTTACGCTTCGATCAATTGTCTATGAGAATTATTATAGCAAAGAGGAACCCTATTTAGCTTCGCAAGACAAGAATGATATATTCGATTTGATATATGTCTACATTAAATTCTTCAAGAATATTTTTTTGATAATCTTAAAAACGAGTCATTTAATAAGAATAAAAACAAAGACCATAAGTTCGTTATAAAACTGCATATTTAAGGATAGGGCAAAGTCTATTTTGCGCCTTACATGTCCATAGTATATGAATGATTCCTTAAGTTATGTCATCAAAACATTGAAGTAATGCGATGGAAACTGTTCTTCTAATGAAGATGCAATTTTGCATCATGGTTGTTATATGAACATCTAATAATTATTTAAAAAAAAAACTGTACCGGATTCTTGGCAGCATTCGAACATTCTCAGCTCCGACCCGTTCAGTCCAGTTCTCCAGAATCAACTGCCGACATCTTGATTGCTGGCCTTATAATCCCTTATTCCAGTGTCTAGCCTCATTGATATGCAAATCACATCTAACCACATTCCCCCTTGATCCTTAAAGATCACCTCATAAACTTACAACCCTGCTAGTTTCGCTTCCTAGCTTACTCACTTTCTATCTTCATATCTCTGACCACAACTTGTTCAAGTGTTCCCTTCCTCAACGCCCACGAATCATTTTAATCTTTCCATTTTCCAAAATTCTTCTAAAATTCGATGCGTGACATCCAATATTCTCATTCTTTCAATGCTTTCAACCTTCGCAGTTTGACGCGACTCATTTAATCTTTTGCTGTCAAATTTCGATACGACTCGTTTAATTCTCCCATTGATAACGCTTTCAAATTTCATCTCGGTCGCAGAAACTTTATTTTTCAGGCCGAAATAGCTTCTAATAAAAAAAAAACCTGTAACAGATTCTTGGCAACATTCGAACATTCTCGGCTCCGAACTGTCCATTCATGTTCTCCAGAACTCAACTGCCCACATCTTGACTGCTGGCCTTATACTCCCTCATCCCAGTGTCTAGCCTTATTGCACAGGTCATGACCGTCCTACTCGTGTTGATCCAAAGTTGTTGCTCGTATTGCATTGCTCGTAATACATCAAAGGATTTATTCCATAAAAAAAAAACAAAGAATAAAACATGATCACAGCTTAAAAACACTAACAAAGTATATTTTTCTTTAGGAGTTAAATGGTACTCGTTTTCTTGGGTTAAATAGCACACTTGCAAAATGAGATTTTTTCCTGACCAAATAGAAATATATGAATCCCATTAACACAGCCTTTAGCTAAAAACCCAAAAGGCACACCTAACCCAAAGAGAAACAGACAAAATGACCGCAATCCCTTCGGGGAAAGACATTGCCTTTATGAGCGTCTAACTCTAACTCACCCTCTCTTCCCGAAGAGAAAGTTTAGTCGCTTCCCCTGCCTATCTCCTGAAATATATTCGCACCTGAATTTTGACCTTTGTCAGTGGTCAGCATTCAACCACCCAGAAGATGACTACTTGAGATATCCAATGGAGATAACGATTTGACTATGTCAATTCGAAGGGAGTTTATATGTAGTCCATCTAGTAAGTCATCATCAAAAGTATGAGCTTCACATTTTCCTGACCTCAAATTTGGTCTTTGATTTAGATATTCCAATATTGGACCATGACCATTGAACAAAAAGTTGGTAGGCACGTGGCTATACACAAAAACTCATTATGACACACTAAATCAAAAACATAAGGCCTGGTAGAGGTAATAATAATAATAATAATAATAATAATAATAATAATAATAATAATAATAATAATAATAATAATAATAATAATAATAGCTGGACGTCTGGGGAGACTTGTTGTCACTCAGCTTCCAGAGAAAACCACAGGTTTCTAATTAGATCTTTGATGACTTGTGTGAAATCTTCATGTGAGCTAATAATAATAATAATAATAATAATAATAATAATAATAATAATAATAATAATAACAACAACAACAACAACTACAACAACAACAATAATAATAATAACAACAAAATGCATCACTAAAATTCTTGTTATGAAAAGAGGCAAGATTGTCCACTTAGATTGCCTTAAACTACCAACAACAGATCTGATAAAGCATACTGACCACGAGAGAGGGAACAAATATTTGAACATATTGGAAGGCAATAAGATTAAGAACATGGGAATGAAAAAAAAAAACAAACAAAAAAAAACAAAAACACGTCACAGTCGAGTATAATAGAAGATTAAGGGTTATTCTTAAATCGCACTTCCACAGTCGGAATACAATATATGTCATTAATGCCAGAGAAATGGCCATTATTCGATGTAACTGTAGTATACTTAACTAGAATGTAGATGGAGTAAAACGTTTAGACGCAAATACACATAAAATGCTTTATGGGGTTTTGCCAAGCAAGGAGATGTAGATCGATTGTACCTTGAAAAGAAGGTGGTCGAGGTTTACTTAGTGTGGAAGATGTGATAAATATATAAGACGGGAATCTAACTAAATATATTTATGACAGTAATGAAACACTCCTTCATGAAGTGAAAAAGGAAAAGATACTAAGATCTGGGGTGAAAAAAGAGTCAAAGGTTGCAAGAGAAATTATTTGGAAAGAAACTGCACAGCTGCCATTTTTTCTAACTGTGTGGTGAAAAGGAGGAAATCATTGAAAGTGAACGAATAAAGCTTTTGGGTAGGAAAATGATAAAAGAGGTTGAGAAAAAGGATCCACCTATTTAAGTATTGTAGAATTAGATAAAATAAAAGAAAGTTAAATGAATGAAATAATAGGAAAAGAATACGAAAAGAGTACGTTTGGTTGTGAGGTCAAGATTGGATAGGAAAACAAAGTATCCACAGTAAACAATTGGGCAGTAGGTCAGATCGATTTTTGAACACCAGTTAGGCAATGGTGATGATATTTGGGGTTTGACATAGAAAAGACCTACACGAAATATTTTTCTCAAAATCATTATCTTTCTTGAAGAAATGACTTTAAAAGTTGAAAAATTGAAGCGATTCTTTACGAAACATGACCACTTAAATTTTCAAGTTTTTCTACTTAATAAAAAATACTTTGCAGAAAATTAGTGTCAAATTTTAATTTCATTTATTTTTAGGGAGTAATTGTTTTTAAGCCGTGTTTTTCTTCTAAAATTATAGTTTTAAAATCAGATAACCCACAAAGATTAATACGAGTAAATAAGGAAATTCCTTTAAAGGCTTTTCGTCATTTGTGCATCTGTTATTGTGCTAAAATAACTTTATCATTTAGAAAGCCATTCTTAATATGGGAAGGAGGTTGTATTATAACTATTCTGTACTTTCACCTAAAAATTTAATAAATAGAAATTTCATAAAAATTAAATTTAACTTGAAAATACTATTAAAAATAGCATAGTAACATAGATGCACAAGCAGTGGTTTTTCAAACTCTAAACACTGAACACTCGTTTAAAATGGCACAGCTACATCAAGAATGAATCTCTTTATGGATAAATTCATGTTATCGAAAGAGGAGCTAAAATCTGCTAAAAATGTCTAAACTAAATACTACTATGCCTCTAATTTGGTTTGGTCCTCTCTCTTCAATTCATATAATTCAACTCTACAAAGTTTTTCATTATTTCTTATAACTACCGCTTATTTTTTTACGTATGAAACTGGAAGATAGCCTAATACAGTTTCCTTTAGTTATAATCCATTTATTTATTTTACTTTGTCAGTAAAAGCACAACGTTAATTTTTAACCCGTGGTTCAAAAAATTTGCTGGTCCACCTTGTCATTTGGATGAAACAGCACACCCAACTTCACGACAAGCCATCCAGTTTAGTTATTTCCTCGAAAACAGTTATCCCCACTTAAAAAATAGTGAGATTTCTAAGTTAATTGCCAAGGAAATAATTAGTATTCGGCAAGCAGTCAACCCACAATTGCCCTTGTTAAGGTAACATTATATAGGACAGAAGGTCAATATATTTTGCTATAAGAGGGCCAAACAGATTGACAGGAAATCTCTTGCAGCAATCAAACTGAAAAGAATGAAGAACAGCTAGACAGACTGTTTGATATATCTTCTTGTAGCTGTAAACTTTCTGTCTTGAGATGTGATGACTTTGCAGTAAAGTGCAAGACTAAAAATTGTCAAACAAGGCACATAGTCTGCACTTGTCCTCGAGGCGGTAAAATTAATTTTATAGATTCACCTGCAATTATTTTCCTTTTTTGTAGAAAAAAAAATATATTGGTATTTATTATGTAATCTGGCTCTATTATTAAACATGCAAAGTTTCCAATATTCAGGTTCCACTAGACGAACTGCCATTTACAGCAATTTTTAAATTAATTGATAGAACAACAAAAAGCCTTACAACATTTACTGGTCCTTTGGGGAAACTTTGTATCAATAATTATCAAGATTTTCCTCAAGTAGAAGTCTAAAAAAATATGTGTCCCTCCCGATCATCATTATCTGACAGCAGAAGAAACAAATAATTTAAGTGTGAAGACCAGAGGCTACTTTTTGAGTATGCTGTTGGCATTTCTTGTGGAGAAGTTAACTTAGAAAATTGGGCCCTTGAATCAAGGAAGATGGCTAACATAATCCACAAGGTTAATGTGTTTATGGACCAGAGTTGTCTATCCTCAAGCACTATGATAAATTAAACATTTTGGTCAAATTTATCATCCAAGTGTATGCAGTTAGTTGGTTTGAGATCCAAACCAACAATATTTCTTTTTAACCAATAACAGTATATTTTAATATGATTCAGAGAACAAAACAATTAACTGAAATCCAAATTACTGTTTTAAACTGTTCAAAATGTAGTGCTTTTGCACTACTTCCGGAATTTCGATGATAAACTCAGATGAATTTGATGTGAGAGAAGAGGGCATTCAAACGATTTTGTCCATTAGATAAATAAATATTTATCCATTAAGTTTTATTAGTTTTCTTAATTTACCCAAACAATAGTCAGTTTTATTCATATTACATCGCAAAAATATAAAAAATAAGTGTTTTCAAATAATTGTTTTTTTTTTTTGGGGGGGGGGGTCCAGAAATAGTGAACAACTCAAAAAAAAAAAAAAAAGAAAAAATGAAAAGATTACTGCTATCAATTTTGCAGCCACACACTGGTCAAATTTGATTGATTTTTTTCAAAAAGTTGTATATGGGCAGAAAGCAAGACATAGACACATTATAACAAAGTCATCGTGCCAGCAAATTAGACCTTCATTTTCCTCAAAAGGAAATTATACAGAACAATTTAGTTCTATTATAAGTTTATATTATTGGCTCTAATAAAAAAATTAAAATACATGGTTCTGTAACTTGTATCAAGTTGTTATATTGTGTAATACATCTCCACATATCTTTTTGAATTGTGAAATTTAAAAGACTTAGTTGTTAATCAGCTTTTTTTACAATTTTTGTTTAATCAATTCAGTAAAAGTTGAGATATTTTGCTAGTTGTGATTCATGATTACAATTATAATTCATGTATTTATTTTTCTTTTAATGTATTTCATATAAATATATCAATTTTAATTGGATTTTTTTTTAAAAATAGTGAAATTTCAAAGTCAGTGTTGTGGATATGAAAATGAAGGATTTTCAGCATTTTTCTACACGATTTTAAAAATTAAATGCTCAATTTTCTGTTCAAGATAGGAATCTAATTTTTGTTAAATGTTCTTATTACATCAAATCCTAACTATCATCACCAGTGCCATGTTGATTTTCTGAAAAAAGTTGCAAATCGACCTGACCTATTGGGCAGTAGCTATATTTCGATATGGGACGTGTCTGACCTCCGTTTTCTATTTAACAATTTTAGTGAAGGTTTCCTTTATTTTCACCATTATATAGTTGATTATGTAATTGTGGATTTTATTGCAGAAAGTCGACTTATACAAGTACTAAGTCTACGATATGTTGAATATTGTTAGTATCCCTAATAATTTAAAATTAATTTTTAAATTTTATTTAAGTACTACTCTTATAAAATATTGAAAGATTCTTCACACACACACACACACACACACACACACACACACACACACACACACACACACACACACACACACACATATATATATGTATATGTGTGTGTGAAGAATCTCTCTCTCTCTCTCTCTCTCTCTATATATATATATATATATATATATATACAGGGTTACCCATAAAAATGTAGTAGAGAAGGAACATTATTTTATTGTTTAAATTACCTGTAGTGTTATAGAAGATGCTGGAAGTGCTCCTCACTGACATCTATGAATTTCTGAGCACATTTTACGTTTGCAGATACTATAGGTGGATATTCCCTGGTGATTCTCCTGAATGCGTTGGTAATGTTCTCCTTTAGTTGGTCTAGATTGTGACGATTATTTGCATAAACCTTTTATTGTTTTGAAGTCCGCTAAAGATAAAATTTCACATGATGACAAGTCCTGGGAAGGTGGTGGCCATTAGTGATCTGTGAGACGTGTTGCATGTATCGCCATCTTGTTGAAAAAAAAAAAAGAATTGCATTTTGTCTTGTGGTGTTCGTTGATCATTAAGAGAAAGATGAGAGAGATCGGGCTTAATCTGAAAAAAAATTGATTAGAGAAAGATTAGATATATCAGGCTACTTTTAAGTGAGCCATATATATATATATATATATATATATATATATATATATATATATATATATATATGTGTGTGTGTGTGTGTGTGTGTGTGTGTGTGTGTGTGTGGATGGCCCATTTATACACACACATGTATATATATATATAAGCCTGAGGAATCCTAGAGTGGATGAAACGCCGAATATTCAATGTAGCTTAATCGCCATATATATTTTATAAATTACTAAGTAGCTCTACCTACGTACTGAGCACTTTTGAAGTAAATACTTAAAGTTTACGCATAAATCTATACTTTCGTATATTAATTTTATGTGAGTAAATGAAGTAGTTATATATATATATATATATATATATATATATATATATATATATATATATATATATATATATACAGGGTGTCCACAAAGTCTGGCTACATTATGTAGCCAGACTTTGTGGAAGCATTCTGTAGATTATGTAGTTAGACTTTGTGGGCACCCTGTATACACACGCACACACACACGCACACACACACGTATATATATATATATATATATATATATATATATATATATATATATATATATATATAAAGGGTGCCCACAAAATCTGGCTACATAATCTACAGGATGATTCCACAAAGTCTGGCCACATAATGTAGCCAGACTTTGTGGACACCTTGTATATATATATATATATATATATATACATGTCTGTGTGTATGTATGTATGTATTTATGTATTTACGTATGTATGTATGTATGTATGTATGTATGTACGTATACAACTTTGAAGTAAAAGAGTGCGCAAGCCGACTAAAGGAAATGAACATCTTTGGACTTGATTTCTACTAGAATGTACTCGTTGGCACATATGGCATTCATTCGACGAAGGAACTTGTTTTTGGAGCGGCCATTTTGTTGGGAACTTCAGCCAAATACCTGGACTTCCGATATTTCCGATCTGACAAGTACTCCACCCGGACATTTGCTCCTTTGTTTATTTTCTAAACACTTTTGTCATTTGTAAAAACCCAAATCAACTAGCGAACGTTACTCGCCTCTTCACTCCATATTGATTTATACACTTATATTAAATGCTCGACCTTTTATAGTGAAATGAGCGTCGCATTAAGATCGCTCGCCTTAAGGGCGGGAACTGTTTGTGTAGCTGAAAGCTAGAGAAATGCATTTATCTCGTGTTATTACAAATGCCCGAAGAGACTCGCAATAATTTGGCAAGCATTCGTAAGACAACAAGATTTAGTTGGAACGTTAAATATGTCACCCAGGTCTCGTTTCATAATTTCTGTTTTTATATTTTATAGATTTATTATATGTTGTTATTAATAGTGATCTATTTAGGCAATTACTAGCATGACGACTCTTCGACGTTGCTCGGGATTTAATGAGAATCATTGCTATGTGTTTTTTTTTCTCGCTGTGCTTATAACACCAAATTACTTTTTTGTTATTTTTATTGTCCCCCTCCCGTTTCGCCCCCTAATAGAATCGGAAGAAGCTGAAGTGCCGGAGAACGCCCTGAATAAGTGTATTATACACATGGTTTAAATTTCATTAAAAATCTGACATCTGTAAGTTTGAACGTACCAAGATGTCAGTTAGCAGCGAGGGGGGCACGTAGATATTCGGCACATAAAGGGTAACGTAGTGATTTGGGACCACTTCTACTGTTTTCCCGAGAGAGTTTTATACATTTTTTTTACTTGGAAGTCACTACTTATCAGGGCACGAAAACCACTCGAGGATAACGGTTAATGAATGTAAAGTGGTTGTGTAGTAATCACTTATGGTGTAAATTGGGTAGAAGTTTATAGGTATAGTTTAAGGTCATATCCAGGACCCGAACAGTTTTGGGAAAGAAGCTTTGTTTATGGAATCTGCGTTTACATTTAGGCACATATATAAATTTCGTAAAGATAGGATATATTTGAAGTTTTAAAGGGGGTTATAGGCCCTTTAGTAGCGCATGAAAAATTCAGGATGATTTCCATTGTATTCACGATAAATTTCTTTGAAGGAACTTTTTAATGTTGCATAGTAAAAGCAGCAGTTTGGGAATTTTGATTGGCCTGCTCCGAAATGAAATAGCCTGTCTTCAGTTCTCGGGCAGTATCATCAGTTGATCGCACGGTCATTATAACTTTGTTGTAATCGTGAAACAAAAGCTTTTGCATTTATTTATATAGATAAATTAATATTAACAGTTACAAATTAATTTACTACTACTACTACTACTACTACTACTACTACTACTACTAATTATAATGATAACAATAATTATAATAATAACAATAATAACAATAATAATAACAATAATACAAGGGAATAACCTATGTCTATATTAAACGTGAAAGAAATATCTTCTTTCTTTGTACTATTATCAGTTATTAATATTAAATCTCTCCTTCTTTGCTTATAAAATAAATGCGCATGCGTGTTTATTAAAGCGAGTCGGACACATTTGTGGTTATTTTTAATAATAATGTTTATTAAATTTATTAACTGCTAGCATACAGATCTGCCGTTGCTCTGGAGAAAAAATTATATTATTTTGTTATAAAATTATTAATTATATTGTATTGTTATAAAATTATTAGACTACCCGTGACTCGTTGGGTCAGTATGTTATATTAGCTATGGAATTCATGTATGAGCGTGACACTTGTGACGTAAAGAAAATAGTTTTTTTTTTTTTGACATAACAGAAACATTTCTATGAAAGTATATTAAAATGAAAAAAGAATATAGATAGATTTCTATGGGTCGTTCTGTTTATTATAATTGATTATTTTTGAAAAAAAAAATTACAGTTACTGAATTTTAAGTGGTTGGCCATACTTATAGGTAAATGTGCATTGAACAGACACCATAATACTTATTATAGTTAAATTCAAATTTTGATATATCTGCTTTTTTTACATTGTTCATTTCTGTATTACGTTTAAGTTATTTTAAACCCCACTCTTCCCATGTTAAATAATAATTTCGAAATAATAACGTTAATATTTCAGCGTCCCAATTGTTCTTTTGTTTTTGTTTATTTTAAACCCCACTCTTCCCATGTTAAATAATAATTTCGAAATAATAACGTTAATATTTCAGCGTCCCAATTGTTCTTTTGTTTTTGTTTGTTTTAAACCCCACTCTTCCCATGTTAAATAATAATTTCGAAATAATAACGTTAATATTTCAGTGCGCAGGTCAAAATCTGCAAAAGAAGCGATTTGCGTTTATTTGTTTACGTTGTTACGGGTTAATGTTTATGCGCGCGCATGCGCAACCGGATGTCGTAAACCGGAAAGTGGGTTACATGCATCGTTACAAGGTCATTTGAGTTTTATAATTATATAGATTACCTATACCATCTTGTTATAAAACTATAAAAGTATTAATTATAATTAATTATATTATATTGTTATAAAATTATCAATTAATGTATTTTTATAAAATTATTGATTGTATCTTATAATTATAAAACTATAAAATTATTATTTATAATATACCTTTATAAAATATTTTATTATATCATATTGTAATAAAACTATAAATTATTAATTATATTCTGTTGTAAAAAATTAATTATATCATATTGTTATAAAGCTATAAAATTATTAATAATATTATATTTGTTGTGGTGGCAACCACTTATTTGCATATGCGAATAACATAACACTATAAATGGCAAGCCTAGGTTGGCCTTGGTGTGTCTTACTCAAATGCCACCGGAAGTGACGCCGAAGAGCGTACATGTCCTCCCACCAAGACTCTCTGACTCGACACCGTCATTTGTACATATTGTAAATATACCTTTTCTTTAATACACTTATTATTGCGTTATCTTGTTGTTTGCGTCTTCATTGTATTTCCTTACTAATTATTGTTAAACCTTGCAACCACAACAATATTGGTATAAAATAATTTTATCATATTGGTATAAAACTAAAAAATTAGTAATTATATTATCTTGTTATAAAATTATTATATTACTACACTCAATGTTGAATTACGCTCAAGATGAGAACAGGAGTTCGATGAATCTAAATCATATGAATAACCAATTAAAAATCATCTAAAAAATTCAGAAACATTATATTGTTATAAAATTAGTAATTATATCATATTGTTATGAAACTATAAAATTATTCATTATATTAAATTCTACTAAAATTATTATTCATATCAATATGTGATAAAACTATGAGATATTATATTGTTATAAAATAACTAATTATATCATATTGCTTTAAAACTATAAAATTATTAATTATATATTGTTATACAATAATTAATTATACTATATTGTTATACAATTATTAATTATATCATATAGTTATGAAATTATAAAAGTATTAATTATACTATATCCTCATAAAATAATTAATTATATCATATTGTTACAAAACTATAAAATTATTAGTTACATTATATACTCATATAATCACTAATTATATCGTATTGTAATAAACATAGAAAATTATTAATTATATTGTATTGTTATAAAATAATTAATTATATCATATTGTTATAAAATAATTAATTATATCGTATTGTTATAAAATAATTATATCATATTGTTATAAAATAATTAATTATATCGTATTCTTATAAAATAATTAATTATATCATATTGTTATAAAATAATTAATTATATCGTATTGTTATAAAATAATTAATTATATCGTATTGTTATAAAATAATTAATTATATCGTATTGTTATAAAATAATTAATTATATCATATTGTTATAAAATAATTAATTATATCGTATTGTTATAAAATAATTAATTATATCATATTGTTATAAAATAATTAATTATATCGTATTGTTATAAAATAATTAATTATATCGTATTGTTATAAAATAATTAATTATATCGTATTGTTATAAAATAATTATATCATATTGTTATAAAATAATTAATTATATCGTATTGTTATAAAATAATTATATCATATTGTTATAAAATAATTAATTATATCGTATTGTTATAAAATAATTATATCATATAGTTATAAAATAATTAATTATATCATATTGTTATAAAATAATTAATTATATCGTATTATTATAAAATAATTAATTATATCATATTGTTATAAAATAATTAATTATATCGTATTTTTATAAAATAATTAATTATATCATATTGTTATAAAATAATTAATTATATCGTATTGTTATAAAATAATTATATCATATTGTTATAAAATAATTAATTATATCATATTGTTATAAAATAATTAATTATATCGTATTGTTATAAAATAATTAATTATATCATATTGTTATAAAATAATTAATTATATCGTATTGTTATAAACATATAAAATAATTAATTATATCATATTGTTATAAACATAGAAAATTATTAATTATATTATATTGTTATAAAATAATTAATTATATCGTATTGTTATAAAATAATTAATTATACCATATTGTTATAAAACGAAAAAGTATGAATTATATTATCTTTATATCTAAAAAGAACGTGAGAATGTGTGTGTGAGGACACTTCTCAACCTATATACTCAACGAATTTTTTATCTATATACTTGGAACTTGGCATATATGCTATTCAGATATGTAGATAATTTTTTTTAATTCGTTTTATCCAGAAAAACAGGTCAAAATTGTAAATTTGGTAATTAGAGGTCATCGGATGTTTTTTTCAACTGTTTCACGAAGTTTTAAAACAATTTTTTAAAAGATCTTGGCAAGCTGGTCTAAAGGTCATCAGACGTGACCCACTATTTTAAGGTGTTGGCTTCGATCTCAACTCGACTATTTTTTTAGTTACAAGAAGTGAACTACTTAGAAAAAACATGATACTAGCATACACATGTCTCAGTTTTTTTCCGTTTTCTTTTACTTCGTTTTTTTAAAGGAATTTAACATAACATATAATACCTACGGCATTTCTGCTTATAATAAATAAGACTTCTGCTAGTATTGTAATCAAATTATTCATTATATCATATTGTTATCAAACTATAACAACCGAATGCACAAAGCTGTCAAACTTTTAATCTTTTAATAATGATTTGCTATAAATTTCTATTAAACAGTTTAAATATTTTCAAATTCCTTTAAATTTCAAAGGGGTGCAAGGTAATCGTTTTCTATTTTATTCAAATGGCGGACCTTTTGTTATGAGAAATAAAATGTATTCTGATCGATTGGATTTCATGATGAAATTAATTTTATAAGTACGGTTTTATTTGTTGATTTCTGTTTATGTTACATTATTGACTTTTATATTTCTATGCATAAATTTATAAATAATGTATAAAATATGAGTTCAGGTTTTGTAGTCATATAAAACAAAACCACGGAGAGACACGTCTTATAATTTTATTAATACAGATATTTAAAACATTTATTCGATGCTTCGTTAAACGTTACATCGACTTTAATATTATGAGAACATAAGGCGTTGAGTGTTAGGCTTAGTTTTGATAGTTCTTTTGCGCTCGTAAATTCTCTTGATGTTTTTTAAGTAAATTAAAAATTTAGTGGGGATATTTGTATATAACATTTCTATGTCCAGAATGTTCATGGTTTTATTAGTCAGGTTATTATTTCTTTTTATAAGTATATCTCCGGAGTTTTTCTTTTTTCAATGAGAACGGCTATTTGTCCCTCCTAATGGAGTTAGTATAGCAACTATATGAGATGGGACACATTAGTGCATTGCATTTGTGGATTTTGGGGTAGGTCATGTTATGTTGGTTGGTTGGTTGGTTGTTTTTGTTTTACGGCATATCAACCCTTTTCAGGTTATTTAATGTCGAATCCAAAGATTTTAAAGAAAATTTTTTAAATAGAATATATTTGTTTTCAAGTCGGTTTCTATTTAACCCATAGTTGAGACCCTAACAGGTACTACCACTCCGGGTCAGAGTGGACCTGGGAGCAATGGCAATTAAAGGGTGGCTGCACACTCCCCAAAGCACACAAGCTGGGGCCTCACCACTGGATATAGTTTAAGGTCATATCCAGGACCAATGTTATCATAGCGGCCAAAAAATCATCCAAATTTGAAATTTAAGAAAATTAATTCTAAAAATCCTTAGATTCCTGGATAAAGATATTTCAAAGATAATTAGTAAATTTATGTCTTAAGATACTGAATTAAAAATAAATGCATCTACTCTACTAAAAATTGCATAATTATCTGAAAAAGTGAGAGGTTAGTAACACCCCTCCCCCCAAAAAACCGGCCTTCGATTAATCACGACAAACCATTATCAATACGCAGAATTTGTATCGAAGCCCCCAAACATCAATCTTTCATTTTATTTTTAAATTTATAGAGAAATTGAAAAACGATTATACCTTAATTTATTTCTAAAGATTATCAAAAAAGTGTATCAATTAAGGTGCCCTATTTTGTTGTAATTTAAAAAGAAAATGCTTATTTAATTAAAATATTTTTAATTGCATATAATTAATATTTTGTCTAAAAAGATTCATATTTAATTTGATATTAGTTTTAAATTTAGGAGCATTTTAACAAAAGCCAACGGTTTAATCGTATTTTAAAATTTCCCTAAAACTGTTATCATTAAAATAACATGAAATATTTGTTATAATAATATCACTTTTTAGTGAACATATTGGTTAAATAATGCTTGATTTTATGATAATATCTTTAGTTTGAGATGTTAATTTTTCTTCGAGTTATACCGATTTCATCATGGACACTAGGTGTTATTTACGAATATGCAAGAAATATTTAAAAATAAATTTTCAATTATTAACATCTACGATTCTTGATTTTCATAAAAAAGCAAAACAAAATCATGACTTTTTAGTATTTATACAAAATAATACATTAAGATTTTTAAAAAACATTAATGGGTTTATTATGTTGTTAATTAATAAATACTTAAACCTTCATTAATATTGATTTCCTGAAGTTTGGTGAGTTTTAGATAAAAGGGGAGGGGTCGAAATGTTTTTAGATTTTGGGGATCGGCCATTCATTTTGCACGTATCTAAAGAATGAAAATAATAAAAGATTGAAGCAGTTAATTATAAACAAAACGAAATATCATCACAAGTAGTAATATTGTTCACTTTACGTTTCTTGTGTAAGCTATATATAGAGAGAGACGGACAGACAGATTGGCAGACAGACAGACTGATAGAGTCGGAGATATCGCGGACAGAAAGCAACTAATTTAGGATCTTGTCTATGTATATTTTAATATATCAAACTAGCTTTGCAAGCATTTTTTTTTATTCAGATAATTTAAATCAAGCTCAACTCATGACCCAACGGTTCATATTTTTCTCTTGTAAATGATAAAACAAGATATTTTTGCAATTGAAAATGTTATTCTCGTTAGTTAAAACAATGGAGCTGTATTAACAATTAGTATGATGCTTCCGTTCAGTCTCGAAAGAAAATGGATACTTCTTGTAAGGGTAGCTACGCGTATATTGTGGGGCAAGTGTTGCGCAATCCCCACCACACCTTTCCTGAATCGGCACTGAGTCCAGTGGCAAGTAGAAGTCTAGGACGACTGGAAACAGTGCTGAGATACGCGGAGAGCACATACAGCACCTGCAACTCATAATTAGTCACCTAATTTTGTACTGATCAGGCTCAACGTTGCTTAACTAATAGGAATCAGTGTGTAAACGTGATTATGCCGTATTTAATGAAGACGATTTTGTGACGTAACATATTGATCCTCTTTTTATCATGAGTCATGTTAGTGAATTGGTCAAATAGCTTATCACACTGACAGCGAGTTCAAGTGAAGAATAGATATGTTCATTAATGGATTTCTCAGACAATCTCCAGTTTCAAGCGTTGGTGTCTTTGTCAGTATTCTATGGCCAATCAGCTTGGGTGGTAGGAGGGTTAACACTCTTTCTTTTTCCAGATGTTTTTTTCAATTGATATCAGGCAACACTAAGCGGACACCTGTTCCTGCCAGCACTACTCCGGCTTTCCACCCGCACCATCGCTTAGGGGGTTACCTAGAGCTGATGCACAGTGGGTGGGGCGAATTATGTTTGTGAAGCTGCGTGCCAAGACACACGGACAAACAAAAAAGAGAAAAAAAAAAAAAAAAAAAGCTGGGATCACGTGAGACGCACTGACTGATATCTTCGGAGCTTTAAGTACAAACAGGCAACTCCAAGGATTGACGCAGGTTACCAACACGTGTCTTTCCGTTGGCAAAGCAAGAAGAATCCTCCAGAATTGACAAAAGAAAACGGAGAAAAAAAAAAAAAAAAAAAAAAGAAGAAAAACGTGGAATCCAAACAAACAAATCGGTGCAGAGACGGACGGTCAAGAAAATCTGGGTGGCCACTTTTGAAATCGATTTCGGCTAAAAAACAATCATTGATAAGATTTTTTTTTAATGATTGCCACATGCAACTGGTGGTTGAGATATAAAATTCATCTGAAGTTAGATTTTTTTTAACGCCTCTGGTTTAAAGCTATAGAATAGAAACAGAAGCAAGAATTTAAACTATACTTTTAAAAATCTTTTTATATAGTACATATATCTCTATTTATATATGAATAGCATTTTGTATACGCGCGTGCGCGCGTGCGTGTGCGTGTGCACGCGCGCGTGTGTGCGTGTATGTGTGTGTGTGTGCGTGTATGTGTGTGTGTGTGTGTGTGTGTGTGTGTGTGAGTTCCATATGGACTAGCTGGGCAGAGTTTTTAATTTTAATTTCATATAAATATATTTTATGTGTCTGGCAGTGTTCTTAGATAAGTTTTGTATCGGAATCTCTGTTACGTATCAAAAATCGATTATGGAAAAAATCCGATTAAAAAAGAAACAGTATGATTTTGACCAAATAAACATCACAAATGCATTTAAAAAGTTTCATCACTGCACGAGCAGAAGAGCCCGGCGTATAAAATCAAGATTCTTTGATAAGACAGAGGCGCGTTCGAAATGAATGTTTATGCTTGGAGCCCAATTGGACCATAATACATGGCTTTTGCATTTAAAACTTTAATTCCAACTATTATATAAAATAATCTTACAAAATCAAATGTAGACTACAATGTATTGTGAAGTAAGTAATTCCAGAGAGGCATACGAAACTTTCTACCGGTGACCCGTAATGGGTCTCCGATTATAGCAGGCAACCAATTTAAATAATTATTGTCATTGGTATTTCTTTTTAGATTTAAAATAATTAAGTTCGTTTAAATTCGTTATATATATATATATATATATATATATATATATATATATATATATATATATATATATATATACTAGCAGTTCCGCCGGATTTGCCCGGGCCCTATCTTCTGTTCATAACTTTATGTGCATATGTATATATTAAAAAGTGTGAATATGTATGGTAATTTTGACCCCTTAACATTTATTGTTTTGGGCTCAAATTAAATTAAAATGTTTGACCCATGTCCAAGAAACCTACATCTAAAATTTACAGTATTTAAACCCAAAATTGGCAGAGGAGTTTGGTAGAGTCTGCAAAGGTCAACTCTATAAACGTTAACCTCTTCTCAGCAAAATTTTTGCCCAAAAACTGATTAAAAAGCTTGCTGCATGTCTGAAGACCATTTATGTAAAATTTCAAATGTTTAGATTCAAAATTAGCTTAATCGTTTGCTAGAGACCGCAAAGGTAAAATCTTTTGAACTTTGACCCCTTGGCAGCCAAATTTTTAGCAAAAAAAAATAAATAAATAAAAAGCTATTAAAAGCTTGCCCTATGTCTGAATACACTTTATGTAAAATTTCAAATGTTTAGATCAAAAATTGGCTGAATAATTTAGTAGAGACCGCAGAAGTCAATTTTTAAAAAACTTTGACCCCAATTTTGACCCCTTAATCTTTATTGTCTTGAGCTCAAATCAAATTAAAAAGTGAGATCCATGTTCAAGTAAGATATATCTAAAATTTCAAGTGTTTAGACCCCAAATTGGCAAAGGAGTTTTGTAGAGTTTTATACCCATATATCAAATCTCGAGTCTGTAGACCAAAAATTAACAGTTATTTTGTAAGTAGGGAAGTGTACACACACAGACAGACACACACACACACACACACACACACACACACACACACACACACACACACACACACACATTTTCATATATATATAGTGTTGGGACGATTATCGGAATCAGTATCGGGAATCGGAAAAATCGGAAGATTTTGGAGTATCGGAATCAAAAACATTGATGCCTATTTTCCGATGCCAAAACGATTCCTTTGTCTTTTTTTTATTTAATTTTGTTTCAACCAAAATCTCCCACTGTTGGTAATAATGATAAAATAAAAAAAATGTTTATTGATTTTAAATTACCAGTAAATCGATAGATCATCCCCCACAAGTGTATTTTGATGTTTAGGAAAATATCTGCATATTTAACGTGTGTTTTTACGAAGATCGGGGAAAATAACAATCTTATAGTTAAATAATTAGAGATTTATAAAGAATCTGAATCTGAATCGGTAATCGTATCGAAATCGGGAATTTAGCTTGGTAATTGTATCGTGATCGGGAAAATATTGGAATCGTCCCATCACACACACACACACACACACACACACACACACACACACACACACACACACACACACACACACACACACACATATATATGTCTGTGATTAAATTTACAGAGAGTTATATATATATATATATATATATATATATATATATATGTGTGTGTGTGTGTGTGTGTGTGTGTCTGTCTGTCTCTCTGTGTGTGATATTAAATTTACATAAGGTTTAATTCATATATATTAATCCGTTATAGTCATCTTCGGTTTTACAACTGCAGGATCGATTATTTTTCAGATGAGGACGTCTAAAAAGTTTTTTAGTGCAGGAATTTTGTTTTTCAAAATCAAACTTCGAGCATATTCATTTGTTGATCCATTTTTTTTTTAAAACGTAATACTGATGATAATAAATTGACTGTTACTGGTGGATTTAAATTCACGCAAATAGCAGAACGTTTGTTTTTGTTTTCGTACTCGTTTATTTTTGTCGTTATTAAGACACTATTTTCCAACTCTCTCCGTGCTTGTAAACTAATAATTATAAAACACACACACACACACACACACACACACACACACACACACACACACACATGGAAGTAAATAATTGATGAAACAACCTTACAAAAAGGAAAAATTTCTTTTCGTCTGTCTTTTTATAGCACTGCGCATCGATGCCCGGCGTTGTCCTGGTGTTTGGAGGTGTGTGTTGAGCAAAAAAAAAAAAAAAAAGAAAAAAAAGTAGTAATAAGAAGGCAGGCTCGAACCCGTACCGCGAAGGAGGAAAA
The DNA here is from genome assembly GCF_053919585.1 of Euprymna scolopes. NCBI lineage: Eukaryota > Metazoa > Mollusca > Cephalopoda > Sepiida > Sepiolidae > Euprymna > Euprymna scolopes. The sequence goes on from NC_136487.1 coordinate 43,595,554, forward strand.
GAACGTGAAAAAACATGACGTCTTTGCTGTTACGACCCCCGCCAAATTTGAAATGACGTAGGTTTGAATTAAGGCTAGACAATCGAAAATAGGGGATGACTTTCGAAAATATCGGCGAAAAAACAACCCCTCTGTGTAGAAATATGCTCAGTAGAGGGTGAAGAAATTAATGCTTTTAGCCAATTTTTTGGTATTTGTCATCTGAAGGGTCAAGGTACAAAATGATACTGATCTTGTGAAAATCCGTCGCCTCTGTCGAAGGTTTTTAGGCAGACATGCAAACATACACACATACATTTATATATTTGTAGCTCAAATTTTCGACCCAAACCGATTAAAAAGCTTGCTCTATCTCTGAATACCTTCTATGTAAAATTTCAAATGTTTAGACCAGAAATTTTCAGAGTAATTTCGTAGAGACCGCAGAGGTCAATTTTTTAAAAACTTTGACCCCTATTATGACAAGTTAACATTGATTGTTTTGGGTTTAAATCAAGTTATTATGTTAGTTCCATGTTCCCAAATCTCAGTACCATGTATATCAAATTTCGAGTTTGTAGACTTAAAATTGACAGAGTTATTGCGTAGGGAAATGTACATAGGCACACAGAGACACTGACAGACAAACAGACAGGCACTTTCCCTTTTATAGATATACTAGCATGGGTGTCTGGCGTTGCCCAGGTTTTTCGAGGTGTGTGTTGAGCTAAAAAAAAGTGGCAGTAGGAAGGCAGGCTCGAACCCGTACCGTGAAGGAGGAAAAAAACGGTGGGAAAACGTGATGTCTTTGCTGTTACGACCACCGTCAAACCAGAAGTTAGATCCATGTCCAAGGAACCTATATCTTAAATTTCAAGTGTTTATACCTAAAATTGGCGGAGGAGTTTTGTAGAGTTCTCAAATGTAAAATCATTGAATTTTAACCACTTAACAGCGAAATTTCTGGTCGAAAACGAATTACAAAGATTTTTCCACATCTCCATACCCTGTATATCAAATTTCGAGTCTGTAGACTGAAAATTGACAGAGTTATTGCGTAGGGAAATGTACACAGAGAGACAGACACACACGCACAAACAGACAGACAGACACTATCACTGTTATAAATATATATATAGATAGATAGATAACAATCGTTTTAAGATTATCTAATGCTGAAAATATATATTATACATGCATTAATGATTCACTTTCTATGATTAATTGACTGCAATTTGCTATTTTTGTTTATGTCTGGGAAGGAAAAGTGGATTTAAGTATATTACTGCCTCATTAAGCATAATGACCTCGATAGAATTTGAACTCGACATCTTTTGCACAGATCATGCACTCCGAAGTGTTTCAGAAATCACTGTTCTTCAAGAGATTCCTGACATTGGTTAGAATCGGCCGGTAAATGAGCCGAAATGGCGACAATGCTATATACGAGACGAGAACGAAATACCGATGAATGACATATGACAAGTTTAATATGTCGATCAAAAAGCTTGACTTGTACGTCACACGTTTCTGATAAAGTGAAGCAATTTTATGGGCAATTGGCATTACATATACGCAATCTCCGTGTATTTCTCTTAGTATATCAACATAACACACACACACACACACACACACATATATATATATATATATATACTAGCGGGAGTACCCGGCGTTGCCCGGGTGTTTGGAGGTGTGTGTGTGTAAGGGGGGGGAGTAAAACTTCTTAAAAAAATCGGAAAAACAAAAAGAAAAAAATGATGACCGTGTTCGGAAAAACATAAACAAAAAAAACACAGCGAAAAAAATAAATGGCATAAATAACCCTTCGATTCGGATAAGCCCATGGTGCGTTTCACCCAGTAGAAAGTATAGAACGAAAAGGAACGTTAAATTCCATTCCAGTTTTTTTACGCAACTAGGGAGTAAAGAAAACCCAAACCGGTGTTCCTTCGTAAGTGTCCTTTGTGAACGATCCTGTAATGGTGTAAGTGGTGGCGGGGGAAGGAGGAATTTATTAGAGAAAAAAGATTACTACTTCCATTGATTTTAACTGATTTTGGCAGTGAACTCTCAGCAGAAAAAATATAGGAATCCACGATTATCGACGAAGTGGATGGAGAGGTAATAGGCCTATAACACACCTCTCAGATATTGTGCTGCAGTTTGAAATGTCGATTTTTAATCCTATTAAAGTTAAAATAAAAGGGGTAAAATGAGTTCATTTTATATATATATAGGGATAAAGAGAGAGAAGGAGGGAAGAGAAAGAAATAGATAATATTAGCAGGCCGTTCGGCGTTGCCTCGTCGTAAAATACGCTTAAACATGATATTTTAATTCATGTACATTTCCTATTTATTATTATAGAACAAATTTTGTATTTATTATTATATTGTACCCAATATATATAATAATAATTTCAAAAGCTTAAAAAATGACTTCAGTGTCATCAGCTGGAATCGAAACCAAAACATTTAACGCGCCAACCATAGTGGTATATTCAGGGTTGGAGTCTTCGTCGTTACTCTCTGAGCTATCGCCAACCAGATATAAAAAAAGGATAAAAATTAAACGACTTACAGCTGCAAATGTATATGCACGCATGATCAGAAGTTAATCAATTTACTTCTTCTAAGGTAAACTGCTTATTTTTTTAGTTTTGCGCTTTAGCAACCACCGAGCAAATCGAAAGAGTTCCCGAAGTCCAAATACCCTATATATCAGGTTGCAAGTGTGTAGACTAAATATTCATAGAGGAGTGTGGTAGAGACGTTTAACACACACGCAGAAACGGTCTGTTATTTATATATATATATATATATATATATAGTATATATATAGTATATATATAGTATATATATATAGTATATATATATAGTATATATATAGTATATATATATATATATATATATATATATATATATATATAAACTGATTAGTGTGCTAAAATATTTTGATCCTAAATTTTCTTTTAGTTATGCCATTTTTGAAGTGAAAAAAAATCTAAAGATCGCGTAACTAATAAAAAACACAATTGCAACTTAACTTCAGATTTTTGATTTTTGTAATCATGCGCATATTCTTTATTTTCTTTTAAAGTTGATGAGCAAACACCTCGCACACAAGAAAGTCTATTAACTAACACAGATCAAGCAAACCGCACCGAAATCCGACTGTGAAATGGACCTACTTCGCGGTCATGCAACCAGCTAATAAACCTAAGCCCTTGTGCGCGGGGCGTTTGCTCAGTTGGAAGAGTGCTTAGCTCGCATGCGAGAGGCTCGGGTTTCGAATACTTAGTTCGGATGTGTCTAACTGATGAGCCCAAATGAGGGCGAAACTCGAGTCTTGGACTTACGATTCGCTGACTGTCACGGCTCTTGTGGGCTGCGACGTTGTTTGGCTGTAGAAATTATTATATAATCTTTCACATCCTGAAAAGTCTCTCTCTCTCTCTCTCTATATATATATATATATATTTGTTTAAAATTTTTGTCTACTCCTCTGACAGTTTTTGGTCTACAGGCATGAAACTTAATATATAGAGTATTCGAACTCATGCGAAACTTTATGTTTGGATTTTTTTCCGAGGAATATCGGTACAAGTGTGAAAATTAAAAAAATGGAATTTGCCAGGTGAAGGTCGAACGACGGCATTACGAATATGCATGCGTGACGTAATAGCTATTGGTTCATGTTTTAGATTTTGGCCTTGCAGCAAACATGTCTTCATAGTTCAGGCATTAACGTCAAAGGAAAAAGTAAATCGTAAGCCAAATGTTTTGGTTTCGATTCTTGGTGGTGGCGCACGATTCATTTTTAAAAAAACTTTAAAAATAATTACTGTATATTGGGTCCAATATAATATTATAATAAATACGAAATCTGCATCAATCAAAATGCACATTTAAGCGTATTTTACGACCGGGCAACGCCGGGCGGCCTGCTAGTATATATATATATATATATATATATATATATATATATATATATGAATATATAACAACGCATAACTGCAACTATCTATATATTAGTACGCTACGCATTTCCTGCGTTATTATGTACATTTACAATAACTTTCTATTCTGCATCTTGTAACAGCCGTTCCTTAGCCTACGCGTGTAAGCCTAGATACATTCAGACAATGTCGTGTGAGATGGAACAGAGAATGGACGAAACATGCGCGGGAGGGATATGTGTACAGACGCTTCACATCTTAATATACATAATTTTAAGCTTAACTTGGACAATTTTGTTTTGGTTTGTTTTGTTGTTTTAGGACACAACAATGTTTTGATTTATATAAATACGTTTTTAGATTGTATCAAGCTATTACGTTATTTGATATCAAATGTTCAATACATTTACTTATAGTTTAAATCCATACGTGATTGAGTGCATGTTACTAGTGGTAATGTGGTGATTAAGATGTCCTAATTGATTTCTGAGGGTTGGGGTATCGTTATTGTCTAAAACATAAACTAGTTTATCGTAAGTTTCATTATTAAAAGTTTACCAATTAGCCAAGAGGTATTAACCCTAGGCAGGTTGAACCGGCTTTACCCAAAGAATGAAGTCTTTGGGAAATATCAAATTCAGAAGTGATCCTCAGTCGCATGTATATCCCGTTTAGGGGCGATGGCGATGTTATTATTTTGCAGTTCTTGCAGAGGGGGGATGTTGATGGCTTCCTAAATACAGGATCTGGTATAGATCAAGCTCAAAATTGCTTAACTTCAATGATCTAACGAAAATTGGTGCGTCAACGTAAGTATACTACATATAAGTTTACAAATTGGCTCAATTTTTTTATTGCTTTGAAATTCAAATTGCCTAAATAAAAGAAATGATTATTAAAAAAAAAAAAAAATGAATGGTTTCTTCGGTAACTCGTAGTGTCGTTTAACTTCCAATGCCATGGATGCAAAACAAAATGTTTGCTCTTCCGGCTGTCATGCTGATGTTGTCAACCGTTTCCTTTTGTCCTTAGGGAGAAAAGGATCCTGCATCTTAAAAACACCTTTCGAATTCTATTTCCTTCCGGTTGTGCGAAAGATGTTCGGCTCTTGACTGTCACTTTGCTGTAGATTTTGTTTAGACTTCTTCAAATATAAAGCTGAGTAATGCCACATTTAAAATGTAACACACACGCATACACACAGACACACACACACATACATATATAATGCCTTTTTATGTCTAAATAAATTTTGAAACACAGATTTCTAGTCTTGTTTGTATGTGCGTTTAAAGTGCATACAGACATCATAAAACTATCGTAAATATATTCAAATAAACCTTTTTTTAATTTTTACTATAGATACATCTATTTATCTAAGATAGTGATGTTTGTATATTTATATATTTGTATGCACAGGATTCATTTCTAAACTAATAAACTAATCATTATGAATGTTGGAATAAGGCTACTTGGCGTGATGGGTCCAAATGTGAGCAACATTTAGTTTACTTTAGTCTTATACAAAATGGTTAAAAATTGGTGGAAACTTTTCATAAAAAGTAAGATTTTGTGAAATGGTAATTATATGTATTATACATCAATTATTAAATATAGGCAAAATTCCATTTACTTTCTTGTGTTTTAAAGGGTTTTATGGGAGCATAAAATTGTCGAAAATTCAAATATTTCAGATTTGCATCGAATTTGATTCATAGTCATTCGATACCAATTAAGCAAGATTCTCTAGATTACAATTCCTTCATCACATTTGAGACATTTTCTAGAATCGAACTCTTATAAGGAATGTATATGAACATTACATTAAAATCTTTAAAGATGAGGTTTATTATTATTATTATTATTATTATTATTATTATTATTATTATTATTATTATATATTGATGTTTATCTGTATAAAAATACATAAATATGCTGCAAATCTGTTTTTGCTGTAATCAATTTTAAGCATTTCTTTTAGCATTATCTATATAAATATAAAGTTGAGTTTTTTTATCGCTCTGACGTTGATATTAAAAAAAACATACTTTTTCTATTTAAAAATTATGAAAACGAACTTCGTAATGTGCCAAGTCATGGATATTTAAGTGACCTCTTTAAGGTTAACTGATTTACATAATCCTGTGTAAAAAGAGCATTCGTTAATTAATTATTTATTCTTTTATAGATCCTTATTGGGTTATTTATTTCATTTAACTATTACACTTAATTCTTTTTAAGCATAGTTTCTCCATTCTGCATAATTGCGTATAATTTAGGATGAAAACGTTCTAGAACACGGGCATGTTTATATATATATATATATATATATATATATATATATATATATATATATATATATATATATGCCTCATGGTCGGGTCACCAGGGACTAAACTGGTCCCCCCTCCACCAGACTTGTTTGGTGAGGAGGGTGGCTAGTCACCCTGAAAGATTAAAAACAAGACCTTTCAAAGAGCGAATGAACCCTTTTTCGGGGTCAACGTGTATGTTTGTGTGTATATATGTGTGTGCTGGGGTGGAGAGGGCTCCCGTAAGCCGTGGTGAAGGCATACTTTCTAGGAGAAGCAAATCTCTGATTTAAAAAAAACATAAAGCGGGAGACAAGTACCCGCATTAAGCTGGTCTGCAGTTTAACTTGTTGCTGGCTATCTTGCTCTTGCTTGTTGTTGGATCTCAACATTTTGAGCAGAGAGAGAGAGAGAGAGAGAGAGAGAGAGAGAGAGAGGGGGGGAGGGAGAGAGAGACTTAGCTGTCGTACAAAGCTAAGACTCTGTAACATCATCTGTGTATAGATACTCCCTCAGGCATTTGTCTATAAAAATGGTCCTGCGGCGATGGAAGTCATTTTTGGGCTCAAGGACTTTTATTGTCTGAGGGAGCAGCACTCGTCTGATAAGACGTTATATATATATATATATATATATATATATATATATATATATATATATATATATATATATGATTGCTGCATCTTTCCAGATGATCGCCTTATATAAAGTTCTGCCCATCTTGTCCATGCCATCTCAGATAACTCTGCAGTCCCGCTGCAAATTTGCACATCTTGAAACAGATGTGACATACAAATTGAGCAATTTCCACTGAGTTGACTTCCTCTGGAGGTTGAAGGGTATTCCTATGAACAATCATACGTTTTCTCAAACTAGCAGTAGACTTGCAAACCTTGCTGCATATTAAACTTCCTATTACTCCGGACCAAACATTCTGTTTAATATGCAGCAAGGTTAATTCACGGAAAACTGTTTAGGTAAACTTTGTGCCTATTACTCCGGACCAAATATTCTAAGTTTACCTAAACAGTTCTCCGTGAATTAATTAAGTCACACAAACATTTGACAGAAACACTCGTTCAAAGTGTCGCATTTCCAGCTCAGTGTGTCATGGTTAAGACTATCAATTAAGCTATATTAAACTATTAAACTATTAATATACATATATATATATATATATATATATATATATATATATATATATATATAAGGTCAAAATTGAAAAATAAAACACACTTGACCCTGGCATGAATATATCGACTAAATTCTAAGCATGTGTGCATATACATTTTTTCACATTGACTTGTTTAAGTTTTAGTCTTCTTTATGCATCTGGTGAGAAGTCAGACGGTAACGACAAAGGCTGAAGCTGTAAACGAAGGCAAGGGCGCTGTATGTTGTGGTTTCGATTCCAGATGATGGCGCCAGATCAGTTTTTTAAAACTTTTGAAATCATTATAATAGATATTGGGTACAGTATAATAATCAACAGAGAATTTGATTTATAATAATTTGATTAATTTCAATATCATATTTAAGCGTATTTAACAACCGGGCATCTTCGGGTGGCCGGCTAGTGTCTCTCTATATATATATGTATATATATATATATAGCCGCACTATATATATATATATATATATATATATATATATATATATATATATATATATATATATAGGAGTATCTATAAACAGATGATGTTACAGAGTCTTAGCTTTGTACGACAGCTAAGTCTCTCTCTCTCTCTCTCTCTCTCTCTCTCTCTGTATATATATATATATATATATATATATATATATATATATATATATATATATGTGTGTGTGTAATAAATGACAAAAGACTATATTCACTCATATACTCATTAGAAGAAATAGCAACAATCAATCCATCAAAGGGAAATAAAGTGCGTTTTGAAATTATTAAAATCCGAAAATGTGAAGAGAAGCTTTGAATACCTTATAATATGTTTCCATTACGCCATTTTGATGAGTTAAGGGTAAATAGATTCATTGATTGATATAATAATTAAGTGATTGATTTTGCGCTACGAAACAGATACTCTAAAGAATTGTAAATGTCAACTGAATTAAAGGAATAAATTATAAGATGGTCAACATCATGAACTTTGGAATATAGTCTTTTGTCATTTATTCACTATACTGCTCTGTAATTACATTGAGCTTCTTAAATAAAGATTGGTATATGTTATAAGGAAATAAATATATTTCTACAGAACACACACACACACACACACACACACACATATATATATATATATATATATATATATATATATATATATATATCCAGTTAAATAACGTCGTTAACCACAAGAGCCACAATAGTTGTGCCCTCATTTGGGCTCATATTATTATTAGACATATCCGAACTCGGCATTCGAAACTCGAGCCTTTGACATGCGAAGCGAGCACTCTGCCACCTGAGCAACCGCGCCACACACAAGAAAGCGTATTAACTAACACATACCAAGCAAACCGCGGCGAAATCCGACTATGGAATGAATCTACTTCGTCTCGGACAAGGAATGTGGTTGAAATTTTATACTTATTAAGATGATGCCACCCTAGCAAACTAGCGAGCAATTAGAATAAAATTTGCAGAATGTGAGAGATTATATAATTATTTCCACACCACAAACAACTTCGCAGCTCACAAGAGCCACAACAGCATTCAAACAGGAAGTCAAAGACTCAAATTTCGCCTTCATTTGGGCTCATCAGTAATACATATCCGATATATCTAACTGATGAACTTGTTAGTTAACAGACTTTCTTATGTGTGGCGCGGTAGTTCAAGTGGCAGTGTGCTCGCCTTGCATGCAATGGGCTCGGGTTTCGAATCCCGAGGTCGGATATGTTTAACTAATGAGCTCAAATGAGGACGAAACTCGAGTCTTAGACTTCCTGTTTGTTGGCTGTTATGGCTCTTCTAAGCTGCGATGTTGTTTGGCTGTGAAAATAATAATATAATTTTTCACAATCTGAAAATTAACATAGTTTACTGTTTGAAAATTGCTAACGAAACAGATCTGTAACATATACTTTTATGAGAAAATAAAAGAACATGTGTTTTCAAAAGTTGTGAATTGAACTTGGAATTTCAATGAACGTCAGACTTATGTAGTAAATTTAGTATTGTACTATTTATATTATACTAGCGGGGGGGGGGGGTACCCGGCGTTGCCTGAGCCTTTGGAGGTGTGTGTGGTTGATAATGAAAACCTAAGAATAAGCGAAGTAAAAAAAGAAAACATACAAACGACCGTTAAAACTTAAGCGGGAGGTACCCGGGGGGAGGGCAATGAAAACATCGAAAAAAAACACAAAAAGCTAACGTAAAGCAAACGAACGATGTTAAATGTAAAAATCGAAAATACAAAAAAAAAGAAAACAAAAACAAACGTTAAAACTAAAAGCAAAAAAAAAAACCAACGTGAAAAATGGCTTAAATAATCCTGTTTCGATATTAAAATTTAAAAAATCGGTGGGTACCCGGGTGGTTTTGGGTGTGTGTGGTCGGTCGAGGGTGTTAATGAAAACCTAAGAATAAGCGAAGTAAAAAATAAAACTAGAAAAACGAACGTTACTTGAAAAATGGCTTAAATAACACTGCTTCAATATTTAAATTTAAAAAATCGAAAAAAAATCTCACACCACGATTCGAACCCAAAACGTTTAGATAATGACCTAACGCTCTAACCAACTGAGCTAACACGAAGTACTAGAAATTTAGCCAGTTCTTCAACTATTTAAACTAAATCAGGTCATGACATCATCTGACGCATGCGTAGAACCGATCTCGTCATGAGAGGACAGTTTTTGTTACCCCCCCCCGTAGAAAATTGTTGATTTCAGGGTGAAAAAATTAACGTTTTTGGACAATTTTTCGATATTTTTCAGGCAGAGGATGAAGCTTCAATATGATACCAACTTTGTCAATTTTTGTTCTGTCTGTCTAAAGTTTTTAGCGGACACACAAACACACATACATACAAACATACATACATACACACATTTTCGCTTTTATATATATAAAGACTAGCGGGTGGGGTGGGGTGTTGGGTTACCCGGCGTTGCCCGAGTTTTTGTAGGTGTGTGTGGTTGTTAATGAAAACCTAAGAATAAGCGAAGTAAAAAAAGAAAACATAAAAACGAACGTTAAAACTTAAGCGGGGGAGGGGTAATCAAAACATCGAAAAAAAAACTAACGTAAGGCAAACGAACGATGTTAAATGTAAAAATGGAAAAAACAAAAACAAAAAGAAAACAGAAAAACGACGTTAAAACTTCTGAAAAAAAGAAAAACACGTGATAAATGGCTTAAATAATCCTGTTTCGATATTAAAATTTAAAAAATCGGTGAGTACCCGGGTGGTTTTGGGTGTTTGTGGTCGGTCGGGGGTGTTAATGAAAACCTAAGAATAAGCGAAGTAAAAAATAAAACTAGAAAAACGAACGTTACGTGAAAAATGGCTTAAATAACACTGCTTCAATATTTAAATTTAAAAAATCGAAAAAAAAAATCTCACACCACGATTCGAACCCAAAACGTTTAGATAATGACCTAACGCTCTAACCAACTGAGCTAACACGACGTACTAGAAATTTAGTCAGTTCTTCAACTATTTAAACAAAATCAGGTCATGACGTCATCTGACGCATGCGTAGAACCGATCTCGTCATGAGAGGACGGTTTTTGTTGACTTTCCCGGTAGAAAATTGTTGATTTCAGGGTGAAAAAAATTAACGTTTTTGGACAATTTTTCGATATTTTTCGGGCGAAGGATGAAGCTTCAATATGATACCAACTTTGTCAATTTTTGTTCTGTCTGTCTAAAGTTTTTAGCGGACACACAAACACACATACATACATACATACAAACATACATACATACACACATTTTCGCTTTTGTATATATATAGATTATTGTATTGTCTAGTTTGCTATAACTGAAAAAACATTACTCTTGGAATATTTACCAGAAAACCATGAAAGTATATATATATATATATATATATATATATATATATATATATATATATATATATATATATATATATATGTGTGTGTGTGTGTGTGTGTGTGTGTGTGTGTGGAGAGAGAGATTTTATACATGTCTTGCTATGGGTTAAAATTATTTTAAAATTATTAAAAAATATATATATAATAATTAATCTTGATATCAAATTCATTAGATTTACTAGTAATTTTATGACGGTTTATCATGGTAAAATGCTTAGAAGCTTCTAGAATGTTCAGGAATATGCAATATTGTTGTGAGACCGGATCTCACCCCTTAATGGACTCGTCCATATCCTATATAATCAGCTGCTAAGGCTGGTACGGTGGAGCGAGATCTCAACGGATATTGTACCTCGGGGAGCGAGATCTTACTGATACCTGCAACTACTACTATTCTTTTTTTCTTTCTCTATATCCTTGTACCTTTCCTTAATACACTTGTAAACCACCTACTACGTGGTTTCTCGTGTCGTTCTTGTGGACCCAATTGAGCCCCATAACAAATAGACATCGAAGTAAGCAATTAGTAAAAATATTGCGTCATTTTTTATCTAACAACCGTATTGTAAGCAAGCACACCATGGGAAATAATAAACAGATTGGTCAAGAGCTCAGAAAATGAATTGTAAGTCTTCATTAAAATGGATTGGGATATAGAACAATATCCAAACAGTTGATGGTTCCATTGAATTCTGTTGGAACAATAATTCGACACTGGGTCTCACAAATCAACCCTTCCTTTGGCCAGAGCAGAAACTCCCTTTTTTAAGCCAAAGCATGTTCGTGGTAGACTTGATTTTGTACATGAGTATGCAAGCAAGCCTCTAGAGATTTGGCATAACGGGCTTTTGTCAGATAAGACGAAAATTAATTGGTTTGGCACTCCAAAAACACCGAAAGTGTGGAGAAAAAAAGGTACTGAATATCAGTCAAAAACACCATTCAAACAGAAAAATTTGGAGGAAGATCCATTATGATCTTGGGTTGTTTTAGTGCAGGAGGTGTAGGAAAAGTGGAAATAATAAAAGGAAAAATGAATGGAGCACTTTATAGGAGTATCTTGAAGAAAAATGTTAAAGAAAGTGTGAAGTTGCTCAAATTGAAATCAGACTGGATCTTTTAACAAGATAACGATTCAAAACACACGGCGAAACTCAAACAAAATTGGTTTAATCCAAATAAAGTGAATGTTTTAAAGTGGCCTAGTCAATCTCCCAATCCCAACCCTATCGAAAATTTATGGAGGAAATTGAAATTACGGGTCCATAGAAGAGAATCTTAAAATCTGCGAGAATTGGAGAGAATTTGTATGGAAGAATGGAATAAAAAAACACAAGACACATGTAAGGAGATTACTTAAAACGTTTGCATGATGTAATCAACAATAATGGTTATGCTACAAAATACTAGATATTATTTTATAAATGTGTTGTAAACTTTTGCGTTGCTAATTATTGAGTTTTCTTTTCGCGTTGTTTTAAATTATTATTTTTTTTATTTTTCCCACTGTTCCTATCTTTTTCAATACATTTTCTATGTTTCATTAACATTCGAAATACAAATACAAAATACAAAAACTGACATTTCCGAATGTGCATTGTAAACTTTTGCGGGGCACTATATATATATATATATATATATATATATATATATATATATATATATATATTTGTGGTATAGACTTTATAAATACATTTGAAAATATGGCCTGTATGTGAACTAGTCTTCTTTTGTACCCAAATCGCGTAAAATAGGCTTAATTAATACGTTAGTACATAGAGCCCTCATGATTTGCTCATCTATTAAAGTGGACGTCGAACTGGATAAGATCAAAGATATTTTCATTAGTAATGATTACCCCGAAGACCTTATTAATTATTTTATAAACAAAAAGGTTGCTGATTTTAAATCCCCAACAACATTTGGCTCTTTAAAATGCACTGTTTACTTAAAATTGTCATGGATAGTAGATAATGATACAAAATTAAGTAAACAGATTGTTAGAAGCTTTATTAATTGCTTCTACTATGTTTCCTTGCGTTTGATATATACTACTAGACCTGCTTTTCCTTATTTCCGCAATGATCGTTTGCTTTACATACAAAATAGTAACATTATTTATCAATTTAAATACTAGTGTGATCCTGGTTAAGTCGGGCGGACTTCCTTGCATTTGAAGTCTCGTATAAACCAGCACGTTCCATCCAAGATTAGACAGGGTAGAGCGGTATCTGTGAGTCTCCCTCCCTCTACAGCTTTGGACTCTGCTATTGGCCAACATCTGGTTGAGGGTCCTTGTTGTGCCAATCAATATAAAATAGAGTGGTTTGAGCTACTTCATAGAGCGGATTGTAAAAATCATTTAAAATTTTAGAATTTGTCTCTATCGCAATTCGTAAATCTTCTTTGTGCCGGCAGAAGGAATTGTTAGAAGCGTTAGATCTCTTCGGTAAGCTTTGACCCCCCCCTTTTTACCCCTATTTTAATCGCTTTTTACATGCTTTATTAAATTAAATTATTGGTTTTAATCGTCATTCTGGGCACCTTTAATTTATAAAAGATCCCCATTGCCTCTTTTTAGTCAGTAATATTATTTCAATGTTATCGATTTTCTCTTGATGAGATGATAGCCGAAAGAGCTATATATATATATATATATATATATATATATATATATATATATATATATAAAAGTGAAAATGTTTGTCTGCGTGTGTCTGTGTACATTTCCCTACTAAATAACTCTGTCAATTTTCGGTCTCGAAATTTGACATAAGGAGTATTGAGATTTGGGAAAATCTTTTTAATCGGTTTTCGGCCAGAAATTTGGCTGTCAAGGGGTCAAAGTTCAACGATTTGACCTTTGAAACATCTACCTAAACTCCTCCGCCAAACACTTGCAATTTTAAATGTAGATTACTTGGATATGGATCAAACTTTTAATTTGATTTGAAACCTCAAAAATAAATTCTAAGGCGTCCAAATTGGAGTCAAAGTTAAAAAAATTGACCTCTGCGGTCTCTATGAAATGACATAGACGCATTTTGGTCTAAGCATTTGAAATCTTACATAAAGTCTATTCATACGTAGGGCAAGTTATGAACAGTAGAAAGGGCCCGAGCAAATCCGGGCTGAGTTGCTAGTATATATATATATATATATATATATATATATATATATATATATATATATATATATATACTTTTTTAAATTCGTAAGTCTTGAGCTTGCCTTTTGTAATTAAATTTCGATTTTTTCGTTAATCAATCGGATCTATATAAATTTTATTTATAATGTCATAATTTCCTATAAATTTTTATTTATATAAAATTTGTTTTATTCTATTTTATCTCAAGTTTACAAATTATTATTTCTCATATCTTAATTCTCTTGAATATAATTTAGTTTAAATGTGAATCAATTTAAATAATAAGTTTGTTGCTAATCAACTGATAATCTCCGTGAAAACGACTTGAACCTTTCTCTCCAGTAAGACATCTGATTATCTGAATAAAAATCTATTAATTTCAAACCATAAAGGGAGAATCTTGTAATGAGTTGGTCTTTTCACATGTTTTTTTTATTTCAAAAAACTAATAAACAATGATTCATTTGAATTATTTGAATATTTAATTAACTACAAAATTTATGAGATTGGGGAGGGGGAGCTTTGTGTTGGGATTAGAATACGATGAACATTAAAATGTGTTCGATTAGAAATATTTTCGTAGTTACAAGCTTAAAAGTAAGGTTATGTTTGCGTATTTTTTACACACAGATTGATAATTTATATTATACGGATTATTCAGTCTAATATTTACACAATGTTTCAGTCGATGTAACCTTCGGACTTCTTCGGTGCATCTTTTGGATCTTGGGAATCTATACATTATTTCGAACTGAACCCTATAAATAACAATCAGATTTAATTGGCAGTTTTCTTGATTTAAGAAAAATATACGCTAATGAATACCCACTTACCAAGACTAAAAACCATGCGAGGACAAGAGATAAATTTACTTATCAGTCGAATGCTGCAATATACTGCGAGAAAATGGGAACCAATGGATAGAAAGAACAAAATTTAATTACTGAAGAGAACGGCTCGATGATTCTTTGTTGACATTGGATTTAAAGACAGTCATGTAGGGAAGGAGTTCATCAGATTGAGATTCTTGGATATAAACTCTGTTCATGGAAATTCTATTTTATTTTGAATGTCGAATCCTAACTAGAGGAAATACAAAGTAAGAATAAATAGTTAAAATTACTTAACGTTTCTATTTTATTATGACTGATGAGACGAGAACAATCTACTTTCGTAGATATTATAAAAGGTTCTGTTCGAAATTCCGTATAGATTTTCGAGTTTGACATAAAGTTTCTCGGATTCAAAATGATGCATTTGAAGTAGGTTGGAAGTTACGTCAGTCGAAACGTTGTGAAAATGACAACGAAAATGCGAATAGTAGCCCGAATAAATCACACATAAACGATGAAATTATTGACCAGATACTCTCTTACAGAGAACAAATAAAACTTGTATATTCTGATATTCAACAGTGAAAAAGTCTCAGCAAATCGGAAGGCCAAATAGAAAGGGATAATGAGGATAGGAACTGGAGTTATATCGTCCCGTTGGAATAAATTCGCTTTTAAAAATCTTTTGTATTTTGTAGATGTCTCGCCCCCCCCCCCACACACACAACTGATCAGCTACAGTACCGTGACGAAACTATGGCAGACAAGGGCACTTTGTAAAAGCAAGAAATTGATCCAGAGTCGACCGCCTTTTTTTTTTTACTCCTTGATAGGGACGGAGCTGGAAACAATGGTGAATTGATATGTGATGATTGCCGGGAGGGGAATTTTTAGAATAGCACCCTCCTCATACCACAAAAAGCTGGAACAGAAGTAAAATCTGTGGGGTTTATGATAAAATGTTTGCTACTTTCAATGGAGAACGCTTTGTCTTGGAAGCAAAAGAGATTTGCGATATAATGGCGGATGAAATAAAGCTTTAATAACGAGGACAGAAATGACTGAAATGACAAGTAATTTTTGTCATCGTTTTTAAAAAGATTCATTGCAATATGTGTGTTATTTGGTGGCTCCATTGCGATTACACCGGCCAATAATGAGCATACGCTTGCGTATCACATAAACAAATAATGGAGGAGAGGAAGAAGGAAGGAGAGAGTTGTGAAGTGAGAAAAACATAAAGCTATAAGGAGAGAAGGTAAGCAAAATATATACAAAGAGTGAAATTCTTTTGATAAAAGGAGTAAATAATTGTTGGAGATCCCTAACTCTTGTAAGGATATATACTATCAGTGTGAATTATCCGATTTGAAGTGTTTCATTTGAAGATTTGTGTTTGTTTGATTTCAATTGGCATTTCTTTTGTGTTACTGCTCCTATTTATTCCCTAATGCTGATTAATAATAACAAGGAATGTCAAATAAAAAGGCAATATATATATATATATATATATATATATATATATATATATATATATATATATATATATATATATATATATGCTAATTAAAATGAATGTTTAAAATAATAAGTAAATTAGCTAGATCTTTTGGAGATAAATACAATTCAACGATCTATACATAACAAATTTGTATTTTCTTGTTAAATAAATAAAAAAGGGCCTTTAATATGAATATAAATACACAAATGAAATAAAAAAACAAGTTTACAGGAGTATATATATATATATATATATATATATATATATATATATATAAATTTGTATTTTTGTGTGATGATATTTACATTAAAGACCCATTTTTCTCTTTATTTAAAAAAAGAAAATACAACTTTGTTATATATTGGTCGTTGAATTACATTTATCTGCAAAAGACTAGCTAATTTGCATATCCTTTTAAACATTCATTTTAATTAATTCCCCATTAGTTTTTTCGGTTTTCTTTGTGAATGATCATCTTTAGTTCCCTATTATATGTAATTATGTTCATGCAGATATTCGACATGATTTATACTTGCGTAATATTTGCGTAAAAAGGTTATAGTAAACGCAAACCTCTTCTTATATATATATATATATATATATATATATATATATATATATATATATATATATATATGCATATATATTTGTTTAAAAAGATTTGCCTACCAAATCCTCAGTCAGTTTTTAGGTCTACAGACATGAAACTTAATATATATAGCATATTCGAGCTTATGCGAAACTTTATATTTGCGTATTTGCAAAACTAAGCTTGATTACAGGGTCAACTTATTTATGAACAAAAAAATTCTTTAACGTCTGTAATATACCGATTTAAATGGGACTGATGTGATTGAAAGCTAATTCAATAAGAAGGGCGAAATAAATCATTTCGTTCTCATGCAACCAAACGTTAGTGTCTTGTAATTTGTCAAAGAGAATGGTTTTGTTCAATCAGATGAGCTATTTTAGAATAGAAGGGAGGTAATTTATTGATACAACAAACAAATAGACAAAAATAATTTATGAGAAATAAGAAAAGTACCACATTTTTACAAGAGAGGTTTATATATATATATATATATATATATATATATATATATATATATATATATATATATATATAATGAAATTCTTGTGACAAGAGGAGGACGAACTCTTGGGTATGTGCAACTTCTATAAATGCAATGGTATAAGATCATGTGTATTATGAGACACTCTTCGGGTGAATTAGCAGACTGGATTATTCCATTTCAGATTAAAACATTGGCTGTGTGTCCTGTCTTCTGTATGTGTACGCCGACTACCATATGTGTATCATTATGCTAAACTGGTTTAGATTATCTGGCGACAATAAATAACGAAAGGAAAAAATCAACTTCCCATTAAAACCGGAAATAAAACATAAGATTCCTGTTTAATGTTTAAACTAAGTTCAGTTAAACGCGAAAGGATTCTATTAATTTTATAGTATTATCAATTATTATTTATATATCGATTATTTGAAAATATATTGGCTTTAATTTGTTGTTATGATTGTTCAAAATGTATTCGTCTGTGTAGTTTCCCTTTAATAATCTTCAAAGCCAAGTGATGCTTATTTTTAGGATTCCTTTTAAATAATATTTTGCATTCACTTATAATGTGGTTTAATATTTCGTCTTTTCACAAAGTTACAGCTTTCTCTAGATTTTGTCTATTTCATGTATGATATACTTTTTTTGATAACGTTTTTTGTACAGCTATCAGGTGTGCTACCCTCGGCAAGTGCAAATTAATATCTTGCTTTGCACAGCCAGAATAAACTCGACCTCAAGACGAAAATCCAAACACGTTCCATAAACTGAAAAATATTTTATTTCTAATCCAGAGTCAGGTAAAAAATCAAGTTATGGGGAAAGGCAAAGCGGACATAGAGACGTAACGCGTGTTAGAAAGGCAGGAAACTAAGATCGAATATGATCACGTTGCCGAGAGATGGAAAGAAAGAGAGAATAAAATGGTGAGATAAAAACTAACATGACCCCTCTCTCAATACCCGATGGTTTTCCAGAAAGATATCGGGGAATGTTATGTCTCTGTGCCTGTTTTACAAGTATTTAATGGAATGTACTTCAACGAACTCAAGGCTCTTGTACCCCACTCTACGTAAATACACCCGACTAACCTGATAATCTTCAATGTCCCACTCCAAAACTATAGAGATCCTTAGGTGCCGGAAAGACTTCTATTTTAATAGCTTCTTCCCAATAGCTGCTAAACTTTGGAATTATCTCCCGTATATCTGCTTCTCTGACTATATTGACAAGTGTAGTGTGAACAGACACTTTCCTGCTGCATAGTACCCCCATCGGATTGGTCCTAAATAATTGCTCCTTACTTGTCCCAGTGGCACTGTGCCTTCTTTGGGATGAAATACAGTAATATATAAGTATTTTGATCCAATATAAAATGTGAACGCACCTCATTTGTCAAAAATTACAGTAGAAATATACTTCACTAGTGTACGCACTAATATTCATTTTCATATACAATAACATCTCGGTTAGAGTAAAAAAAAAAGAAATAAGAACGAAAGAAAATGTCTCAAATTTATAAAAAGAAACGAGAAAGGGTAAACGTATCAATCTGCAAAGAGAGAAGAAAGATCAAAATAGTAGAAGACGAAAAATTTATTTTAGACGTTGGGGGTTTATCGGACCCGCTCTTTGTTTTCGTTATTCCCATAAACCCTTGAAATGGTTTTGTACAGCAGTAAAAAAAGCATCTGCTAATTTTTTTGTGATGAGGCGAACGCACGTATTGATATTTATGTATACTAGCAGGATCTGTGAGCATTCTACAGCAGCATCTTTAATGTGTAATATATTGCTGCTGGGTATTCTGTGGACATTCAGCATGTATGAAGACCTCGCGATATTATTGTAGCCCTTTTGTTAAAACTGCAAAAGTATTTATCTAAGTAATCTGGTTAATGTAGTGTTAGAATATATCCGGTTATTACAGTTTATCGCCAATATCCTTATAGTAGTCTGTAACATATTTCCATTGTATGGACGCTCGTCGCGAACGGAAACCCCACTATATTATTATACCATCTTTAGTTATTGACATTTTACATTGCGGTTTCGAAGATCGGGAGATCCTATTCATTAAAAAAGAGGATAAAGGCGATAACATGCTACGAACATTAAACTATCTATATATTAATTCAATGTTCGTAAGTATGTTAGCCTCTTTTATCTTCCTTTTTAATAAATAGCATCTCCCGATCACCTAAGACGCAACGTAAACAAAACAAAAATGATATTTAAATTTAAGGTTATTCGATCGGAAGAGTTTATCCTCTTTTTTAATAAATACGATCTCCCGATTGAACAATTTATAACTTGGAAACCGTGACACACGTACGTACATACGTACGTATGTAGTACGTTAAAGATACTACGATATTAATATATAGATATAAACAAGATACTTTCCTTTGAGTTTTGGTATGATGACCGAATTTATCCATTCATCAAATAATGTGAACATAACAATATAGTTTATAACATATGATTCACTGGGAGGAAAAAATCACATCGACGAGGTCGTTCCAAAAATAATACTTCCAATTTTTTATTTCGTCAAATAGATCAAATGGAATTGCAAATTGCATTGTAAGATAACTAAACTTATGCATTCATGACCTGAAAGTTTCATCTCTCTGTTGCAGATATTGACGATGTGAGACTCTAAGAAAACAACCCCTGTCATATATGTGCGTCGGAAGCAGGGATGAGTCATTGGATTACTAGAAAAAGTGCATTGAGAATGGTGATTACTGTGTAAAAAAATAAATCCTGGAGCATAAAAGGTCGCTTGTTTAAATGGTACCACTCCCATCTTTTTATCTTTTCAACTTTCTAAATTAAAATAAATATGACACTTTACTTTTGGAACGACACTAGTACGACAAAGTCTGCCTGGCGCCCATGCACAGCCATTGTTCATCGCTAGCATAAATGCATTAAGAATGGTCGTGACTATGTAGAAAAAGAAATTCTGGGCAGAAAAAGTCGCTTGTTTTAATGGTACCCACCTCGTTTTCGTAGCTCTTCAGCTTTTGGAGTTAAAAATAGTAGGCTTTACTTTTCGAACGACCTTCGTATAAATATTCTAACATCTGTTAACCATCCTTGTAGATGAGTCTGATGGATCTAAAAGCACTCGGGTAGTAAGCAACTATGGCAGTTACATCAGCCAGTTCACTAGGAATCTCATGTCTTTGCAATAATCAGCTTTCGTTATTGTTAGCTCTTTACATCAAGTGGCTTCATGCCCAGCCTCGAGCAATTTCCATAAAAAATTACAGTATGTGAATCGGAAGAATACTTGCGATAAAGTTTTTTTTAAGAAATATGAAAGAAAGAAAACCTCTCAGAAAATAAATATCAAACGGATGAGAATCAAAATATGCAGACAGGAATAGCATATATTATTTAATGAAATGCTTATTAATATTCACATACAAATAATGTTTATTATGTCAACATTTATGAAGTACCCATTTTCTAACAGTATCCACGAGAACTACTTTTAGACTGCATACTTTTAAAAATACATGTTAGAAATATACGTTTGTATACTGCTAATAACACGGTGCACCAATAACAAAAGAAAATTGACTAGTTACCAAGGTCATCGGTTTATGTAATTAACCCACGCGATTCAAATAGATTGAATTGCCCAATTTAAAATCATCAAATTAATTAACATTACTTATTAAACGATTTATGTTTTCGTTAATTCATCCAATTTTCTCCATCAATTTTTTGCTTGCTTTTACTTTACGTTTTACATATTTAAATGACGCACATGCAATAAAATCGTAATTGATTTCGGTCTAAAGTAAGATTTTTATTTCGTACTAGCAGAGAAACCAACGTTGCCCAGGACTGAATGATGATTAACGAATGTTTCATACTCCCATATTTTTATTGCCATCGAAATCAGTGAAATCGCCCATTTTTCAATCAAATCAATTAATTGCCTGCTCTAGTTGGAGATCCACCACGGCACACTGGGAGGAAGCTTCACTTGCTTTTTCCGCAGTTACTTAGTTAACAATACATTGTAGTTTGTAGAAAAACTACTGTTGATTTTATATAATTATTTTAATACAATGGCTTGAATTAAAGATTATAACGCAATAGTCAAGTATCATTGTTCAAGTGTGCTCTAAACAGAAACATTCATTTTAAATGCGCCCCTGTCATATCAAAGAACATACTGTTGATTTTATATACCGGGCCTTCCTGCTTGTGTGTTGATAATTGGTTGAATTTAAGTTTAAATGAAAAAGCCAAGAATCATGGTTCAATTGTGCTTTAAACAGAAACATTCATTTCGAACGCGCCGCTGTCATATCAAAGAACCTACTTTTGATTTTATATGTCTGGCTTTTGATTTGTGCGATAATAAAACTTTTCTAAAATGCACGTGTGATGTTAGACTGTATAAGACGTTAACTTTAATCAAAATCGCCTGTTCCTTCTTTC
>NC_136487.1:43622877-43627877 GCF_053919585.1 Euprymna scolopes
TATATATATATATATATATATATATATATTGCAAATATACAAGATTTTATATTATCCGCTTTATATGATATGAATATAATTTATTTATTGGCTTGCCGCATAGCTGTTGAAATTAATCGTGCGATTAGGGTGCCGGAATTTGAGCCAAAGATACTTCGTACCCAGGTTTCAATTCACTGATGATTTCATTGGAATGAAATGTGTGTGTGGATAGGTAGATACATTATAATCCAGGCTATATTGGTTTCCACAGTAAAAATCGGGAAAACCTGTGTTTAATTAATAGTGCTATTTATTTATAATAAAAGTTTTATTCATACAACATCAAAAGCTACTAATTGTCTGTATTTTTGAGATGAGGTGTTTTCATTGATTAAGATTGTCGGACTGACTTCCTCATCTTGGTCGTTATTGTCACAACGTTTCGGCCGTGTTTTCATTGATTGAGATTGCCAGTTCGATACAAAACACCTGACGAAGGCCGGAGGGCAAAACGGCCGAAACGTTGTGACAATAACAAGCAAGATGAGGAAGTCAGTCCGACAATCTCAATCGATCAAAAGCTACGTAGCCATAGAAAATGATTCCATTATATCCGCGATCGAATCAGGTTAGTAAAATATGTCCATTTTTAACTGTTCATATAAAAGAAAGAAAGAAAGAAAGAAGAAGAAAATAAAAACTGGATTAAAATCTATGAGGGTCACATGACCAGATTCCAAATTAATATTTGAAATAGATCGTTAGTAGTCTTTCTTAGATTTAGATCAATGGTCAATTAGTTTCAAGATTAGATTTATAAAGAAAAATATTACACACACACACACACACACACATGCACACACACACACACACACACACACACACACACACACACATATATATATATATATATATATATATATATATATATATATATATATATATGTGGCCTTAATTGCTTTTACATAAGCAGTAATATATTGTTATTCGGTCAGCTAGTTACGAGTAACTAGAGACATCTTCAGGCGATACATCTTATACGAAAGTAAAATTTGCAATGAAAATACCAGGTCTTCCTCGTGATAGGGAGTTAATATCAGGAGGTTCCGTCAAATGTTGTGAAAAATAAAATTTGGTTGCATGTAAATAAGACATAATAGGGGTTCGGAATTGAGTCTGTGTTAAGATGTAGGAATGAATAGGAAATAGTGAAGGAAGTAAGAGAAGGAAGTAAGGAAAATAAAGAAGGAAGTAAGAGAAGACTAGAAAGAAAGGTATTCGTGTACGTGTGTGATGGCCGCCCTAAATCTTAAGCATAAGTATATAGGTTCAAACAGTAGGGGAATGTGGATTTGACATATCTATGCTAAAAGTGGTTTCAGATTTAATCGGAATTATTCATTTATGAGCATTTTTATGGGATCTTAGTATATGTAGTCTTAAACGCGTGTTTGATAGCGAACTAAGGAGAGGAGTATGTAAATGATTAAAGATATATGATTTGTAATGCCTACAATTTAATGATGTTTCTTGTTTCTTATTTAGAAGTTTATTCTTATCTTTAAATTTAGTGACAAAGAGTTGATTTGACCTTTGAGCACTCTATCAAGCTCCTCCAACAATTTTGGGTCTAAGCACTTGAAATTTTAGATATAGGTTCCTTGGACATGGATCTAACTTAATAACTTAAGTTGAGCCCAAAACAATAAATTTTAAGGGGTCATAATAGGGTTCAAAGTGAAAAAAAATTGACCTCTGTGATCTCTTCCAAAGTACTGAGACAATTTCTGGTCTAAATATTTGAAAGGGTATTCAGAGATAGTGCAAGCTTTTTCATCAGTTTGGGTCGAAAAATTTTAGTTACCAATATATAAATGTATGTATGTATGTATGTATGTATGTTTGCATGTGTGCCTTAAACTTTCAATAGAGGCGACAGATTTTACCAAGATCAGTATCGTTTTAAAGTTCCACCTTTCATACGACAAATATTGAAAAATTGGCTAAAAACATTAATATCTTCCCCTTTAACTAAGCACTTTTCTATAGGAGGGGGGGTTACTTTTTTCGCCGATATTTTTAAAGTTATCCTCTCCTTTAGATTGCCTAGCCTTAATTTTAAAAAACGTCGCTTCTGGTTTGGCGGTGGTCGTAACAGCATAAACGTTAGGTTTTACCCCGTTCTTTTCCTCCTTTGCGGTACGGGTTCGAGCCTGCCTTCCTACTACCACTTTTTTTTTTTTGCTCAACATACACATCCAAACACCCGGGCAACGCCAGGCGCCAATGCTAGTACGTATATGTTTTTGTTGCATCTATAAAAGTGAAAGTATCTGTCAGTCTGTCTGTCATTTCCCTACGCAATAACTCTGTCAATTTTTTGTCTACAGATTCGAAATTTGATATACAGGGTACTGAGATTTGGGAAAATCGACGTGAGCAGTTTTCGGCTAGAAATTTGGCTGTTAAGGGGTCAAAGTTCAACGATTTGACCTTTGAGAACTCCTTCGAAAATTTTGGGTCTAAACACGTGAAATGTTAGATATAGGTTACTTGGACATGGATCTAACTTAATAACTTAATTTGAGCCCAAAACAATAAATGTTAAGGGGTCAGAATAGGGGTTAAAGTTTAAAAAATTGACCGCTGTTTTTTTTGTTTGTTTGTTTTGCTCAACATAATCCTCCAAATACCCGTGCAACGCCGGGCTGAAATGCTAGTTTCTACTAATCAGGACAGTGTTTCTGCATTTTCTAATGATACCAACCTCGCCCTTGGAGATGTCGGTAAGAAGAAAGGCAAATTTGATGGCGTCTGAAGAGTTTGTTTTTAGTAATAGAGGGATAGTAATTTGTGATATCAAAATGGGTGTTTTTATCCTAAAGAAGTATTCGATTGCATCAGCAGTATTGATCCATTGCCTTAGATTATATGTGTTTTTGATCTGTGAATTAATCCTTTCCAAGATCCTTTAATTGATTTTTCCAATTTCAGGTCTAGTAGGTTTAATCAGTTTTGTAGTTGGTTTATTGTCGAAATCTTGTTTATGGTTCGTTAAGAACGTGTAGGCTTCCTTATTTAATAATTTATTGACTTTATTACTAATTATTAGTTTGTCTGCTATTTGTTTGCTTTCCAAGTTAATTTTTCTACTAAATTAAATTTTATTTTTTATAATTATAAAAGTTCTGGGTTTTATCCGCCTTCACAAGTATTTCTTTTGTATTTTGATTTTATTTACAATTATAATTGTTTTTTTTGTTCTGTCCTGAGAGGTAATATCTCTCTCTCTCTCGCTCTCTGTCTCTGTCTGTCTGTCTCTTTCTCTCTCTCTATCTATCTCTCTGTATATATATATATATATATATATATATATATATATATATATATATATATATATATATATATATATATATATATATATATATATATATATATATATATATATGGTTTTAAATAAAATACTAGGCGGAAGTTTCTCGAGAGCTCTTTCGGCTATCATCTCTTCAGGAGTAAATCGATAGCAATCTAAATAATATTGTAACGAAAATAAAGAGTTCTATTGGGGAACTTATTTAATTTCAAGTAAATAATCAACATATAATATATATATATATATATATATCAACATATAATAATAAATAATCAACATATATATATATATATATATATATATATATATATATATATTATATGTTGATTATTTACTTGAAAAGTTAACCTGATTGTATATACAAATCACGATTGATAAAAAAAAATTCACAATTAACAAGTTTTTTAACTTTAATTTTTTAGGTAAATTTAGAAAAACGTCCAAGCCCAATAAATATCTTTTTTGCAGTAAAAATATCATTTTGCCGACTTGTTAATCGCGAACAAAACAATAGTGTAACATTTTGAAAAGCAATGGAAAAATACTTGAATAAAATTTAGAATCTTTTGAGAAAACTTTAGAATTTTTAGTACTCTTACACTATATATATATATATATATATATATATACATATATATATATATACATATATATATATGTATATATATATGTATAATTACAAAGATAAATGGACATATTATCTTAAGATTAGAACTCAGAAGAAAATAGAAAGCTCAATATACTATATAGAGTAATATAAAACAGACAAAAATAATTGATGATTAAAATAAAAATTTAATAAATTACAATATTTATAATTTCCCCAAGAATTCAAAGGATTGATTATAATTTTAAAAATCCAATATATTTTTTATGGTTTACTAAATATTGTAATCTATCTATCTATCTATCTATCTATCTATCTATCTATCTATCTATCTTATTTTCTATCTCTCTTCTCTCTCCCCCTCTCTCTCTCTCTCTCTCTATATATATATATATATATATATATTTCTCTATCTATCTATATCTATATCTATATGTATATATATATATATATATATATATATATATATATATATATATATATATGTTTTAAGAAAAATAGAAAAACCGAATGAAATTATTAAAAAATCAACGTTTCATCCTTATTTCAGAGGACATCTTCAGGATAATTGAAATAAAAATATAAGAAAAGAAAAAGTCATAGAACGTGCGAAAAAGACAATTTTTGAATCCTACCGGGAAGGACAAATATGTGTGCGTATCAACATGGGTAGGATTCAAAAACTGTCTTTTTCGCACGTTCTATGACTTTTTCTTTTCTTACATTTTTATTTCAATTATCCTGAAGATGCCCTCTGAAATAAGGACGAAACGTTGATTTTTTAATAATTTCATTCGGTTTTTCTATTTTTCTTAAAACATAACGTCAACCACCGCTGGTATTTTTTCATTCCTTATATATATATATATATATATATATATATATATATATATATATATATATATATATATATATATATATATAGAGAGAGAGAGAGAGAGAGAGATAGACAGATAGATAGAGAAATTTCAATATATATATATATATATATATATATATATATATATATAAAATATTCTTTTATGAATTTCTATGGAT
>NC_136487.1:43632877-43785377 GCF_053919585.1 Euprymna scolopes
CTAACTATTACTACGATATTGTCTCATTGACTACTGTAACTCATTAACCATTATCCTCGAGTGGCATCCGGGCATTGATAAGTGGTAACTTGTTTGTAAAAAAAAACAAAAAACGAAAAAGCCTAATGTCGTTATCTCTCCTCACTAGAATATATATACGACTTGGAGCGACTTATAAATGTAATATTCCCTTGACAATTCCTCCTTCGAACGAAGTCGGTTCAACTCGTCTAAGGTGAATACCGATACAGTATGGTTTATGGTGCCGCCATATTGTATATCGTGTTTCTTGAGCATAGATGCGTCGGAATAAAGAAAGAAAAAATAACTAAAAACAAGGGCTTTCCAAAAATTGTCTCCTATTTTTTTAGTGGATCAGAGGGGACTACAAATTGAATTGTTATGATGACTGAATTTATGCATTCATGACTTCAAAGTTTCATTTCTCTGTTACAAATATTGACGGTGTGAGATTCTAAGAAAGCAACCCCTGTCATGGACGTGCGTCAGAAGCAAAAATGCGTTACTGAATTCCTGGCAAAAATGCATTGAGAATGGTGGTGACTACGTAGAAAAATAAATTCTGGAACAATAAAGGTTGCTTGTTTTAATGGTAATGGTTTAATGGTTTTAATAGCTCTTCGTATTTTTAGTTCAAAAAAGATGCTCTACGCTTGATACGACCTTCTTATATACACATTTATTCCTTCAAAGTTTGTCAATGACAAATTTAGCATGGAAACACGAAGCATGCAAGATCATTTTTATTACTCTTTAAAAATAAAAAATAAAAAATCATCGAATGAGTGTTATATTTACAGAAAAATATACAAAATTATTTATTACTTGCAGGAAACGCTCGGCCTTGCCCAGTTGTAAAATACGCTTAAATATATTTTAATTCATGTAGATTTCATATTTATTATTATAGAACCAATTCTCTAATCAATATTATCTAGGGATTTCTACTGTGCAAGGGTGGGATTTTGCTGCTTGTCGGGTTTGTCGGGAGTATTTACGCCGAGGGGAGACAAGGGCTTGTAATTCGTCGGAGCACTTACCATTAAAATACTTGTCAAACAAGCAGAAGGATGCAACATCTCGTCGATTGGACAGCGGTTGAAGCCTAGCTGATAGTGTGGGATCTATTAGGTTGGTGACTCTCTTTTGAACGCTGTCTAAGAGGGAGAGACTAGTAGCAGATGTACCAGCCTAAATGTGACAACAATACTCCATACATGGACGAATGGTGGCCTTGTGGTGAACAGGGTTAGTACAGAAACAATTCAAAATGCCATTTTATGCAATTTTGACCATTATTGCGATCGATTTGTGGCACGATGCACTGTCTTGATAAAAAAAAGTGCATTTTCTTCTTCACTTGAGGCCATGTTTGTTTTTAATAATTTCTTCTCTCAAACGCACCAATAATGCTATATACCATTCGCTATTGATATTCCTTCCTTTCTCGATCAATGAAATACTTTACACGGTTGCTTCTCTTAACTCACCTGGCTGCAGATTTGACTCTAAGGACCATAGGTGGATCCTTGTTTCATCCATTTACACATATTGATGCAGAAATTTATTTTTGCAAACAACGCTCTGAATCGTCAGCACATTGTTATTTTCGATCGCCTGCAAGCAAACGCGGCACCCACTTTGAACACAGGTTTCTCAGTTACAATTTACATAAAAAATGGTAGATATACTGCCTTCTGATATTTTCACGTAACTTCAGTTTACGACTGGCCAAAATGAATTTGTGTACTCTTCGTATGTCTTGTGCGACAACTGTCGAAGTTTAGCGATCTGAATATCATATGTATCAATACAATCGCATTTAAAGTTGGCATACTATTGCTTAACCGTTGTTTTCGACAGCGCAGACTCCGTATAAATCTTCTTAAATCATTGCATTGCTTGAACAGCATTTTTCCCTGTCATGTGCTATTCGAAAGTTACTATCTTATAAAACCATGTAGCTGTTTTATTGGTGCTGCTATCTATCTATCTATCTATCTATCTATCTATCTATCTATCTCTCTCCCTCTCTCTCTCTCTCTCTCTCTCTCTCTCTATATATATATATATATATATATATATATATATATATATATATTCAATAAATCTCCGACTATATATATATATATATATATATATATATATATATATATATATATATATATATATATATATGGTCGGAGATTTATTGAATAATTTGTTAATTTAGAAACAATGGGGCATGTAGAGTCATCGCTTCGTTTTCACCACTCGAGGATAAAGGTAAAAAAAGATTGTCAGTCCGATGATAAACAATACTATAAAAGGATTGAAAAGGGCGAACGGAATCAAGAAAAAAGTGTCACTTAAGAGAGCAGCTCAATAAGTACGTGTTGACATTGGACTTGACAGCGAACATATTGTAGTTTGCAAGGAAGCAGTCCCATGGTATGTGTTCTCTCTTTTAAAATCATCATAATAGTTGACGTCATTGTAATAAAGATAAGAACAAGAATAGATCCGTATTAAAGATGCGTTTATTTAATCTACGCGCGTAGCAATGGAAATAATTATTTTAAACTCATATGTGTCGGAGTGTCGAAAATATTATTTCAAACTTAACATAATAATAATAATAATAATAATGATAATAATAATAATAATAATAATAATAATAATAATAATAATAATAATAAAAAGTGGATTGAGAAAATTGCAACGTCGGAGTACGTCAGAAGCCTACCTTGT
Organism: Euprymna scolopes; assembly: GCF_053919585.1. Taxonomy (NCBI): domain Eukaryota; kingdom Metazoa; phylum Mollusca; class Cephalopoda; order Sepiida; family Sepiolidae; genus Euprymna; species Euprymna scolopes. Next base: position 43,635,629 of record NC_136487.1, read on the forward strand.
TGGTAACCGCCAGAATCTTGCGAAAAAGTACTGGAAGACTGAGAAAAGAAGATGCTGATAGCCCCTATAGTCATTTGTTATGGTCCGCCTATCAGCATAGAATCGGCAATAACAACAGGACTAGGAACTTGGGGAGGCTTATTGCCACTCAAATTCCAGTAAAGATAAATGGCGGCTACCAACGAGAAATCAATGGTAAACGGTTGTTGCGATCACGCAAATTAATTTGCAAGTGATATCGAAAGAGGTGGAGAAACCTGAAGAAAGTTAATGTAATAACAATAACCGTACGAGTATTAGAAACAGTAACGAAAATAAATCTGTAAAAAATAATCGTAAGAAATTGAAATCAAGGGGAAGATCGAGATTATACATTGATTGGCAATGAGAAAAAGAAAAAAAACAACAACACTAAAATCTTAAGGAAAATCCTCGCTTATTGCCACCCAATTTCCAAAGGAGACCAATAGGCATTCCTAGTCAGACTACAGGGAAAATCATCGGCTATGATGAGTGAACAATCACTGATGATAACGAGTGTACAAACATCACATGAGTTAAAGAGAACTTTGATTACGAGAAATACGAGAAGCTAACTCTCTTACAAAAATATACACGCGCATGTGGTTGCGTTAAATGTCTTTAAAACAGCTCTATGTTCTATAACCGCTCCTTTCTTTGTTATGTTCAAGCGAACCTGGTTTCGAATTAATAACAACACAGCAAGATATAGGCAAAAAAAAACACAACGAAGATGTCAATAATCCATCAGTGTCTGAATTACAAATGAACCATATTTCCCGTTACAAAAAAAAAAAAAAAAAGAATGAGAAAACGTAACTGTTAATAAACCTTGACTGAAAAATGATGATAACTTTTACCCCCCCCCCCCAAAAAAAAAAACAAAAAAAAACATAAGAGTTATTTCCTAAGATGATTTTTCTTTCTAGTCGATTATTTAAGAATTTCTACATATTAAAAAGAAACTTCCTGATCGGATTAGCTAGCTACAACCACTATCAACAATTTCCCCCACTCTCAATCTGATCCTAAATCTAAACGCAGATTCCATGAACAAAGTTTTTTTTTCTAGGACTGCCCGCTTGTTGAACACTGTTCCATTAGCCTGGTTCATTATGGTAGCCTTCAAGTTCAATGTGAATAAGTTCTAGTTGAGCTATCCCCTTAAATAATCCAAATTCTACTCAAATTCTACTGATTACTAGGGATAGAAAACAGCATATTCTTTTCTTTGTTTGGACTCTCAGGTATATATATATATATATATATATATATATATATATATATATATATATATATATATATATATATATATATATATATTCATTAATATCTTATATATTTTTATGCAGAGTGATATGGTTCTCGTCTGAATTATTTAGTCTATGTCGGATATATACTCGAGATTCAAAACTGAAAAGAATATGCTGTTATCCTAGCCCTATTGATTATTACACTACTACCTCACATTCATTAACTCTTATCCTCGTGAGTTTCGGGCCTTTATAGGTGGTGACTCCCTTGTAAAAAAATAAAATATTTTTCCAAATAAATTTTAGCGAAATACGTCACTCTATTGAAAATAACATATTACAACAATATTAAATTAAACTTGGCTGCCAAAAATCAAAGTTGGATTTGTCAGCTTATATGCTATTTAAGCTCAACTTTTAAAACCCGACTAACATTATTTTATATATTAGAATATATCGTTTCAATTGAAAATTCATTTTTACAAAGGAATTTTTTTTTTAGACAAGTGTTGTCAAGTGTCATTTTTCCATGGTCAATTATGATTAGTTATTAATTTAAAACAAAAAATAACTAAATTTAGTTTGGGTAAATTAATTCCTTTCGCTAAATGCATTTCTATTTGCAATGTTAAATAATTTTTTTCCGCAAATTTGCTCTGGTCAATCAGCTTTATTTTGGGGGGGGGGGGGCGATGAAAGCGACATCATTTTCTTTGGCAGGTGTACTTCTTTGTCATCGCCAAAGAAGCGAATTTTGTTTATATAAAATGACCGGTTTTGACCCGCAAATATCAAGTTATATCGATGTCCTTCCGACATCGATTGAAACTTTCTTCACAAACAAACAGTTTCCTTCATCACACACGCTGCAGACAGTAATGGGCCAAAGGTTAGCATCTGCTGGCCATAGTGCCGCCGTCTTCGGATGATTAATAAAACCTTTTCCTCTCTTTTTTGTTTCCTTTCTTTCGTTTCTTCCCTTTCTTTTTTCTTTTCTTTTTCTTATCTTTTCTTCTTTATTTCTTTTTTAATACTCTTATTGTTATTGTTTTCTTCTTCTTCTTTTTCTTCTTCTTCTTCTTCTTCTTCAATTCGACGTCATTTCAGAATTCTCGTATGTTTCCACGGAGCGACACAATTCAGTCCAAAATCTCCGTCAACTAATCTGTATGTTTGTTCAAATCCTTTAATTTGATATTTTGTTTCTAGGCCAAAATTAATTGAGAATATATATACATACCTCTATGATTCTTAATTGTGTATTGATATTCATATTAAAAACCCTTTTTCCTATTTGTATAAAAAAGAAAATACAACTGTGTTATATATAAGTTGTGGAACTGTATTCATCTGCAAAAGATCTAGCTAATTTGCATATTCTTTTAAACATTCATTTTAATTATTTCCCCATTAGTTGTTCCGGTTTTCTTATTTATGACATGATCATCTCTATTTAACCATTACATGTAATTATATTCATACAGATATTCTATATAATTTATACTTGCGTAATATTGGCGTAAAATGGTTATAGTAAACACAAACCACTTTCTATATATATTTATGTATGCATATTAAAAAATTTGCGTTCCAAACTCTTCTGTCAGTTTTTGGTCTACAGACATGAAACTTAATATATAGAGTATTTGAACCCATGCGATACATTATATTTGGGTTTTAGCCGGGGAAAATCGGTGCAAAAGGGTGAAAATTAAAAAAATGAAATTTAATAGGTGATGGTCGAATATGCATGCGTAACATAAGAGCTATTAGTTCATATTTTAATTTTTAGCCTTGCAGCAAACATGTCTTCATAGCTCAAGCATTAACGTCAAAGGAAAAAGTAAATCGTAAGCTAAACGTTTTGGTTTCGATTCTTGGTGGTGGCGCACGAGTCATTTTTTTTTTTTAATTTCATTATTATATATAGGGTCCAATATAATATAATAAAATCATGATTATATATAGGGCCCAATATAATATTAAAAAATCTCATTATTATATATAGGGTCCAATATAATATAATAAAAAATCGAAATATGCATTAATCAATATATCATATTTAAGCGTATTTTACGACCGGGCAATGCTGAGCGGGCTGCTAGTTTGATAATAAAATAGTTAAAAATGTATTCAATCCGTGTCTCCCATAAAGAACCAGAACAATTTTCTGCTGTAAAACTTCTGTCAAAAATTATGAAAAAAAAAAAAAAAAAATGCTTAGCCAGTGTTCACACTAATATTTATATTAACTTATAGAATTGACATAAGTAATGTTTAATAGATACACTACTAGAAGATGTACCCGGCGTTGCCTGGTATTAAACGTAACGTTAAATTCCTTTAAAAAAATGAAGTAAAAAGAAAACGGAAAGAATTTGATTGCATGCGAGTATTATGTTTTTTCTAAGCAGTTAATTTCTTGCAAGTAAAAAAAAAACATACTCAAGCTAAGATCGAAACCAAAACCTAAAGAAAATAAGTCAAATACGATAACCATTAGACCAACTTTCCACGTTGTTTTAAAAAATGTTTTCAAATCCCGTGAAAGAGTTGAAAAACAGATACATATCCGACAACCTCTCCAAGTATTAATTTTTAAACTTTGACCCCTTTCCAGCCAATTTTTCCGGATAGTAAACCAATTAAAAAGTTTTCCACATGTCTGAATACCCTGTATACAAAAGTTCAAGTCTGTAGATCAAAAATTTGTTAAGTATATAAGTTGAGAAGTGCCCCCCACACATTCTCACATTTATAGATATACTAGCAGACTGCCCGGCGTTGTCCAGTCGTAAAATACGCATATTATATCAATACATAAACTGAGATATGTGCATGCGAGTATTACGTTTTTTTTTTCTAAACAGTTCACTTCTTGTAAATAATAATAAAAAAATACTCGTGCTGAGATCGAAACCAAAATCTAAAGACAGTCAGTAAAGTACGAGATAACCATTAGACTGGCGTGTTTTCAAACTACTTATTCTTAACATAGCTAATCTGTAATGTGAACTATTCACGCATGCGCATTCGTGAAATAGTTAACAAACAGATATAAATCCGAATGACTTCCACGTACCAATTTTAAAATTTTGACCCGGATGAAAACAGATTTAAAAGTTTTCCACATGTCTGAATATCCTACATACTACATTTCATGTTTGTAGATCAAAAATTCGTTGAGTATATAGGTTGAGAAGTCATTAAAAATAATTTAATTACAAAATTAAATCAATCGTAATGCATTTTAATTTATTCGTAAACAAGCAAACCAATTTAATCTGTTTGTTATACTTAAAAACAAAACAAAAAAAAAACAACAAAAAAACAAGCGAACAAATTTTTTCGTGATGCTTTGAAATTTAGGAAACAATTTTGAAGCATTTAAACTGGCAGTTTTATTTTATTTATTTTTTTATTTATTTATTTTTTGTTTTGCTTCAAAACACTTAATAAACCATCATGTTTTGAATGCTCTGGAAGCTATTTATATGTAACAATTTATGAATAAGGATGAAAACAACATTTCCGTGAAGAAAATTCTTATAAATCTATAACAGTTTGTTTCAATTTATTATTTTTAATGACCAAATAATAAAATTTAATTTTCAAATCCAAATGGTGTAGTTTTTTTATTAGGTAAAAAAAAAAACTATACAACACTGATTCTATAAATGGACCATGAACTGATTCGGTAATGTATAATTTTAAAAGAAATAATTTGTAATTTAGCCCTTATGATTGATCACCTTATTAATTTTAAAATACACACATGCACGCGCGCGCGCACACACACACACACACACACACACACACACACATATATATATATATATATATATATTTAATTCATTATGATGAGCCTAACTATCACGGAAAAAAGTATCATACTCTAAAAATCACGTAAATTTATCAAGTATAACAATCAGATTAATAAATCATTTTAAAACGATTTTAAGCGATTAATACGAAATGGTTAGCATTAAAGGCTGATTTTAAATATCGTGGATTTATCTGCCTTTGCTTTTTCAAGATACAAACGCGAGACAGTTCCTTTTTGCTTATTTATAAACTTTGATTTTCTTAGTTAAAAATAAAACTACTTGATCGATTTACGTTATTTTGGGTATATGACATTTTCGATCTGTGAGGTATCTTACGTTATAAGGATTTTTCTGTACTTTTGGTTGTTAAATAGATTTTATATTTGACAAGAACCAATATTTATTAATAAAATGATTACAATTACGCGAACTTTTTGAGGTATCGGAAAAATTTAGGCCTATTTTTCGATGCCAAAAAACTATTCTTTTATCTGTTTTCATATGTTAGTTTCTGTTTAAAGCTCAATTTTCCATGATTTGTATCAATGATGAAATGATAAATATTTATTGATTTGAAACTATCAGTAAAATTAAAATTCATTGATCATTTCCATAGGTGTATTTTTATGTGATAATATATTCACATATTACATGAATTTTTATAGTAATCCATCGACCCTCTCCGTAAAAAAAAAAAAATCAACTTTATTTTTAGAAATTTAAAAGAATCGTAATCGCAACCGGTAATTTTATCGGAATCGGGAATTTAGAATAGCATCGGTAATTGTATTGGAATCAGGAAAAATATTGGAATCGTCCCATCACTAATATATATATATATATATATATATATATATATATATATATATATATATATATATATATATACACATATATATTTATATATATGTGTGTGTGTGTATGTGTGTGTGTGTGTGTGTGTGTGTGTGCGCATGTACATTGGACTTATATATCATATAATTTTCAATAATTTTTTCGAACATTGCAATTTTGAAAGTTTTCAATAACTAGCAATTCAGCAGCATTTTGATATTCTTATTTTACTATGAATTTCCTCTGAAGAGTAAAAACCTCATTTTTTTAATGTCTATGGAATATGGAAAATCTTTTAGCATATTACTCATCTTTGAATTTTTAATGAATAAAAAATGTAATTTCATAATTTTTCTTAATTTAATTTTTCGGGTTTGTATACTATACACATAGATTCGAAAAAAGTTGTCACAAAACAAATATATAAAAAAATAAATGTTATCAAAGGCAAGATAAGTTACTTTTCTACATAACTGGATAATTTTTTAGTGTTTTTATAAAATGTAACGTGTTTATTCAGCTCGAAAAACATTCAGTATTTACCAATGTATTGGAAAATTTAAAATGGCGACAGACTCTCTGTTGAACACTGTAAGTTTGGGAAAATGAGTTAAAAATAAAAACTATACACATTACTGTTAAAAACCCACCGAATATATGTAATCCAATGTCACAGTAAAATATATTGAGCGAGTTTCTAACAGTATTATATATAGTGTTTTATTTTTAACTCATTTTCCAAAGTTTACCGTGCTCAACAGAGTCCGGCGCCATTTTTAATTTTCCAATATTTCGGTAAACACTGTATGTTTTTCGAACTGAATAAAATTGTTACATTTAATAAAAGCACTAAAAAGTTATTCAGTTAGGTAGAAAGTGACTTATCTTGCCTTTGATAACATTTATTTTTTTATATATTTGTTTTTTTGACAACTTTTTCGAATCTATGTGTATAGTACACAAACCCAATTTTTCTTATAAATAAAAGGTGTTTTTGCAGAGGCGGCGAACTTTAAATTAAAATATATCACACAAAAATATTTTTATCATACAAATATGTGGTTTATTCCAAAGATTAATTTTTGGAATTTATAATTTAAACACTATTTTGCGAATATGGTCCTGCAGCTCGTGCTTATATGGCGTGATCCAGAAGTTCAATTTTCATAAACTTTACGCATTAAAATAGGTTATATTTCGGCAATAAGGTGTCGAATGTTGTCTTTTATATATATATATATATATATATATATATATATATATATATATATATATATATATATATATATATATATATATATATATATATATATATAAATAAAGCTGAATGTGTGTGTGTGTGTGTGTGTGTGTGTGGTCACGAATAGGCTTCTATATGGTTGACTATTTCAAAAAACTGATTACATATAATGATAGATGATGTATCGAGACAAAAGAATTGGTATGTTTGATCTGGCAGAACGATGGTTCATTAAAATTGTGGGGTCTGCGTTCGCGCCTGGTCAACAAAGTATGGAAATAAAAAATTTAAAAATTAAATAAAAAAACGTTTACAAGTGTTTTTGATATAGATGTACATGATAATACTTTGATAAGTATGTTTTAACTTAAATAGGGATGGTATAATAAAATTGTGGGGTCTGCGTTCGCGCCTGGCCTCCATAGAATGGAAATAGGCACAAACTTTAACATATCTATCTGCGTAAGTATACTTTGATAATTATGTTTCAGTTTAAAGAAATATGGTATAATAAAATTATGGGGTGTTCGTTCGAACCTGACCTCCATAGAATGGAAATATGTCACAAAGTTTAACAAGGTTTTTTAATATAGATCCACAGAATATTGTGATAAGTGTTTCAGTGTGAACAGGTATGGTATAATAAATTATGGGGTTTATCTATTTTATTTTTACTTTCATCAGATTTTGCTTTGGTTTTGATACCCCCGAATTCGAAGCTATCTCTTTACAACCCTTCCTTTTCATAACCTATCATACTTTCATAAATCAGAGTCCATTTTCTGTAGGCTGTTTTTGAACCCAGTCAACGACGGGTATTTTTGCTAGTATATATATATATATCGGTTGACGGTAGCCGAATGGTTCGAGTCCTTGCTAATGAAGCCAGACATGACTTCGGTTGCCGGGGTTGTATTGATGATTCCCGAAAGCATGAAAAACTAGTGTAGGTTATTTAATAATTATTACAGTAAATTATATATGTTTCGATCTAGATTATTTATTTATAATGTAAATATTTGATGTAAATATTATTTTTTCGTTTTTATCATCAGCTGTTTTTTTTTAATATTATGTAAACGCGACTTAAAAGCTGATCATCTTTGTTCCTAACAGTTTATATACAACAAATATTTATCTTTAATTGCAGGCAATAGTTTATGTATTTCCAATATATTGATAATGAAAAACTAAACATTGGCATGTAATGAAATTTTACTCTAAAACAATATATACATTAATAATGTAGATTTGGTAGCCAAAACTATTACTAGCATTGTCCGGTCGTAAAATACGCTTAAATATGATATTTTAATTCATGCAGATTTCGTATTTATTATTATAATATATTGGGCATAACATATAGTAATGATTTTAAAAGTAAAAAAAAAAAAAAAAAAATGACTCGTACGCCATCATTATTATTTCATATTTATTATTTTATAAATATAATATATATATATATATATATATATATATATATATATATATAGCACAATCTTTTTATCGAAAATTTATTTAAATTTTCAAGAACATTATAAACCTGTAAGGTATACAACATTTTAATTATCCGACAAGGAGTAATAGGCATTCCCAAACAAGAATTCATATTCATAATATTTTATTCATATGTTTATGTAGTACGTCTTACACGTGTTTTGATGAATTATTAACACACACACACACATACACACACACACACACACACACACACATATATATATAATGTATATGTACATTAGAGGGGAGACTAACACTTGATGCTATGGTTTACAATGGTCTAAAATAACAGCAAGGGAAGACTTGATTCTAAATATTTCTCATATGTTATATTTCTTTTGGAAATAGGGTACGATTATGAATATCTCCAGTATCAAATAATCTTTATACACTGTGAAATTTACTATACGTATGAAAATCAATGAGAAGAGATGTAAGTTATGAGAAATATTTGGAATCAAGTCTCCTCTTGCTGTTATTTCAGATCATTTGGAAACATAGCAGCAAGTTTTAGTCTCCCTCCATTAAGGCCAGAGGTCTGGGAGAAATATCAGATACTTTGTAATCAATATGCAAAACTAGGAAAACAAATGGCTGTAATTGAAAACTTTTATGGCTGTAAAAAAAAAAGTGCTAAAAACTGGCTTTAGATGATGGATGATCCCCTTAATGTGCGACCTTAAGGGCATATGTCAGATAGCGCACTACAAAATGAAGGTCATTACCTTTCCAACGAGCTTTCATTTGTTAAATTCTGATAAATAGTTACTGGAATTTGGAACTTATAAAATTGACAAAAAAGGTGATGTATATATATATATATATATATATATATATATATATATATATATACATCACCTTTTTTGTCAATATATATATATATAACTATAACTATTTCATTTAGTCACATAAAATTAATGTACGAAAGTATAAATTTATGCGTAAAAGTTAGTAATTTATAAAATACATATGGCGATTAAGCTACACTGAATATTCCGCGTTTCATTCACTCTAGGATTCTTCAGGCTTATGCGCATAAGCCTGAAGAATCCTAGAGTGGATGAAATGCGGAATATTTAGTGTAGCTTAATCGCCATATATATTTTATAAATCAGTATATATATATATATATATATATATATATATATATATATATATATATATATATATATATATATAAATTTATCAATCAATATAGTCTTATATAAAAAAAGTCTTATATAAAATAGTCTTATATAAAATATTACATCCAATATTACTTTTTACGCAGATAATCCCGGGATTTGCACACCAGTAGATTTAATGTATTTCATTCTTGACTACATATATATATATATATATATATATATATATATATATATATATATATATATATATATATATATATATATATATATATATATATATATATATATAGTAATTTATAAAATATATATGGCGATTAGGCTACACTGAATATTCCGCGTTTCATCCACTCTAGGACTCTTCATAAGCCTGATGAGTCCTAGAGTGGATGAAACGCGGAATATTCAGTGTAGCCTAATCGCCATATATATTTTATAAATTACTAACTAGCTCTACCTACGTATTGAGCACTTTTGAAGTAAATACTTAAAGTTTACTCATAAATCTATACTTTCGTATATTAATTTTATGTGAGTAAATTAAGTAGTTATGTATATGCGCGCGCGCGTGTGTGTGTGTGTTTGTTTGTTTGTACTGGTAGCCAAATTGAATATTTAAATGCTTATATTTTTAGTTCTACGGGACGAAAGTACATGGAATTTTGCAGGGTTTTTTTTTAAAGATTATAATACTATTCTATGGTTAAAATTTTATGACAATTAGTAAAAAGGAACCTATATTTTCAAACCAATAAAATATGCTTAAATTTGCTTACATTTGTATATATAGTGTCCTGGCATGCCAGCTTCAGTTTAGCTGCTTCGGTTGTCTCCTCTATGACCTTGCTAGGCCACTAATATATAATGTATGTGTACACAATTATGCTAGTCAGGAACCTTCATTTCATGTTGTTTTGTTGGCTGATTGTTTATCCAACGTAATTAAACACGCCACACACGGCTAGTATATTCATGAACGTGTATACATCTAAATGTGTTTACATCTTTATTACATATTTATTTATCTTATACATACGAATTATAGTACACACATGCGCGTGCGCGCACACACACACATACACACACACATATAGTAACTTATGAAAATATATATGGCAATTAAGCTTTCATAACTTACTACCTAGCTCTATATGTGTGTGTGTGTGTGTATATATATATATATATATATATATATATATATATATATATATATATATATATATATATAATGAAAACAAAGGGATGTAGTGTTTACCTGATATACGCAATGGTAAACTTTAAACTAATATAAATAACATTATTTATATATAGAATATTTAATCCCAACCGAATTAAAAAAAAAGGTCAATACGCAATAGAGAGTAGAGCTTATTATAAGAGAAAAAAATTATCATGACGATGAGAAGAATAACAAGAATACCATTCTTTGAAACTCCGTGGAATAAGAACTTTGTAAATTTTTTTTTTTTTTAATTAATACTCAAAAAGTATTCAGTCGGACAATAAATTTTGATTGTTAAGTTACACTTACAGTTTTAATTTTCTTTCTCTTTTTCTAAATAAGGTTTGAATAACAAAAATAATCTCACGCTATTAATAATAAAAAAAAACGATCTCACGGATGCTCTATTTCAGCTATTGTATTTTTTTTTTTCACTAAATAAATGCCTATTTATTTGTTACTATTGTTTTACTAAACTTACAGTATTCAAAAAAGTACTTGAAAATATCAATTTCATCTGTGTTTTAATAGTGATGATACAATCAATGGACACTTAATCCTTTATTTCTTTCGTATAAAAGCAATAAAACTGCGGCACCAACCCTAATGTGGGTTTAACCGTTTTCCTCCGAAGGAGGAAGTTTAATTGGAGTATGAAATTCACAAGCGGTCCCTAGTCGCATGTATATCCCTGTTATAGGAGATGACGACTCTTGCAGGGAAGTGTCAACGTCTCCCTACATACTGCGCCAAGATCAAAGTGCAGTATCTGTTCCAGTAGATGCTGCAATCAAAGACCTATGTGGGGGAAACCCCACATATATAACCATTTCTCTTGTAGCAATCAGTTATTGGTCAATGTAGGGGAAACCCTTCATACCAATTGTCACTATCCAGTTCCCTTACTCCCCGGGGAGATGTTCCCCTTTTCCCCAATCTCTCCACATTAAAAAAACGGCCTTGTGTCTAATTTGCTCAGTGGGGAAGCAAATAAATATACGACCCCCTACATACCGCGCCTACTATTCCCAAATTAGTCACCCATATTCTCGAATTGGTCACCCATCTGGTACTGACCAGGCTCAAATTTGCCTTACTTCAGTGATCTAGCGAGAACAGTGTGTTAACGTGATTAAACCGTATATTAGGTATAACTGAAATAATGTTAGCGATAACAACTCTTATTTTAACTTGACTAGAATAGGAATCCGATAAATGGTCATTTTTTTCCTCCATCTAAATATTAATAGCATTATAGGTGATTTACACAATATTATTAAAAACTATAAAACGACACTACAGAAACCCAGGTAACAAGTTTTATCACGGTTTCACGTGCACGCGATTTCAGATACTATTTTCTGAGGTTGGGGCGGAATACATTTTTTTTATATTGTTCCCTGGATTTTTCATATTATTGTGTCAATATGTAGCTTTGTCTGAGACGGTATCTGGTACTGTATAAAGGTGTAAATTAAAATTCTCAACCGGTCAATATATTATAGTCAGGTCATGTCATATGCTACTGGTACAATGTAACCCAGTACTACCTGCCTCATTGTCGGGTCACCGGCGACTAAATTGGTTCCCCCACCAGACTTGTTTGGTGAGGAGGGTGGCTAGTCTCCCTGAAGGATTAAAAACAAGACCATTCAAATGGCGAATGAACCCTTTTTCGGGGTCAACGGCCAATTAGCACCGTATGTGTTTGTGTGTATGTATGTGTGTGCTGGGGTGGACAGGGCTCCCGTAAGCCGTGGTGAAGGCAACCAAGGAGAAGCAAATCTCTGATTTCATAAAACATAAAGTGGGAGACAAATACCCGCATTAAGCTGGTCTGCAGTTTAACTTGTTGCTGGCTATCTTGCTCTTGCTTGTTACTGGATCTCGACATTTTGAACCGAGAGAGAGAGACTTAGCTGTCGTACAAAGCTAAGACTCTGTAACATCATCTGTGTATAGATACTCCCTCAGGCATTTGTCTATAAAAATGGTCCTGTGGCGATGGAATTCATTTTTGGGCTCATGGATTTTAAGTATCTGAGGGAGTGACACTCGTCTGACAAGACGTTGCAATCATCATATATATATATATATATATATATATATATATATATATATATATATATCGTATTTTGGGGTAATTGCGCCAAGTCCGGGCTAATTGCGCCAACTAGCTAAAAGTGCTCTTTTGGAAACCACGCATATAAAGATCACCTTTTTTAGTTGGCGCAATTACCTATGGATTTGTCGCAATTACCCCAAAGTACGGTGTATATATATATATATATATATATATATATATATATATATATATATATATATATATATATATATATATATATATATATATATATATATATGTAAATGTATACATTAAGTTTGATATATTTGTATGTTTATGACTGCGGGTGTTTGAGAGAGAGAGAGAGAAAGAGAGAGAGAGAGAGAGAGAGAGAGAGAGAGAGAGAGAGAGAGAGAGAGAGAGAGAGAGATAGTGTGTGTGTGTGAATAACAAATAGTTGTAAGACAGACAATTAATTGACAAATTGATTTTGCAACGAAATTGACTATTTAGTAATTTTTGTTAATTTCTTCTTCGTATTATTATTATTATTATTATTATTATTATTATTATTATTAGTAGTAGTAGTAGTAGTAGTAGTAGTAGTAGTATAAAGCTCTAAATAAAATTATATCGTGCCATTTATTTGTTCAAAGTCTGTTGCGCTTATTCAACTCTATCCTGATTTTGAAAAAAATTTGTTTTTCCCATAAGAAATTTAACAGGTCAAATGCTGAAGTAACTACTGAATATATATATATATATATATATATATATATATATATATATATATATATATATATATATATATATTATCTTACAATACGTAAATATAGGAAACAGTAATAAGTTTTCCACTTATCAGTTGAGTTCTCTAGGAGGAGAAATGATTGTCTCCACTTAATACACGACTCAGTGAAGTGAAATTGAAATTATCTAGGAAACTATAGCATTAAGTAAAACAACAAAACAAAACAAAAAAACACGTTAGCGCTAAAATGGTCCTTATTATCGGAGTGACATTGATATTCATGACAGCTGATCGCAATTGCAAGTTATCTGGAAATAGGGTTTCGAATCTTGGTCCAAAAATACTTTCCAAGTCTACACACACTAAAAAGCGATAAGACGGTAAAATATCTGCCTGTAAATAACACACACACACACACACACACACACACACACACACACACACACACACACACACACACACACACAAACACAGTAATATAGGATTGTTTATATAGTATCTAATAATGAAACTACGTGTGAAATGATATATATCTAATATATATATATATATATATATATATGTATACACATATATATACATATATTAATTTTATGTGAGTAAATTAAGTATATATATATATATATATATATATATATATATATATATATATATATATATATATATATATATATATATATATATATATATATATATATATATATATATATATAAACAACGCACTCACTTCATAGCCCACTTTATTTGTACAAAGATTTTTGTGTGCATAAGTCACCATAACTTTTCTGGGGTTGAATTTTCAAGGTATTTCCTAGTTCAACAAGCCGAATTTCTCATATGTTCTTAAACCGCCGGCATCAATGATTAATCTAATTGCTATTGTATAGTATTGTCCGCGTGTGTGCGCGCATGCGCGTGTTCGAGTGTGTGATGGATCGAACCATTGCTTATCATTCAAGGCTCGTAAAACACGAAATATAAAATTAAACTGAATTCTTTAAAAAGGAAGTTAGCATTTTGCTCTGATGAGATGAACAGCCATTTGTGTTTGGTAAAGTATTAAAAAATTGCATGAACAATTTAGTATAATATTTGAAATATTTATTTGTTTGTAACGAGGTGTTTCTGATATTGTTAAAATTGATGATTTTTGGTGCTGTTTTCTTTTCGGGTTATTTTAGATAAAAATGAAAAATTTGGGTACTTATGGACTTCATAACCGTACTGAAATAATAACGTTATTATTTAGAAAGCCATTCTTAACATGGATAGAGGAGGATGTTGTGTAACTATTCTGTACATTCACCTGATAATTTAATAATAATAAAAAAAAGATATCGTAAAACTTTAATTTTACTTGAAAATACTATTTAAAAAAAAGCGCAGTTCAATAAGTTCACAATCACCAAAATGTGTACTTTTTTGTATTATTCAGACGACTACTCTCACCGTAGTCATTACATTCTTAATGTAACCTTTGACCCGATTAAAATAGTCATTCTCACAACGTTTAAGCCGACGGATTATCCGAACCTCTTCACGTGCGTCTACTGCGTCTTGTCAAACTCGGGAATCTTTATGTCGGACACGGAACTCTGTCCGGAATTTCTGCCGGACACTTTTATTTAAGTCACGTGGTCAAAATCATTTGTAAGTGGCAATCTTCCAACGATACTAAAAATATAAGTAAGAATTATTTCTACCCGGTCACGATTGACGAAAGAAAGAGAACAGATTTCTGAGTTCGAAACAAAGTGTATCAAAAGTTGGTTCTCCTGTAGGAGATGTCTCCATGATTTCTACTTTCGCTATTCTCGCTAACATGCCCCTATTCCAAATTCGTAGCAGCGGGCCGACATCAGTGGACTTTTTTCTACTAAAACTATCATTAACAATGTGTTTTGTTGTTTTATTTCATGTATAACATATTTCAAACCGATATAAATTATTGTGTTTTGTTGTTTTATTTCATGTATAACATATTTCAAACCGATATAAATTATTGCACAATAAAAATAAGTAAAACAAAAATTATTTAATCAAGTAAAAATGCTATTTTTACTTGATTAAAAAATATAAAAAAAATCTATTTATTTCATATTATTTTTATGTTTAATTAAGTTTTTACGATATTTTTGTTTATTGTTGGGCAATTTGCTAGAAAAACTTTAAAATTTACTAATCAAATAAAAAATGAAATTTTTACTTGATTGAATAATTCATAAAAAAATGATTTTTGTTTTAATTTAATTTTTATTATGCATTAAATTATATTAGTTTGGAATATGTTAAACATTAAAAAAAAAAAAGAAACAAAACATTGTTAATGACTATTTTGATAGAAAAAAAAGTCCACTAATGTTCGTCCGCTGCTACGAATTCGGAATAAGATCATGTGAGAAAAACGAAAAACGAAAGTAGAAATCAGGGAGACATTTCCCACAAGAGAACCGAAAAGTTGTTTGTTTTTGACCGGTTTTATTTTTTTCTGAGATTTTGAAAATTGAGCAAATTTCGATATTTTTAAAACCCTCAAATAAGGCTTCCATACGACAAAACCGAACATTCTTCTTAAGTCCGAAGTTTGATTCGTTTCGATTTTATAGTTGACCGATTTGATTAATACAAGTATTCTTTGTCAAAAATTGTATTGAAATCGCTACTTACTTTTTCAACAGGAGTACAAAGTTAGGGACAAAGTTTTTTTTTTTTTGTTAGTTTTCTTTTTTTAATTTTTTTTTTTTTAAGTAGCAGATATCCAGCTTTTCAATACGAGCCACTCTAAATGAAACAAAAATAAAAAAAATTACCAAGTAGAGAATGATTTTTCCTTCCCCGGCCGACGACAAAATAGATACCGAACTTTGAATTATTTATTTGCAAAAATATTAAATAAATTTGAAGAAATTAGTCACAATAACACCAAAAGTGTGTGGAATGAGCGTTCAGTGGCCAATCGTTGTCTACGTTCATTAGCAGTCACCACAATACCACATTTACTCTAGGGTATACGCTACTTAAAATATTCACAACTGTTGAAATTTAATTTTACGGTGGACGTTTCAAAAGTAATGTCTCCTTTTTATTATTATTATTATTATTCCACCCGAATGGATCAGAGGGGATTGCAAATTACATTGTTATGATGACTGAACTTATGCATTCATAACCTGAAAATTTCATCTCTTCGTTCCAGATATTGACGATCCGGTACTCTAAGAAAGCAACCCCTGTCATGGACGTGCATCAGAAGCAGAGATACGTCATTGAATTCTTGACAAAAAATGCATTTAGAATGTTGGCGACTATGTCGAAAAAAATTCTAGAGCACAAAAGGTCGCTCGTTTTAATGATGACTCTCGCGTTTTCGTAGCGCTTCAACATATTTTAGTTAAAAAATAGGAGGCTTTTCTTTTAGCACTGTCCTAGTATTTATGAATATATGCTCATACAAATTCAATATCCTAATCCGGAAACAAATCTATGTGTGACGGTCTAAATTCTAAAAGTTATTAAAGGGTCTAAGTGTTCCCGGACTATCGATATTCAGTCTCTATAATAATATAATTGTGCAACCACTTAATGTGTATCTGTTTATGCATGTGTGTTTTTGCATCTGTTTCACTTGACTATCACATTATTATTTATTTACTATTAATTTAAAAAATAACGACTTCTATTCAATAAAATGACGATATAAAAATTTTTTTTTTTTTTTTTTTTTTTTACCAAAAATATCAAATCCCCCAAAATACTGACAAATTGTACAGGTGACATATCTATCTATCTATCTATCTATCTATCTATCTATCTATCAATCTCCGTTTTTTTTCTTTACACACACACACACACACACACACACACACACACACACACACACACACACATAGTTTTTATATTTAAATTTTATTCAGAAAAAGTATAATTTTCAAAACAAAAGTTTATTGTTTGGACAAAGAATACAATATTTATTTTAATTTCCTTAATCCATGGATTTTCTATGTAGGCTTATCTCCTCAGAAGAAAAGTAATCAGCAAAATATTAATTCTGGTTTGATATAATTTTGCACACACACATATATATATATATATATATATATATATATATATATATATATATATATATATATATATATATATTTATATATATATAAAGAGCAAACAGTTAATGAAACATGTAAAAAACACTTTGAAAAAGAGTTAAAAATATATTTAATCTGAAAAGGAAACACTTGATAAGTGGATAGTCTTTAATCCGCGGAGTTTCAAAGAAATACTTTCCTTCTCATCAGAAAAATGCGGGATCGGATTTTGCATACAAAAGTATTTGATGAAACTGCAAGCAAGTCAAAGATCTTACTTGATAACAAAAAGTGAAGCAGAGGGAATATGGTGAAGAAAAAGGTGATTACACGTGAATGGATAGTCTAGTGAAAGGTAAATAATCCAACGACAGTAAAATGCAAAAATATAACTCCAAGAAAGTTAATTGAATTTCCATTCGCACAAGTAAAATCCAAGGAAACCACGTAATTGGAAGATGGTCCAAAATAATCCAAAAGGCTGAAATCCATGGAATAATTCACAAATATGTACAAGGAAAAGGGGAAAAATTCCAATAATATTAATAAAAGAAAAATAAGATATGCGTTTCACACGGCTGCCGAGACATTATGTTCTTATTATAAGCTCTATCTCCTATTTGGGTTTATCGAGCTTTTATATCTGGTTGAGACTACTTTATAAATATTAATTCTTTAATATTTATAATATATTTTAGTTTTACCATCTTGGATCATTTTGGCAAATTTAATTGTAATTTTTATTTTATATATATATATATATATATATATATATATATATATATATATATATATATATATATATATATATATATATATATATATATATATATATATATATATATCCCGCAAACCTCTGGCCTTGATGGAGGGGAGACTAAAATTTTCTGTTATGAGGAGACTTGATTCCAAATATTTTTATATCTCCCTTCTTTTGGAAATAGGGTAAACTATGAAATTTACTCCTCTTGCTGTTATTTCAGATCATTTGAGATCATAGCAGGAAGTGTTAGTCTCCCCTCCATCAAGGCCAGAGGTTTTGAGGAAATATAAGATATTTTGTAATTCATATGCAAAACTAAGAAAGCAAATTATAATGGCTGTAAAAAAAAGTGCTAAAAATAGGCTTTGGATGATAGGTAATCCCTTAATGTACGATTTTAAGGGCAATTAATAAAAAAGAACCTATATTTCCCAACCAATAATATATGCCCAAATTTGCCTACATTTGTATATATATTGTCCTGGCAGGCCAGTTTTTTGCTGCTGTGAGATGAATTTTGCTTAGTTTTCTTTTACTCAGTTGTCTCCCTTGTGATCTTGCCAGGCCACTAATATATATACATCAAATTTTATGTAAATATTTTCAGTATTTACTCCGACAGTACTTGATATGTAAGTAGTGTGAGGTTGTAACTTTTGAAAATATAGCAATCAAGCTACATAACATGTTCCGCCTTTCATCCTCATGACGATGAAACGCGGATTCCATAATAAAATGATATAAATGCATATATTTATATATGTGTGTGCTTGTGTGTGTTTATAATTATTTTAGATCCTATAAGAATATGATCGATATTAGATATTTCATATTGGATAGAACATGATTATTATAAGACATATATCTCTACAATTATATAAATGCAACTTTGTCTCTGTGTGTGAGTTCGTTCCTTATAGACTTTGAAACGGCTGAACAGATTTTCTTTAAATTTTACAAAATTTTAGTGTATAAGTCTGGGAGTGATCTTAGCTAAGTTTAGTCTCAAAATACTCCCGATAATTACCGATAATTGATAATCAAAACCGTTATTTTAATTTATCTATCATCGGTAAAGCCATTCTTTCCATGGCGTCGCTTAGTAACAATTACTAATTCTACAGTTAGTAAATGATAGCGTGTTTATTTATTTATTTATTTATTTATTTTTTTTGTTGTTGTTGTTGTTGTTGTTGTTGTTTTTTTTTGCATGATGTGGTCTGTAGGTTCAAACTCAGCACGTAAATTTCTTAATTTTTTTTTCATTAACTGCAAAGAATTTTATAAGACTTTATATTATATAAAATTTACGTATTTTTTTTTTTTGTTTTTTGCATGACGTTTTCTGTAGGATCAAACCTGGCACGTAAATTTCTGAATGTTTTCTTTTCGTTAACTGGAAAGAAGTTTATTTTATAAAAGAAACAGTAGATTCTCTAGAATGCAATGCAGAATAACATATATTTTGGACTGTTACTGCATGGAGGCACGTGAAACTTCCTCCCAGGTGATTTCACGGATTTCGATGACAATAAAAATATAAGAGTGTGAAATATTCAATGTCCGGTCTCCCTGCTATATATATATATATATATATATATATATATATATATATATATATATATATATATATATATATATATATATATATATATATATATAGCATCGGCTATTCATTTTGCACGTACCTAATATAGCTTTTGATAGTAAAAGATATATACTTTTAATGACATTGTTTTTTGAAAAGTTGCCAGGTTTATTTAAGCTCAATAAAATGTATCTAACCTTCCAGAGTATATATATCATTAGTAAATAATTCCAGTATCACAAATATATTTTTATGACATTCATATTATTTATTATTTTATTGGTTTATATATATATATATATATATATATATATATATATATATATATATATATATATATATATATTGCAATAGAAAAATGCAAGCATGAAAAGTTATATGGTTAAGCTTAAACATGGAAAAGGAAAGGACTAGTTGTTAAAACTGGAAAAGAAAAGGACAAGATATTCTAGTAAAAAATATAATAAATTTATAACTTAAAATATTGCAGCATTAAGAATTGATTATATAATGTTATGAATTGAATAATATATATATATATATATATATATATATATATATATATATATGCATATGTATGTATGTATGTATGTATATATATGTATGTATGTATATAGATGTATGTATGTATATATGTATGTATATATATATATATATGTATGTATATATATATATGTATGTATATATATATGTATGTATCTATATATATATGTATGTATGTATATGTATATATATGTATATATATATGTACATATATGTATGTATATATATATATATATATATATATATATATATATATATATATATATATATATATATATACTGGATTTGCTATGGAATGGAGGATAAAAACAACAAAAGCAGTTGTCGGCCATTAATGAACAAGAAATAACAATATATTAGCGAAAGTGGATAAATGCAAATTGTTGATTAAAACTAGGTTATCTATTAGTTATCATCGAATTAGTCAAAAAGGCAGCAGTAATTAACTTTAAAATCTATTAATAAATTTTAAAGTGAGAAAAAAGTCTCATCTATAAATATAAATATATAAATATATATGCTGTGAACTAAAATTTCCCGTTTCTCACATTGAGAATGACAGAAATTACATAGGCGATCATCTCTGTGCAGTGCAGCCCGCAATGACGACGTTAGTTTTTTTTGTGAGGAAGCATCGGCGCTCTCCTACATATAGCGCTTTAAGGATAGTCACCCACCTGATATTAACCAGGCTCAGTGTTGCTTAACTTTGATGATCTAACAAGAACCAGCTCGTTTTTTTTTTGTTGTTGTTGTTATTAGTATTGATATCACCGTTCTTTTTAGCATTAGAAGCCACATTTTTATAAACTTTAACTTATCTTTAAACAGGACACCTTGCAACTGTGCCCAAAAATAAACGAAAATTTCATGAGTAGAGTTTCTTCCCAGAACTGTCCGTTTGTGGAACGCAGTGCCGTGTGTCTGCTTCCCCGTTGACTATAACATGGTTGCCTATAAATCTAATGTGAATAAATTAATATTGAATCACCCATTTAAATAATCTAGCCATATTCCAGTTCTACCGTGACTGATCTTGTTATCTCACGTTTTATGTAACATTTAACCTTTATCTTAGAGTGACCCCGGGCCTCAGCAAGTGGTGGCAAAAAAAAAAAAAAAGAAAAAAAGAAAAGAAACTAATAGAATTCGAACTTGTCACGCTCCAGGTTGCCAATCATCATCCTTATCAATTCAAGTTCACCCTTTTCCAAGTTCGTAAATTGCCAGAAAGCAATTGCTAGCGGGTTAGAATCGACGATCGTTGTTCGCTAATAACATCAATCGTCAATTCGCATGTTAATAGTATAATATTTTTCCAGACGAAGATAAATTTAAATATTTTCAATTGGTTTTCGATAATCTTAGAGGATGGTGGAGTAAAAAGAAAACATTTAAAGTTTGTCTAATTCTGGCGACGAATCAAAAATGTTTCAACTTTAAAAAAAAATTAAGACAGAAAAACAATAAAATCAAAGTAATCAAACAAATCAAAAAAATAGACACTACAAAAAATACGTTTGTGATTTCTAATTTTTGTGTTTTATACAAAGCATCTTCTTTTTAACTAAATGAGTCACTATTATCAAGGATAAAAGGTATTTAAGGATAGGGGTTAATGAGATAGATAGATTGGCAATTAAAAAAAAAAACGACAGCCGAAGGAAATTGAATCACCGAAGTTAAACGTTGAGCCTGATCAGTACCAGATAGGTTATCATTTAGGGATAGCAGACGCTGTATATAAGAAGATGTTGACACCTCCCTGCAGGAGCTGCAAAAACCTAACGTCGCAAATGCTAAAATGTATTTTTAAACTGATAAATGCTGAATTTTTTTACTAGGGCTGTTGTTGCAGACAATAATTCGGCAAATGCGAATGCCTTTACTATTTTACTTAATAAATATGAAGGGGACAAAACGCATTATATAACTCTGCGTTAGGAAAACTATATAATATAGTTTCAAAAACCGAAAACATCGCTTATGCAATTGAAAATCATACAAGCGAGATTCCTCTTGACTGCTAATGATTTATTCGTTTAATTTTTTAAACAAAAGTGTAAACATACATTTTAGTGTTGAAAACCTGTTTAGAAATTAAAATAGGTTCTGATAAACTGTCTGGAAATTTATAAATTATTTATTTACGTTAAAAAAAATTCTTAAAATGACACCCTTTTATCTTTTTTAAATTACATAAGCGGTTAATCTGTTAATTGATTTTAGTTTGAATTTCAATTAGCCTGTTAGGAATCAGCTTATAAATATGACATATAGGGTCAAATTTATGAGTAGATTCTTCTACCACCTTCATCTCAGTCTTAACCACGAAAAGACAAAATGGAAAAAGTAAGAACATTGATTAAAAATCTATTAAATTTGTGGACCAATAAAGGAATTTTTGATTCATGTTATTTTGCTATCATAGCTGTATTTACCCGTTGTCGTCTGGGTAGAGAGGCATATAACCGGATGTATAGCCCAGAGAAAAATAATTCTAAATAAAATAATGTTTACAATATTTTAAAATAGGATTTCTAAATTTTCGTTTTAGTGTTTTTATTATTTTTATTTACGATTTAAATCGACATCAGATTATAAATAAATTAAAAAAAATAATTCAATATGTATTTTTGAAAGCTACGTATTGGCGAGAAACACACATGGACACATTATCTTTTCTGTTAGATTAATTAATGTAAAGAAGATCAAACATTTCTTGGAAATCGCATTCAACGAAAAGTCCAAAACGAATAAAATGAGCGCGTTACATTTTACACAAGTCAGCAGATATATTTAAAATATTTTAAATAGGATTTAAAAAAAAAAGTCGTTTTAGTTTCTCTTAAGTTTTTCTATATATTACCTGATAGTTTAATTAATATTTTTTTTTACACAGTGGTCACCACTTATCAAGGCCCGGAAGCCACTCAGGGATAAGGGTTATTGCAAGTACATTACTTTAGTGTGGAGATTTGATGAAGTGTTTACTTAAGAGGGCGGTTCATTAGGAATTTGTTAACGTTGGACTTGAAGACATCCAAGTTGTAGTCAGGTGGGAAGCAGGTAGACGGAACAGAGTTCCACAGGCGTGCAGTTCTAAGAAAGAAGCTTTGTTCATGGAATCCACGTTTTGATTTAGGCACAGATAAAGAGTGGGGGAAATTTTTCACAGTGGATTCAGCTAGACGGGTGTTTTTCGTGAAAGATTGGCGAGGGGAGGGGGCAGAGATTGGAGTTCAGACGAGCACCTGCCATGGAAATAACGATAAAATAAGGATAGGCTTGCAATGTCTCTTCTGTGGGAAAACTATATAATATAGTTTCAAAAACCGAAAACATCGCTTATGCAATTGAAAATCATACAAGCGAGATTCCTCTTGACTGCTAATGATTTATTCGTTTAATTTTTTAAACAAAAGTGTAAACATACATTTTAGTGTTGAAAACCTGTTTAGAAATTAAAATAGGTTCTGATAAACTGTCTGGAAATTTATAAATTATTTATTTACGTTAAAAAAAATTCTTAAAATGACACCCTTTTATCTTTTTTAAATTACATAAGCGGTTAATCTGTTAATTGATTTTAGTTTGAATTTCAATTAGCCTGTTAGGAATCAGCTTATAAATATGACATATAGGGTCAAATTTATGAGTAGATTCTTCTACCACCTTCATCTCAGTCTTAACCACGAAAAGACAAAATGGAAAAAGTAAGAACATTGATTAAAAATCTATTAAATTTGTGGACCAATAAAGGAATTTTTGATTCATGTTATTTTGCTATCATAGCTGTATTTACCCGTTGTCGTCTGGGTAGAGAGGCATATAACCGGATGTATAGCCCAGAGAAAAATAATTCTAAATAAAATAATGTTTACAATATTTTAAAATAGGATTTCTAAATTTTCGTTTTAGTGTTTTTATTATTTTTATTTACGATTTAAATCGACATCAGATTATAAATAAATTAAAAAAAATAATTCAATATGTATTTTTGAAAGCTACGTATTGGCGAGAAACACACATGGACACATTATCTTTTCTGTTAGATTAATTAATGTAAAGAAGATCAAACATTTCTTGGAAATCGCATTCAACGAAAAGTCCAAAACGAATAAAATGAGCGCGTTACATTTTACACAAGTCAGCAGATATATTTAAAATATTTTAAATAGGATTTAAAAAAAGAAGTCGTTTTAGTTTCTCTTAAGTTTTTCTATATATTACCTGATAGTTTAATTAATATTTTTTTTTACACAGTGGTCACCACTTATCAAGGCCCGGAAGCCACTCAGGGATAAGGGTTATTGCAAGTACATTACTTTAGTGTGGAGATTTGATGAAGTGTTTACTTAAGAGGGCGGTTCATTAGGAATTTGTTAACGTTGGACTTGAAGACATCCAAGTTGTAGTCAGGTGGGAAGCAGGTAGACGGAACAGAGTTCCACAGGCGTGCAGTTCTAAGAAAGAAGCTTTGTTCATGGAATCCACGTTTTGATTTAGGCACAGATAAAGAGTGGGGGAAATTTTTCACAGTGGATTCAGCTAGACGGGTGTTTTTCGTGAAAGATTGGCGAGGGGAGGGGGCAGAGATTGGAGTTCAGACGAGCACCTGCCATGGAAATAACGATAAAATAAGGATAGGCTTGCAATGTCTCTTCTGTGGGAGAGAGGTTGCAGGGTAGAGAAAAGGGCACCCCCCACCAAGCCAGGAAGTCTATTTTGTACTCTGTCAAGGCAGGATAAGCTGCTTCTAGCAGCTCCTGCACAGATATTGAATATTATAATTTTTTTCCTGGTCTCTTCATCTTGATTATTTTTTAGAACCACGTTTCAGTTATTTTACCCATCGACCTTCTTCAGGTGCCTTGTATTGAACTCGGAAAACACCACGAAATTTTTAACCCACCTCATAACTTTTCCATTGTGTTTCAGTTATCATTCGATTCTCCATATTTCTGACATATTTTTAGTTAATTTAAGTCAGTTGTAATTAGGATTTCGTTCTGAAGATCATTTATTTGAAAACAATCCTTGGTCAAATTTTCAAACTTTTCAGTATATGGATGCTTCTACTCTAGTCAATTGATCTTAATACGAGTGATTTGTTTTTAAATCAAAAACAATAAATACCTCTGGCTAAGAAAAGCTCCGCCCCCACCCCAAAATATGAGAAAATTATTAGTTCTTAATTATTGTTACAAGATTTACTATTTAATATTAATTTCTTTTAAAAAAATATGCATATTCTTGGTCATTTTTATTACTTTATTCTCACACCTTGATTTCAAGAACGGATACGTCTTATCATACCCAAAGTCGAGGCTCAGTAGAACACACACACACACACACACACACACACACACACACACACAATTTATTTATTTGTATTTGTTCGCGATATTTTTGAATGAATTCATTTGTTTATACGCAAGTGCATTTTTATCTAAATGCGAGTTGGGAATAATTTTTCTTTCTACCAATTGGGTACCCCTAAATGGGGAGC
The DNA here is from genome assembly GCF_053919585.1 of Euprymna scolopes. Taxonomy (NCBI): domain Eukaryota; kingdom Metazoa; phylum Mollusca; class Cephalopoda; order Sepiida; family Sepiolidae; genus Euprymna; species Euprymna scolopes. Next base: position 43,661,954 of record NC_136487.1, read on the forward strand.
GGCATATATATTGTTTTTTTTTTGTTTTTTTTTTATGTATTTTGTCGTCTACAACTCATCAGAGTGGTTGAATCTGGCGAGATTCGAAATCGGGACCCCATGGAAAGAAGCTTAAACCTCTACCACTGTCCCATCTCGCGCGACCGAGAATATATATATATATATATATATATATATATATATATATATATATATATATATATATATATATATATATATATATATATATATATATATATATATATATATATATATAACTATGACTACAAATATGTATAGATATATATATATATATATATATATATATATATATATATATGACTATGACTACAAATATGTATATATACATATATATATATATATATATATATATATATATATATATATATATATATATATATATATATATATATATATGACGATGACTACAAATATGTATATATATATATATATGTGTATAGGTCCTGGATATGACCTAAAACTATATCTGATGGTGAGGCCCCACCATGCGGACCTTGGGGAGTGTGGAGCCACCCTTTAATTGCCATTGCTCCCAGGTCCACTGTGACCCGGAGTGGTAGTACCTGCTAGGGTCCCAACTATGCGTTAAATAGAATCCGACTTAAAAAAACAAATATACTCTATTAAAAATCGTTCCTCAAAATAACTAAATTCGGCATTAAATAACCTGAAAAAGGTTGATATGCCGTAAAACAAAACCAACCAATCAATCATATATGTGTATATATATTTAAACAGATAGCATTCTGAAAGCGTGAATAAAAAATAAAGTTAGCAAGTATTTAAAACTCTTTAAAAAATTATATATTTTTACATTTAAATTTCCGATTGATTCGTATTGTTTTATGTCGTGAATTGCCTTAAATTATTATTCATTCGTTTCTCGAAATATAAAGATGTTATATTTAATTATATTTCGAGATTTGAGACATTAAGATGAATAATCTGTATCGTATGGATACTATTACCACCTTATTATTACATTACTAAACAAACTTTTTCTATAAGTAAAGCAGTAGATGTTTGTACGTGTGGGTAAATATTTAACTGATAAACTCTTAAACTACTGGTCACATAACATTTAAATTAACACGAAATAGTAATCATGCAACAAAGATGGTTTATAACGAGTAAGATGTTTGTCCGAATCGATGAATAAAATGCGTAAAAGAAAAAGAAATATGTCGGCAAGTTGAAATGCAAAATCTTCATTTCAACTTGCGGACATACTTTTATTAGTTTTACGCATGCGCAAGTTCAATCATAGCAAGAATCGGTTTAATTTTAAATTTATTTTAACTGTCTGTCGGGCAGTGGCGTATCTAGGGTATGGCAGGCATGGCCCGTGCCATGGGCGCCACTCTGACATGGGCGCAAAAATTGCTTGACAAAAATTAAAATTTGAACATATGCGTAATTACTGGAGCGAGTTTTTCTGCATAATTCCGATATATTCAAACCGGAATAAACGGAAGGCCACCACCCTTTTTTATGCATTCCATGTCAAATCATCCAGGGCTTGACACCCATACCCTCAGATTTGGCTGTAATTTGTAGTGCAGGTAGACAATATAGAAACTAAGAAATCCTGAAAATTTGAGCATCTAATTTCGAGCGGTTTCCGATTTAGAGCATTTTTTGTTTTCGTTTTTGCTGCATAATGTGGCGCCCGCGCCCGGGATAAATTTTGTGATGTCATTTCTTTGAATATTTTCTGATCGAAAGATCGTGTGGCTCTGAAAATTTGCACAGGTAAGTATTTTGACCCAAGGAATCCAAAAATGGCATCAGATTTGCTAAAAAGTGAATCCTTATAGAGATATTAAGGGTTTTTGGATTTTTTACCCACATGCACCAAAATCCAATGAAAAAGGGTGTGGCTGATATGGTAATGCATTTTTTTTTCGTATATTTTTTCTAGACACTATAAATTACCTCTGGACCAAAAATGGTAAAAATTTCTTGTTCCGTTCACTCACAGTTTCTGTTGAAAGTCGGGTCTATTTTCGATGATAATGAAAAATATTCCCTCCCCTATTAGATGTAATAATTAATTTAGACATTTGCTAAACTGACATCACACCTTAATTTTGGAATAAATTTGCAAGTAAGCCAGATACTAAAAAGTTCTGATAACAATTTCAACAATTTCACAGGCCTATAGTCTTCAAAATTAATTGATAAGGGTTGGAAACACCAAGTTATGATAAAAGTATGCTATTTTTTTTAAATAAGAAACTAGTAATAGGATGGTAAAAATTTTAAACTTTTAGTACTATCTCAATCCAACAATTTCAGTAAACTGAAACTAATTCTTTCATGTCTCCGAGGCTCAATGAGTCAGGACAGATTGTGTGATCTAGCTTTGATGAGTATAGAAAGGGAAGAATTAGAGAAAACTAACTTTGATGAAATCATAGACGAATTTGTTTCCATAAAGGCACGAAAAGTGTTATTTTAGAATGTTATTATTGAAACAAAAAAGGCCGGATTTATTGAGGTTTATTGTGGTATGTTTGCTATCCTTCAATTTCTTCATAATAAAAATAAATGAAGTATGTTGTAGTCCTTTCTTTTTGGATAATTTAGAAATTTATTTATTAAAGCAAGAATAACCATATAATTACTTTATTAAAACATTCATGGGCGCCATTTTACATAGGTACGCCACTGCTGTCGGGTTAGATCAAACAGTAGGGAACACGGCTAAAGCGCTAAATGTATTTTGGTTTCGGTCTAGCTGATAGCACCCGTTATATTTTTAACTTCTGAAATCATTGCTATATATATATATATATATATATATATATATATATATATATATATATATATATATATATATATATATATATATATATATATGTGTGTGTGTGTGTGTGTGTGTGTGTGTGTGTATATATATATATAACTACTTAATTTACTCACATAAAATTAATATACGAAAGTATAGATTTATGCGTAAACTTTAAGTATTTACTTCAAAAGTGCTCAATACGTAGGTAGAGCTAGTTAGTAATTTATAAAATATATATGGCGATTAAGCTACACTGAATATTCGGCGTTTCATCCACTCTAGGACTCCTCAGGCTTATGCGCATAAGCCTGAGGAGTCCTAGAGTGGATGAAACGCCGAATATTCAATGTAGGTTAATCGCCATATATATTTTATATATATATATATATATATATATATATATATATATATATATATATATATATATATATATATCGTCACATAAATTAATATACGAAAGTATAAATTTATGCGTAAACTTTAAGTAATTACTTCAACAGTGCTCAATACGTATGTAGAGCTAGGTAGTAAGTTAAAAAATATACATGGCGATTAAGCTACATGAGTGGATGAAACGCGGAATATTCTGTGTAGGTAATTCGCCATATATATTTTTAACTTTATATATATATATATATATATATATATATATATATATATATATATATATATATATATATATAATAGACAATTGGCTCTGTTATAATAATTATGAAAATTGCATGGATTAAAAATATATTTAAGTGTATTTTTCGACCGGCAAAGCTAGGCGTCCACCTGCTAGTTGATAATAAAATGATAAAATAAACAGGACAGTATGAATTTAAAATGGAATTGTGGAAGACCTAAAAATTTAACGTTTCATCCACTGCTTGCTTGAGCTTTATCAGGGGAGAAGAAGTTTTTTTTTTTTAAATTTTGATAAAACCCAAGCAACAGTTGGTGAAACGTTGAGATTCATTTTGAATTAATCTTGTTATTATATTCACAAAACAAACATTGTAAAAAGTCAATAATTAGTAATTTTACGCATGGTTAGGTTTAAGGTTCTTCATACCAGAATTAACAACATAAACATAGGACGTAACAGGTTAACTAACAGTCACTTTTAAACGACACACCTGGTGGTTAGACGTTGAATCCTTACTACCAACGATGATAACAAAAGATAATATAAAATTTACACTAGTGGTGATGGTAACTAAGTAGTTAACGACACCGGCTGGCAACCTGGGTATGCACAGTTCGAATCCAGTTCGTTCCACAGAAACATTTTCATCAAACTTACACTTGACTTTGTGTTTAACCTTCTGGAATTTTTAAATTCAAAGTTTGGATTTCCTATAAAATCTTTCATTACTAAGTTATCGTGTTCAGATGAAAAGCAAAAGTCGTGACATAATAAACGATGTTCATTCTCATTCTATTTGATTATTCATTTGATGATAAGATTAAATTTAATCTTGATTCCCATGATAAAAAGTGCAGTTTATAACCTATAACATTTAATCACCTTCGCGGCTGATTTGAATCAACGTTATATAATCTATCTGCATGCAAAGTTTAGTTGAAATCAATTCAGTACTTTCTACGCCCGTAGATAAACATACAAACATATTATATTTCTTAGGTCATGGATATATTTTGAATAATAATTTTAAGAAATACCTTCTTTAGTAAGATTAAATAAATTATGTTATAATATCAAATAGTAAGCAAGAAATATGTATATATAAAAGTAATATATATATATATATATATATATATATATATCAATAATATATATCAATAATATATAAAAATAACACGTATATTATATATCATATAAAAGTTTATATATATATATATATATATATATATATATATATATATATATATAATATTATAAGCTCTATTTCCTTTTCGGTTTATTGAGTTTTTACATCTGGTTGAGATTACTTTACTTGTAAATATTAACTCTTTAATAGTTATAATATATTTTAAGTTTACGATTTTGATTACCTTGGTAAACTTATTATATTTTATATATATATATATATATATATATATGATTAGTTTTTTTGGAAAAAGAATTCCAGCAGAGTGCTCAATTAAAAGGAAATTCCAAATTTTAAGAGCGTACTTATATTTTGTGTACAGAAAGTTGTTAGTTGAGACAGGTCATTGGTACCGTCGGTTTCAAGCCCGATAATAAGGCCCGTTTAAGGTATCCTTATCGAGCTCTCTTCAGCCAATATTCGTCGAAGGAAAAGAGACGAATATTGGCTGAAGAGAGCTCGATAAGGATACCTTAAACGGGCCTTATTATCGGGCTTGAAACCGACGGTACCAATGACCTGTCTCAACTAACAACTTTCTGTACACAAAATATATATATATATATATATATATATATATATATATATATATATACACACACATATATATATATATATATATATATATATATATATATATATATATATATATATATATATATATATATATATATATATATATATATATATATATATATATACTAGGTACGAGCCATAATAGTGGAAAAAGATACAGGGACCTAGTTTTGAAAGCCGATTTTATCATTATTTCTTTGTAGCTTTCCGACTACTTTTTGATTGCATTTGAAAGATTAAAGCCTAAAGTTAATTTTTAAAAGGAAAAAAATATATATTTGTACACGTGAAAAAAAAAGTTATAATGAAAAATGTTTTCACGTCGACATTCGGAAGCTGACAAATTCAGCTAAATTTTGAAGTCAATTAAATTCATTGTAAAAATCATTTGAAAAATAAATATGTTTTCTGGGTCTATTTCAAAGATATTAGTAAAGTAAAATCCTAAGATACCGAATAAAAAAAAAACGCCTCGTTTGTAAACAAAATATAGCCTTATTAGCCCCCCAAAAGCGAGATTCTACCGTCGCTTAAGCAAATGCAAACTAAATCGTGTAAGTAGATTTTACGGAAGCTCAAAATGTCAAAAAGTCAAAAGGCTGTCTGAAAATGACGTCAAATAGTTATATAAAGGTAGGGAGTGCTAGTTTTTCTCCCAGCCGTGCATCCGTATCGTGAATATTTGTATAACTTTTATATCGTGAATATTTGTATAACGTTTACCATTTGTTAATTTAATTATTTTTGTAGTCCTGCTTTCAAATTAAAAACAAAGTATACAATTTTCACGATTATATAAAAAGAATTTTTACGCCGAAAGTTTCACGTTCATTCAAGCAAGGAAAATATTAGGATCTTGCATATAACAATTATGTGAAACATGTAATCTAAAAAAATTAGAAATATTTTTTGCAATTATAATTTATTTGTATGAAAATATTAAATAAACAATGCTTAATTCTATGGTAATATCGGTAGTTCGAGAAATAAATTTTACTTCGAGTTATATCGAATCTATTAATGCGGACTTTAAGGACTCAATTCGTAATGTTTCTGTAAAAATTATTTATTTATTTTTTATTGTTACAACTTACGATGATTTATTTTCATAAAAAAGCAAAAATAAATTCATTCATTTTTTAATACTGAAAACCATAACTTTAGTAAATGTTTTTGTTTTTCTTTGTTTAAACAAAATTATACATTTCCATTAAGATTCAAATGAAATAATGGGTTTATTATATTCCAGAATCATTATTTGATAAATACTGAAATTTTTATAAAAATTAGTTAATTTCCTGATTTTTGGGGAATTTTTAAGGAAAGGGAGAGGTGAAAATTTTTAAACATTTTGAGCATCGGCTATTCATTTTGCACGTACCTAATATAGCTTTTGATAGTAAAAGATATATACTTTTAATGACAGTTTTTTTAAAAAGTTGCCAGGTTTATTTAAGCTCAATAAAATGGATCTAACCTTCCAGAGTATATATATCATTAGTAAATAATTCCAGTATCACAAATATATTTTTATGACATTCATATTATTTATTATTTTATTGGTTTATATATATATATATATATATATATATATATATATATATATATATATATATATATATATATATATATATATATATGTTGCAATAGAAAAATGCAAGCATGAAAAGTTATATGGTTAAGCTTAAACATGGAAAAGGAAAGGACTAGTTGTTAAAACTAGAAAAGAAAAGGACAAGATATTATAGTAAAAAATATAATAAATTTATAACTTAAAATATTGCAGCATTAAGAATTGATTATATAATGTTATGAATTGAATTTAAAAAAATCATGCATGTTTACATGTGTTTTTACGAAAATCAGGGGAAATAACAAGCTTATAGTTAAATAATTGTAGATTCATAAGGAATCGGAATCGGTAATTGTATCGGAATCGGGAATTTAGCACAGAATCGGTAATTGTATTGCAATCGGGGAAAATATTGGAATCGTTCCATCACTAATATATATATATATATATATATATATATATATATATATATATATGTGTGTGTGTGTGTGTGTGTGTGTGTGTGTGTGTGTGTGAAGTGAAAAAAAGTGTTTTAAATAAGAATAATTCAATAGGAAACATACGTATTGGCGAGAAAAAAAAAAAACAACAGCTATAAACACGGTATTATTTTATGAATGTAGAGATTATCAAACATTCAGTAGATTTTTAATCAAATTCTTTGGTTTCTGTTTTGAAAAAAGGTTATTTTCCTACTATGATATTTTTTACAGTTAAAATACTTTTCATTTATCATAGTAATAAAACATTTTAGTTAAAAACAGGAAAAAGTTATATCCCGTTATTTTAGAATGGGTGCTTTACATCAAGTTGATGGTTGAATATGGTTAAATCTGTGCTCGTTTTTGCATTGAATACTAACTCTTGTTAATCCTTACTAAACCCTAACTGTACATCGAATGGATACTATAATGCACTTTATCATAAAAAAGATTCATACAAAATTTCGGCCAGATCGGTCGAGAAGTTTTCAAGGAAATAAAAATGAGACATGAATACTAATCCTTATTAATCGCTATTAATCACTAACTGCTATGAAACAGATATCACAATACTTAGTTCGCTGCACCGTATCATAACAAATGTTCATACAAAATTTCAGCCAGATCGGCCTACAAATTTCTGAGAAAAAGTGGAACGGGCAGACAGACTAAGAGATATAGATGCATTTTTTTTTTTATTGTTAAAAAAATTCTAAAATAATCAAAAAGGATTTTATTTATTAGGAAAATGGATCAAATCATAAAAAGACTTCATCGTATCAATGTATGAACTATTTTAAATGCAAAATAAATATCATAAGTTAAAGGACGTTATGAATACGCCATCCTTAAATGTACGTCATTTCATGTACGTCATTTTTTATGTACGTCATTTTTATGTGCGTCATTTTTGGGACACGGAAGTCGTGTCGATAGATGTTGGCATTCGTGTTAATTGAGTTATTTGAAGTGATTGCGCGCGCCATATGTACCCTCTGAGCGGTGTCATCATCAGAGCTGGGAACGTTAACCATCATGCCCTCCCCCTCCTTCTTTCCACCTTCCTTTCATTTCTGATTAGTTTCCTCATCTTCGACAAACCTCTTTACATTGGTGGGTGGTCCGAAGTTCAGTTGCACATGGCCCCCGATAAACAGTCGCCCGTTTCTTAACGATTACTTTTGAACAATTCGCGTCAGATAGTCATTTCTTAAGCATACTGATAAACTATGTCGGTTAAGACTTCCTTTGCGTTCTCTCTAGCGTTTCCTTTCGAGAAGCGGCCCAACACCGCCCATAGACGTCTTACAGAGATGAATTCGGATGGGCGCTGGGTAGGGCTAATAGGAGTGTGTGTGTGTGTGTGTGTGTGTGTGTGTGTGTGTGCGCGCGCGCGCGCACGCGTGTACACTTACAATGCAGACACTTATACAGAAAAGAAATCCGACAAGAGGGCCAGTGCATCGTTCCTTTCCACATATCCACCGCGGCTTCACCCGTTTTCGTAATGTAGACACGCCTTTAATTGACATTAAGTAAAGAAAAAAAAATCGAAAAAGAAAGGGAAACGCTTTCATTTTCTTTTTAATTCTTTTTCATTGTCTGTAGTTTTTTGTTTGTTTGTTTGTTTTGTTTGTTTTTTTTTTTGCCCTTTCTTTGCGCTTCCTTTTAAACGATTGGCTGAAATTTTTCTTATCAATTTCACTTCCGGTTCGCTTTCCCTAAAAAGAAACAGATCCATTTCAAAAAGATGGTTTAACCACGCCCATTTTAATAATAAAAAAGAAGCGAGAAACATTTTACTTACAATATCGACTATTAAACCAGTTTTCTTTTCTTTTTTTCTTTTTTTTTTCGTCGGATAATTTCATGAGTTTAGTAAACCGAAATAAATTCCTCTGACATATATCCAGAGCATTTTTAAATATATATATATAAAAAAAGACGAAACATTATTTTGTTGCAATTCTACGCAGAGCATCTGTTCAATCTGTTAAATGCTGACGCCATTATGAGTATAAACTGTTACCCGAAATGAGTAATTAAATATGGCCCATTTTTTTTTATATCGACATCTTTTAAGAAGATCGTTTAAGAAGGTCGTTTTAGAAGATCGTAATGGGTCGGGAAATTCGAGAAATTCCTCCGTTGGCATTTTTTAAAACCTCATTGTAAATCATGTCATATATTTTTCTGCCTCTTAAAACTGTTTATTCTATTCGCATTTGGTGGACTCGCAAATTTATATTATAGACAGAAGCAAAGGGGAAATCGGGGCGAGAGAAAAATATAAACAGAGGTAGAGAGTGAAGAAAAAAGAAAGAGGAAAAAAGAAAAGAACCAGAACGTTTTGAATGTGCCATCACAGAGGATATGCACACACATGCGTATATATATGCATATATATGCATATATATATATATACATATATATATATATGCATATACATACATATATACGTATATATATATGCATATATATGTATATATATGCATATATATATGCATATATATATGTATATATATATATATATGCATATATATATTATATATATGCATATACATATATATGCATATATATGCATATATATGTATATATATGCATATATATGTATATATATATATATGCATATATATGCATATATGCATATATATGCATATATATATATATGTACACTCGCGAGCAAAAAAAAAAATGGGTCAAACAAATTTTAGACATTTTATTGCACTACAAGCTATCTTGAAAAAAGAACAATTGAACAAGGAAACTTAAACGAGACTAATAACACAGAACAAGACATTTACTTTAATAAATGCTTAGGATGGAATCGGATTCCCTTTTGATTTCTTTAAAAGATCAATCCTTTTAGACATGCTCTCAACCAAAGTGGAACACTGTGAAGAGGAGATGCTATTCTACTCGCTTTGCACAGCTTCCCATGGTTTGTCATTGTTCGAAAAGTTTCTATCATCCAATGCACGAGATATTATGGACAAAATATTCTCGATTGGGTTTAAATCGGGGGTTTGACCTGGCCAAAATATCACATGAATTGAATTATCAGATTTTCCAACCCCTGTTTTGAATTCTTTGCTATGGTCAACATAAGTTTTCTTTCAATCCTTCAAAACAGTTAATTTAACCTGTGTCGACTTCAAAGTGAATGCTCTATGGCGACCAGATCCAGATTTCCCTTTTACTAAGCATTCGACTTTGAACCTTTGACTAATTCGCTTCACTACAGAAAGAGATGTTTTCACTTTTTCTTTTCTTAAAATATCGAAAATCTGCTTCTAAGTCATTTTGGACTGCCTTAATTCTGCAATTCGGTTTTTTATATCCTCATCAAGATACGGTTCTACCATTTTTAGGATTAATTTTTCCATTTATTATTATATGCTATAATAATAAGGATCAGCAAAATAGAATCTTTCAGTTAAAATTAACCAAAATTCATAGAAAAATATTGAAAATCGATTTCTTCCTTCTTTCACTTTTGGCCCATTTTTTGCTCATGAGTATGTATATATATGCATATATATGCATGTATATATGCATATATATATATATATATGCATACATAAAATGTGTCTATGTGTGGGTTGAACGATTTATAACATCATATATAGTACAAAATATTATATCACCAATCTATATTTGACTATGTCAATTTCGTTTCCAAATTATTAATGTTTCGTATATTGTCTGTAGTCTAAAGAAGCTTTGAGTATGTATATATATATATATATATATATATATATATATATATATATATATATATATATATATATATATATATATATATATAATAGAGGGAGTTATACCGGAAGTCTAGAGCAAAGTTTAATTCAATGTATTAATATTTTGAAGGAATATTGCTCATATACTGTAGATATATAATAAGCTCAATAGGTATATTTATCCTAGAGCTATATTAATATTGAGTATAAACATTTTAAATATGAATCAGTTTCAAAAGGAGAAATAAAACAAATTTTGATTTTGATCTTGATTTTTTTTGTTTCTCCTTTTGAAACTGATTCATATTTTTTCAATTACTAATCTTTATCCTCATATATATATATATATATATATATATATATATATATATATATATATAATCAATTTCGATACATACAGACACTATATATATATATATATATATATATATATATAAAAATAATCAATTTCGATATATATATATATATATATATATATATAAATAATCAATTTCGATATATATATATATATATATATATATATATATATATATATATATATATATATATATATATATATAAATAATCAATTTCGATACATACAGACACTAGTGTTTCATCCTTCCGGAATCAACAGTGTAGGAAGTTACGATTGCCGCTGGTCAGGTCATGGAATTCAAACCCCGCAACGAAGCCACTTCTGGTCCAGTGAATTGAAATATTTATAAACGCATACACGTTATTAAATGGTGAGCTACAGTGATCGAATTACTGAAGGTCAACGATTTTGCACGTAGCCCAACTGACCGACTTTTCATTCACAGACAATGCTCGAAATAAATTGATTAAAGGGCAGAAACCATTATAATTATAAATAATCCTTTTTAATACCTACAGACACTAGTGTGTCATCCTTCCGATTGCTGTCGGGATGTGTTGATAAGAAATATCAGACTTGACAGAATGGTTGATTGTAAGTATAGACCGCTTCATGCCCTCCAATAATTCTAGCAAAATCCTAACAGAGAGCCGTGGTTCTCTCCGGAATTTGCTGCTGTCATTGCGCACAGAAATTAATTTTTCCATTGTTTCCAACGTAGTAGATGCATTGAGACTTAAGTCGCGTTCAGAACTGCCAGCAACCACTATAAAAGAGTAATAAAAATCGCGAGAGAATTTCATGCTCAGTCCGTAAGTAGCTGAGACGCGGCTTAGTTCTCACCAGCCTTGGCAAATGATAAACATGGTCCTGAACAGAAGCTGGTCCTCTATCCAAACCACCATTAATGGACCTGAGGCAATCTCATCAGCATCGGACAAAGCCAAACTTTTTGCCAAGAACTTTGCAGCTAATTCTACCCTATGCGACCAAGGTCCTCAATACCCAGTATTTTCTCCTGTATCAGAAACACGCTATGCGACATACAAATATATGTGCGTGATGTTGCCAAGTTAATCAAAAGACCTTGATTCGAGTAAAGCAACTGGCCCTGAGTGCATTCCAATTATAGTGCTGAAAAAGCTTTAAACAGAACTAGCTCCACATACTTACAAAGCTGTTTAAGCGTTGTCTTAAGGAGAATTGCTTTCCAACTCCCTGAAAACCCTCATTAATATGCCCTGTATTTAAGAATTTAAGTGATCGGTCATCTCCTTTTCAGTACAGAAAGTTCAGTCTTAGGTTCACATGGTATTTTATTTACAGCCTTTTCAGGATGTTTAACACAAGGTGAAGTGTGAGTCTGATGAAAGTGTTTCTGTGGAATAAACTTGATTTGAACTTGACATACCCAGGTTTTCAATGCGTATCGTTAACTGAATTAGCGACCGTCATTGTCGATATCAAAGTTAACTTGACATCTGATTGATCTTTCCCGAGAATCACTTTTTTTTCTTTTTTTATACGAACATTTGGTAAAACAATGATTTGAAATCTTGGTGCGCATATTTAATACTCAATGTGTGATGCTATGCATGTTATTCGCGTGGTTGACTGTTGTTGCACAAATGTGTTGCATCGTAGTTTTTGTTGTGTTAATTAACCCGGATTAATTAACCCTAATTTCTTTGTTAATTATGGAGTAAGCGTTAGAAGTGGTATATTTGCAGTTGATAAAGCAAGTCGTACTTCTATTAATATATATATATATGCGAATCAAATGGGTTGGTTAGACTTCTAGATTTCCTTCATTTAGTTTTACTAATGTTCTGACATTTATCCAATGTTCAGAGAAATTGGAGACATTGCCATGCTGAATTATGCGTTGAATTTTCGATTAAGGGTAATAAGACGCTTATTAGAAGTGGTGATGTAAGCAATGGTTGTTTCTGTTATGTCAACAGCGTTCTAGATTTGTTTTTTTTTGTTTTTTATTTAATAAGGAAATCACCACTTACCAAGGCACAGAGGCCACTAGAGGACAAGGGTTAAAGAGTGTACATTGGTCAAAAGGGCAATATCATAGTAACTGTTAGAAGTGTAAATTTGGTAAAATTGGATTACGTAAGGAGAACGGCTCATCAAGAACTTGTTCACATTGGACTTGAAGACGGCCATATTGTAGTCAGCTGGAAAGCAGGTAAACGGAAGAGAGTTCCACAGGTGTGCAGTTCTAAGAAAGAAGCTTTGTTTTACGATCTGATCGATCATGGAGTTTGCTCTCTAAGCTCTGGTGCTAGTGAATAACTGTGTCTAATATCGAACTGACCACATAACTCATTGAACATTCTTTACGACTTGAAACAAACTGTTGCTTAATAAACTGCATTTGGCAAGTCCAAAGCTCCTAAATTTGTTGAAGAAAATCTTAAGGACGATTCCCATAGTTTCGTGATTTTTACAATCAAAGACGATATATTAATAAACAGTCTGGAATGTTTCGGAATTTTTTAGTTGAAGATTATTAATATATATTATTAAGATTATTCAAACTACGGTTTTCATCTTGGATATTATTCTTACAACGTGTTTGATGATGTAACTTTCGACCTTCTTCTATTTTATTGAATTCGAGAATCCGCAAGGACACGTAATAAGATAAAGATAATCTGTTGTAAGTGACAGATTTATAGAGGTAGCATGTTCAATCCTTAATACGGTCGATACCAAGAATACAATTATAAATTATTTAAGGCTTCTACATGGCCATGGCTGACGGAACGAAAGCAACCTACCCAGTTGATTAAATAAAGGTTTCTGTTCAAAATTCTATACAGATTCCCAAGTTCGAAAGAAAGATTACCAAGTTTGTCAAAGAAAGACCTTACATCAACCAAAATATTATATGAAATACTATATGAAATACTATATGAATACTGTATAAATACTATATATAAATACTATAAATACTATATGAAATATAATATAAATACTATATAAATACTATATGAATAACACGTAAGAGACGAATAGTTGTCCGAATAATTAAAATCATACAAACAGTTTCTAATTAAATCGTATTTGCTTGTGAATGTTTGTAAGATGAATCTCTAAGCGTTCGATTGAATGACAACCAGTTGTCGCATTAGCTGTCCTGACTTCTTGTTACCTTATATTTAACATCTTTCCCACCTTTAATTAATGTTATATTGAATTTGGGGCGAGTAGTCAATATCTACAACAGAAAGATGGAATTTCCGGGCCATGTGTGCAAAAGTTCAGTTATTATAACTATGCAATTAACAAGCCTCTCTGATCCATTAGAGAGAGATAAAAAATAGGAGGCATTACTTTTGGAAAGTCCTCTCGTATATTGGATTTGAAGCCAGTTTGTTATCACGCTGCATTTTCGAACGTACTACAGGCATTGAATGGTTGATGGTCGAATGTTGATTGGGTTGATGATTCAGTTTCCTTAAATTATAATCCATAGAGAATAGTCAAGTGATGGCGATGATAACAGAAAGTCAAACTGTACAGACCAATCAGATAATAAGCCCCTTCGAGTCATCGAATAAAGTCGATCATACTTTGATGATTTCAGAAATTGTGTATCGCATGCTCGAGCATATAGTCGTCGATCCTTTTACATGTTAATGCAACGACGCGGAGTTTTTGTTTGCATTCACTGAAAATATTGCTGACAAAAATAACCGAAAATCTTGAATCAATTGAGCGATTTATTTCAATGACAGCAGGTCGATGTGAGTTGTAATGAAAGTGTTACATTCAACTGGCGATGTATTTTTGATAACGTCGAGTTATTTTTTTTTTTTGTGTTGCTGATCCAGAAAACAAAAAAAAATGTGCCCTACGTTTCAGAAGACAATGCGCACAGAGTATCTTCTTTGTTAAATTTTTGATGTTGACGGTTTCAATTTTGTGTTTAAAATATTTTGTACGTCGTTATTGTCGATTGGTGTTGCAAATTGGAAAAGCACTTACTATTTATTCCAGTGTAGTTCAGCAAGTAAAAAACTGATTGGTCTGGGATACACAATTACCTAGTTACACTTCCTTGGCCTTCGGGACAAGATCAAAGTGTAGTATCTGTTCCGGCAGATACTGCACTTAAGATAATTTGTACCAGTCAATGGAGGGGAAACCCTCTATACTGGGACAATTATTATTTTTGGTAACCAGAGTGACCCCTTTTTGCCTACTTTTGGGGGAGCTGGTTTTTACCTCACATTAAAAACGGCCTTGTGCCTAATTTGCTCAGTGGGGGAGCAAATAAATACCATCTGTTCCGGCAGATACTGCACTTAAGATAATTTGTACCAGTCAATGGAGGGGAAACCCTCTATACTGGGACAATTATTATTTTTGGTAACCAGAGTGACCCCTTTTAGGGGAGCTGGTTTTTACCTCACATTAAAAACGGCCTTGTGCCTAATTTGCTCAGTGGGGGAGCAAATAAATACCATCTGTTCTTCAGATGCTGCACTTCTATTTCTTGTTCTCTTTCGGTGGAGGAGAAATCCTTCACGACTGAGACAATTTTTATTTTTGTACCTTTTCTCCACGTTAAAAAACGACCCTGGTGTCTAACTCTGTCCCGTGGGGAGGCATAGTAAATAGGTACACTATACATAAACTTTAGTCTCTCTTTGCGCATTACTTACGCAGTTTATAGCAGGGAGATGTCGAGTCGCTCCTCAGTCGATCCTTGACTACTGACATTATCTAGTGTAAGGATTTCTGATAATGCTAAATTCATACGTTCGCATGATATCTATGAGACGAAGAGGCCGAACAGAGGACAAACCTAACATTGACTTTTCTTGCATCTATTTTCGACATTGACTGGAATTTTACAATGTCTTAATTGAAACATGAATCTTTGCGGTACCATCTCGATGCCATTTAGAAAGGCTACTACCATTGAAGAGTACAATTTTATTATGTAATATGATATAAAATATCTGTTTCCGGCATAGTATCGTGTCGCATAGTTTCTTTAAGAGTTTGCGATGCTTCTGCTATTGTTTTAGTTTCGAGTAGCCGACTTCCGAAATAATAGTGAAGTTAGAAGCTTTTAGTTATGTAGGTTCCCTCATGAACCTTTGTGTAATGTAGACTTGCACAATAAGTATGCGTAGTCAATTAATGAAAACGCTTGTTGTTTTGGGCGTCTTAAGGGAGTACTGGAAAAGTTCTAAGCATATCAAAGGGAATCGCGGAAACAGAAAAGTGTTTCACAATGTTGACATCATAGATCGCTATCAAATCAATGCACTAAGTGAATCGATGTTCAACCATTGTAATACCATCAAAAGAAAATGGCATGATGGTCTTCTAAACTTCACCAGAGCATAAAGTATTATTGTTCGTATTTAGTTGCCTCCCAACGAGGGAAAAGTTAGACACAAGGTCGGTTTTTAATGTGAGAAAAATCCAGCTTCCCAAAATGGGGCACTCTAGATAGAAACAAAAATAAAAAATTGCCTCAGTCATGAAGGATTTCTTATCCATTTACCAAGGATAGAAAAGGTGAGGCCAAGCATGCAGGTGTTTTTCTTTTTAGGAATAATCATATAGCAATGCTTAGTAATAACGCGAATTGGCGAGCAGTTCTAAAGCCACAGGTGCTTCAGCTCCTGAAACTTTCAATAGAAATAGGAGTGCTACCCTAGAGCAATAACGCACATGGTTTAGCTATCCTCTGCGTTTCTGCTTTACCGATCCTTGCATTGTATTAATTTCTATACATAGTAATCGTTTTACCCTTTACCAAGTTGTATATCATATCAGGATGGCGTTTTCAAAATCAGTAAAACAGAAATCCTCATCCCTATTTCTTTTAAGGTTGGAAAATCATAGTATTTGAATATTTAAGGCCAATATTTTCTATATATGACGTATTGTTTTCACATTTAGGATGGTGCATCTACCACTGGTCTCTCGTCTTAGAAAGGATTCAAAAGAGATACCAAATATAGATTAACCCCTATCAGCCAATCTCTAACCCCTGTTCCATCGACGTAATATTGCATTCTGTGTCTGTTTTACAAATATTTTAATAAAATGTTCTATGAACGCGTAGTACGTGTAAACCCTTCGACGCACCCGAGAAGCAGCAAAATCGCACATCTTTACTGTAAAAGTCTGTTGTATGTTGCAATATTTTTGGGTGATAATGGGGTATATATTTAATTGCCGCCCACATCGGCAATATTTGGCACAAGGCCTGGAAAGTGGGATACCCGCAGGCTCCCCTAAAGGAGGGGCACTCCTGCAATTTTAAAAATTGCCTGAGTAACCCCGTCGGCATTCCCCGGTCGGGGCGCCTCAGGCAGCAAGCAATAAACTTGCCCCACCGGAAAGCCCGGCGGCAAGGCCTGGGAGGGTGGACCTCCTAGGTATTACCCAGGCGGTGTACCTCAGTCCAACAGGTGCTGGGCCGGTTCCCGGCCCCTCCCCTGTTGGGCTGAGTGTTAAGTGACAAATCCTTGACATGTACTACCCTGTCCTCCTGCAGCCGAGGCCGCTAGGAGACACATCCCATCATCTCAAGAGTGATAATGGGGTAGATATTTATTTGCTGCCCACCTCAGCAAAATGTGGCACAAGGCCGGAAAGTGGGAACCCCGCAGGCTCCCCTAAAGGAGGGGCACTCCTGCAATTTTAAAAATTTCCCGAGTAACCCCGTCGGCATTCCCCGGTCGGGGCGCCTCAGGCAGCCTGCAATAAACTTGCCCCACCGGAAAGCCCGGTGGCAAGGCCTGGGAGGGTGGACCTCCTAGGTATTACCCAGGCGGTGTACCTCAGTCCAACAGGTGCTGGGCCGGTTCCCGGCCCCTCACCTGTTGGGCTGAGTGTCAAGTGACGAATCCTTGACCTGTACTATCCTGTCTCCCTGCAGCCGAGGCCGCTAGGAGACACATCCCATCATCTCAAGAGTGATAATGGGGTAGATATTTATTTGCTGCCCACCTCAGCAAAATGTGGCACAAGGCCGGAAAGTGGGAACCCCGCAGGCTCCCCTAAAGGAGGGGCACTCCTGCAATTTTAAAAATTTCCCGAGTAACCCCGTCGGCATTCCCCGGTCGGGGCGCCTCAGGCAGCCTGCAATAAACTTGCCCCACCGGAAAGCCCGGTGGCAAGGCCTGGGAGGGTGGACCTCCTAGGTATTACCCAGGCGGTGTACCTCAGTCCAACAGGTGCTGGGCCGGTTCCCGGCCCCTCACCTGTTGGGCTGAGTGTCAAGTGACGAATCCTTGACCTGTACTATCCTGTCTCCCTGCAGCCGAGGCCGCTAGGAGACACATCCCATCATCTCAAGAGTGATAATGGGATATGATCCCGCATAGTCGGGAGATTCTATTTATAAACGATGCTGCTAGGAACTGACGAATCAAATTAATTCACGTTCTGCTACCAACCAATCAGAAATCAGAATTGCTCCATAATAATTAAACCTTTTCTGTAACAAACTTCGCATATGTTTTCTTCGTGTCAACACGGGAAGAATCTTTTGCTTTGTGGATTCCAGCTCAAGAACTGTCTACTGAGAACCATTCACCTCCAGGACTTGTATAGAACAACTAATCATCAGAAACTGTTTTGTCTACTGAGGACCACTTACCTCCAGAACTTGTGTAGAACAATTAACCATTGGAAACTGTTCTGTCTACTGAGAAACACTCACCTCCAGGACTTTTATAGATCAACTAACCATCGGAAACTGTTCTTAAACTAAACATGTCTTACAACTCTAGAAAGTCCCTAGATGCCGGGATTTTCAGAACCCGAGTTACTAAAACACTAAAATTAGTATACACGCCTTCTTCTTTTTTATCTACTTATGGTACATTGAAAGTAATTCGGCGGGGTTGCTCTTCAAAGTCATACCTTTAGAAGTATCTAGTGAAGTGACGGACCCCTTTTCAGATAATCCGGTGCGTGGAAGCGTTTAGAGTGATATTCGATATTGAGTTGTAGAGATGTTTTATACGTAGATTTGTGATAGCATGTAAGTGATATGCAAGGAATTTTTAAAGAATCCCAACCTGTAAAAACGTTGTGAGTTGTTTCAGCTATTTTTTTCCCCGAGATCCCAGAAAGGTTGTAAAATATTTAGTGCGGTATGTAGGTGCTCTTCAAAATTATATTTATGGAAGGATTTAGAAAGGTACACACGTTTGGTATGGCGTTCTGGTTGCGGAAGCACTTAGAATGGTATGTACTTCTTTTTAAATAGCCTGAAGCATACACGCATTGTGAATTGAATGCATTTACTTCTTAGAGAGCCCGAATATTTCTTTAGCATTGAAACTAGCATGCAGATCTTATTTTCTGCTGAGCCTTATTTATAGAAGCATTAAAATGGTATTTGCGTCATTTTTAGAGATTCCAAATTGTAACAACATCGAGAGTGGTGTATATTTACTTTTAAAAGCCTACTCTGAACACTTTGCGTAGTGGTGGGATATAGATCCTTTTCTTAAGCAGATTTTTGGAATCATTAAGAGTGGTATTCAATGTTTTTTTTCTTTTCATATAGTTTTTGAGCATTGAGATTTATATATAGGATTTTTTCATAAACGACTTTTTGAAAAAAAAAAAGAGGTCTGTGAAGGGCCTTTTAAGAGAACTGATTTATAGGATCATTAATAGTTGTGTATACGTTATTTTTTTTTCAAAGTTTTACTTGTAGAAACATAAATAGTGACATGCATTACCTTAGAAAGCGTAACTTGTTGAAGTGTTACGTTGTCTTGTTAGAGAGCTCCACTCGTGGAAGAACTCAGATTGCTAAGTAGTTTACTTTTAGGAAATTTTTATCCGTAAGAGGCATTGAGAATTGACGGTTTTTCAGATTCCGGCTTCTACAAACATCATATGTGGTATATACGCTCTTTTTAGAAGATCATGCTTATAGAGACATTGTTAACAGTTCGCACGTACTCTTCAGAGATCTACTCGTGTAAGTCTGGTTCGCTAAACGTTTCTCTCTCATTTCCCAATCCTTCCGCAAATCAGACTTGACCATCAATAATTTTTTTTCAATAAAATCTTCCCAAATTATATCGTCGATCCAGAAATTAAACACAATTTATCGGCCATTACGAAAAAAAAAACCCCCAAAAATTAAAAAAAACAACAACAAAAACAACAACAACAACAACAACAAAAACAACAACAACAACAATAATAATAATAATAATAATAATAATAATAATAATAATAATAATATATTCTACTGTCATCAGATGCACACTGATTATAAAATCGACGAAAAAATAAGAAAAATATCGTAATAAACACGTTTCCACCATTGAAAAATAATTCTAAACTTAGATTCATCATTTATTATAAAACAAATTTAAAACAACTCATTTACCAATAAGCAATAACCCAAAATATACATGCGACTGGGGACCGCTTGTGAATTTCATACCTATGGAACTTCCTCCTTTGGAGGAAGCCAGTTAAACTCGCATAGGATTAGTGCCGTTTAAAAATTAAAAAAAATAATCCGAAACTAGACGATAACTTGCTAAAAACTAGTAACGCTATGTATGTTTTAAAATGTCTTATAGAGAATGTGTCTCCAAAAACAACTCGTACATCGGCATGACTAGAACCAGTATGTCTTCCCCTAACAGCTTAATCTACCAACACCTTGTAGCACACGACACCTCACAAAATGAATTTAGAAACATATTAAAAAAACACTACCATTTTATCCGTCTCACATTGTAACCTACGCCTTCAAATCAGAGAAGCCCTCCTCATTCGCATAAATAAACCGACCATCAATCAGGCTCAATATGAGGGGGCAACCTTTAGTACTTTTAACGATGTAAACGATTTTAATCAACTTTTTTAATAAATTCACTAAACGCAATTTTTTTTTTAAATTCATTACTCGCCTGAAGACAACTAATGGAAGTCGAAAACGGTCGAAACTATGAGCAATTTATTTTTACACTCGAACATAACATTCAAACGCTGGCCCTCAAAATAAAACTAAAAATTAAAAAGAAATCGTAAGAAAAACAAACAGGAATTATCCCTGCTGCTCAATGAAACATGCATGTATGCATATATATATATATATATATATATATATATATATATATATATTCGTATTCCTGTCTGTTTCTTTGTTCACAATTTGATTAATATATACAAAAGCTTCTTTACTTTACTCTCTCATTTATTTCTATATATAGTATGATTCTTGCAAACTAAATACAGTAAAGCGATAATCTCATTTGCATCTTACTTTAAGAAAAATCGATTTTATTTAATAGCGATATCTTAGTTAATATTTCTAGCGAGAGAATTGTTATAAGTGTTCTGTTTAAAATCGTTATTTAATAAATTTGAAACAATAATTATATTAATAACATATTTAATTAAATTTATTTAGAATTATTATTCCAACATCGATCTTTTTACACTTTTTTTTTTTTTAGAGTTATTTGCCCCTTCGGAACATAAAAAAACTATCACCAAATAAAATAATTTGGTAATGTCAATAAATTTCTAGTTTCAAAAAATAATTCTGAGTAGATAGAAAAATGTTTGGCATTTATTGTCTTTTTAAATTTTTTAAAAATACGAAAAACTGAAGAAATAATTTCATTTGTTTGTTCGTATTATTCTTTAAACGGCTATACAGAAATCAGTAAATTTTTACGATTTGACCCACCTAAAAAATAAAGATCTACTTTTTGGAGACAAATACGCTTAAATAGCCTTAATAAATAATATGAAAAAAGTTTGAAAAGAAAGAAAATTAACATTTTAGAATGAGGGATCACTTTTCCATATTAATTTAACGTAAAATGAGCACCCACTTTCTGGCCACCAAGCGTTAAACGAGACATGTCATCTCTAGCATTTTTTCATGTTTGGCGATCGAGGGGCGATGACAAAACATGACAAATACGATTTGTTTTTTTGTGGTGGGACGGAAATTACATTTGAAACATAAAATAAATATAAATTTAATTAATTTTTATAAGACCACTCTGTACTTTCACCTAACAATTTCATAAACAAAACGAACCCTAAAATATGACAAATTTCATGGGGGGGGCATTACAATAACGAAAAATTTAATTTAATTGTTTTTGGAATTAATTTTTGGTAGATCTTTATCTTTTTAGAGGTTCTGCCTACTTGGCTAACTTTTTTTTCTTTTTTTTTTTGCAATCGCACGGGAATTCGCTGCTATTTTTATTGAAATAAAAGTTGTAATAATTTATTTTTAATTATTTATTTTTGCGGGGGGAAGGGTTCTTTCCAGTGACCAACATCCGGAGAAAAGTTTCTTCTCTTTGTATCCCTTCTGCCGAAATATCTGGTGAAGGCGGTATCACATACTTCTTTTTGGGGGCGATTATAGTTACATGTTTTAATCCTTTATTTTATTTTTGGAATTCTTGTGAGAGTATCCACGTTGATCATGATGAGAATGATTAGCATAGCAGGTGTGTTCCAAACGGAACTTCATGTCAACCCAGGCAACGCCGGGTACCCAAGCTAATATATATATATATATATATATATATATATATATATATATATATATATATATATATATATATATATATATGAAATAAAAATTACAAATAAATTTACCAAAATGATCCAAGATGGTAAAACTAAAGTATATTATAAATATTAAAGAATTAATATTCATAAATTAATCTCAACCAGATGTAAAAGTTCAATAAAACCAAATAGGAGATAGAGCTTAAAATAGTTAAATAGTTTCAAAGTGTTTTTTAAAATATTTTATTAATTATTTGCTCTTATATATATATATATTCGGACGATATAAAAACATCGTTAAACTCACTACTCGTTCAAGCAGCCGCCAATAGCGTAATGGTTAGAAGCCTTGACTGCCGTATAAACGGTCGGGTTTCAATCCTGGCTTGAGGTAGTTGCCTGTCTAGCCGCACTGATGAGCTGTGAAACAGCGAAACAGTACTGTATGTGGATGACTATATATATATATATAATGAAAATAATGGAAATAGTATTCCGACAAAACAGAGAAAATAAAAAGGAACAAACCTTATTATGTGTTCACCAACGTTTCGTCTTTATTTCGAGACTTCCAGAGGAAATTAAATAAAGACGAAACGTTGGTGAACACATAATACGGTTTGTTCCTTTTTATTTTCTCTCTCTCTCTCTCTCTCTCTCTCTCTCTCTCTCTCTATATATATATATATATATATATATATATATATATATATATATATATAAACAACACTGGCGATTTTTGGTGAACATGAGAGATATCAATAAAGATTTTAAAATAATATATGTTTAAATAATGATTGTAAAAATAAAAATTATGATTTTTTTTTTAAAAGGAGTAACCACTTATTACTGCCCAGAGGTCACTAGCGGATAAGGGTTAATGAGTATGCGTAGTCAGTGGGACAATATCATAGTAATCGTTAGTGGAAATTTGGTAAATTGGATTACTTAAGAGGATGGCTCATCAAAAGCTTGTTTACGTTAGACTTGAGGACAACCATATTGGTTTTGCTGGAAGCAGGAAAACGGAAGGGAGTTCCACAGGCGTGCGGTTCTCAGAAAAAAAAGCTTTGTTCAGGTAATCTACGTTTATGTTTAGACACAGATAAAGAGTGGGTGAAATTATTGATAGTTTTTTATTCTAGACGACTGTTTTTCATGAAAGTTTGGAGATGGGGGACCATATATATATATATATATATATATATATATATATATATATATATATATATATACTAGCATGGATACCCAGCGTTGCTAGGGTCGATATGAAGTTCGGTTTCGCCACACCTGCTATACTAAGAATATTGCGCAGTTATTCGTTATTTTATGTCAATTCCATCGTTACCCCAAAAAAATTTCAAAAATAAAAGAACGAATGAAAACACGAAAATGTAATACCCCCCACCCCGAAAAAAGAAGTATGTCACAATCTTCACCAGATATTTCGACAGAAGGGATACGAAAAGAAGTTATTCTCCGAATATTGAGCACTATATTCTAGTTTAAGCGAATTTCTTTTATGCTACCTCAGTCTAGAAAGATTTGTTTACGCTTTGTTGCAACGAAAACAAACTGTAAATAATTCAGTTTCAAAAATACCAAAATAGAACTTTTGTTAACCGAATGTTTATGTTATAAAAATGATGAGTTATGACTTATTGCGTTATTAAAAGAAAAAAAAAATTAGTTACGATGTAAAAAAAATGTGAAGAAAAAAAAAAACTGGTAAAAAACGTAAATGAAAGTGTTTTTGTTTTTGTTTTAAATATTGAATTGTTTGTTTATTTTAAAATAAAAATTCACTGGACCACAACGTTAATTGCGAAATCACGGAAATTATTTTATTTAAACTAATTTAAAAAATAATGCTTGAAATATTTTAGTTTTAATATCCGCCGAAAAAGAAAAAAAAAAAAAAAAAAAAAAAAAACGTTCTTGCCTAAGGGAAATAACTCAAACCGATTCATAAAAAAATCGATGTCGGTAAAATTAAATCTGTTATCAATATAAATCAAATTTAGATAATAAGCTTAAATAGAAGACTTAAAATAATTCTTTCACTATAAACCATAACTAATTCAGCGCTATTATTTAATGTAGTATGCAAATGACATCACCTCTTTAATCTTATATTTTGCAATAATCATAGTATATATATAGAAATGAATAATATGATAAAGTAATGGATCTTTGTATATATTAATCAACTTGTGAACAAACAAACAAACAGACAGGAATAAGAATATATATATATATATATATATATATATATATATATATATATATATATATATATATATATACAGGGTGCCCATAAAGTCCGTGTGCAATTTTAAAATGAATTGTTCCAAAATCAAACCCTTATTACATGTTATTTCTATTGCAATCATAAATAAAATTATAAATATTTTGAGGCGCACACGGACTTTATGGACACCCTGTGTGTATGTATATATATATATATATATATATATATATATATATATATATATATATATATATATATATAGAGAGAGAGAGAGAGAGAGAGAGAGAGAGAGATAGATAGATAGATAGATATTCATATTAGTAGACCTCCCGGCGTAAAATACGCATAAATATGATATTTTAATTCATGCAAATGTATTTATTATTATAGGGCAAAATATCTATTGTACCTAATATATAGTAGCGATTTCCAAAGTTTTTTTTTAAATATTAACTTGGTGCCATTAGCTAGAATCGAAACCAAAACAGTTATCTTCCCAAGCGGTATTTTCATATCTGAACTTTACAATTTAAACGCATAAATCTATATATGAGCATGTGTAGAGGTGCACAGTATTTCGACAGAATCCTCACAAATTCCATTTTTTTTTTATTTTGACTCCTTAGCAGATTTTTTTCCGGCTAAAACCAAATCAAATTTGTTCCATACGTTTCGATTATACAATATATCAAGTTGTAAGTTTGTAGACTAAAATTGACAGGGTAGTTTAGTAGTGAGCATTCGGCACATGCACACACACACACACACACACACACACGCATATATATATATATATAGGTGGGGGGAGTGAATTTTAGAGATGTATTTTTGTATAAATTTGTATTAATACTAAAATGTTTGGTTACATATGTGCATACATGTAGAGAATACTAAAAAAGATGACTGAACTTTATGGAACATTTTAGTAGGTAGTGTTTAGATAATTTATAAGAGAAGAAAGTATATCAGAAAACATTTAATTTCACCCTACGCACCACACACACACACACACACACACACACACACACACACACACACACACACACACACACACACACACACATATATATATATTAGTGATGGGACGATTCCAAAATTTTTCCCAATCCCGATCCAATTACTGATTCCGTTCCAAACTTCCGATTTCGATACGATCCCCCATTCCGATACGACCCCCGATTTCGATTCCGATTTTTTAAATACATGTATATATGTATATGTATTACCCCCACCCCCCGGGTAATTTCCATGTATATTTTTTTCTCAAATATTTTCCTTGTAATTGATTGAACATTATAAGACAACAAAAGATATATTTTGATTTTAAAATAAAGCCAGATTGCATCGGTTCGTCGTTAGTGTACAACATGCTATTCGAAAGTTTTTATAAACTGTTGAAAATAGTCGCCGTTTGGTAGACAAAATAAGTAAACGATGTAAGAACAAAATAGTAACAATGCCCCCCCCCTCCTCCCATTGTTACGAATAAATTTCTAAATAATAATGTTACGATTAGGATTAACATGTTTAACATGGGGAGGATGTGGGCTTTGTGTACCCTCCTTCTATGAATGAAGTTTAAATTTTATTTTAATTATAAAATTTATTGGGTTATTAAATTGACTTGCTTTGCTGTAAAAACACACAAAAAAAAACGAGATGCAAATAAATAATAATAATAATAATAATAATAATAATAATAATAATAATAATAATAATAATGACAAATTTGTAGAATTAGCTGAATCCCCATTCCACAACGAAATATTACTTTTATGGATGGTTACGTGTGAAACCTTTAAAAAACTTAACAGAAAGGAAAGCAATCATTCTGATACGATCTCCGATTACGATACGATCCCCCATTTCGATTCCGATTCTTTTAATATATATATATGTGTGTGTGTGTGTGTGTGTGTGTGTGTGTGTGTGTGTGTGTGTGTGTGTGTGTCTGAACAGACGGCAACAAGAAAGTCCGCACATGTAATTATTTCAAAAACTGCAAAGTTTGGCTAAATTTAATGTAACTGTTTAAACAAACTATACCTCATTTGATTGGTCTTTTATTCCTCTATAATTTTACCTGTTCATGTTCTAGTGTTCACGTCAATTTAAAAAAATAACTTCAAATTGAGAAGGCAAAAAGAAAGTCCGTACAATGGAAATTTGCTGTTTAAATGTAACTTTAGGACATTAATGCAACACAAATACAACAGGAACACAATGAACTAGTAAATATTAAGTAGCATAGCCCTTCTGCCATTTGACAGTCTGCAATCTTTTGTGAATTCCTTGAATTAGACTGCAGTAATACTCCGGGGAAAGAGCATCCCACTTTTCTTTAATTTTTGTCCAAAGTTCTTCCAAATGTGAAATTTTATCATTGCGTAGCTGTTGCTTGATGTAATATCATACGTTTTCGATAGAATTGAGGTCTGGAGATTATGCAAGCCAATCCAAACACGGAATATCATGGTTTTCCAGGAACCTCTTGACATTGCCAGCTGTGTGAATAGGATCATTATCCTACATGAAGATGGGATTATCTTCCAAATCTCGACTAAGTAGGGTAGAAAAATGCTCAGCCAACATATTAATGTACTTGGTCGAATTAATTCGACCTTGCAAGCGAACTATAGGCCGTGGACCATTGGTACTAAAAATGCTCCACCACCTTGCAGCGTTGAAACTGGGCACCTAGGATAAAATTCTTCGTCTTTCCTCCGACGAACATACTGCCTACCATCACTGCCTAGCCTATTGAACTTGCTTTCGTCGCTAAAAAGCACTTTTGACCAATATGAAGAGTCATGATCTTTATTGCATCTGACGAAGTACAGACAGATCTTTCTGTTCTTTACAGAAATCATTGGCTTGCCTCTTGCAATATATCCTTGTAAATTAAATTCCTTTAATCTGTCCTTGACAGTAGTAAGAGAGCACTTTTTAACAAGATTACACTGTTGTTGGATTTGGGGAGCAGTTTCAAAGCTATTTCTTAAGCTGCGGATCTTGATAGCATTGTCTTCCTTGTTAGAAGTAACTCTAGTACGACCAGATTTAGGGGCATCACGAACACTGCTGATAAACCAGAAAGGTGGAGATTAATCCTGACAATCACTAAGAGAAAGTCGTGGCATATGGACTAAATGCTACGCTGTATAACCTGGAACAACAACAATTACGATTAGAGATGCTTTGTTGCCTGTTAGTGGATATTTTAAACTGATTTAGGGACGATAGTTTAAGCTGGTTTGAAGCTAATTTGTTGCCGCGGACTGTATTTTTGCTTCTTCAATTTGAAGTTATTTTTTAAAATTGAGGTGAACACTAGAATATTTCAATTAAAATCAAATATGAACAGGTAAAAGTATAGAGGAATAAAAGGTCAACCAAATGAGGTATATGTTTAAACAGTTGCATTAAATTTAGTTTAGATTTGCGGTTTTTTGAAATGATTGCAAGTGCGGACTTTCTTTTTGTCGCCACTGTATATATATTTAATTAGAGATTTGTTGTTTTTTGTAAATTTTCAAATTATGACATGCGCTTGAAAGTCAAATTACAACGCAATATTAGAAAAAAACCAAATATTTTACTTATTTGAAATTTATAATTTGAATATATTTCAGAGTCAAACTCCATCCTCAGTATGTTCTTTTCTTTTTTTCCTCTTCTTTCTTGCTATGTTGTAAAGTTGGAGAAAGAAAAGTCTGTTTTTAAAGATCCGCACATTGTCTCTCAACGGTTGTATTTTGAAATATTAGAACTGTGCGTTATTCAAATTAAATCAACGTTTCTATAATAGAACTTAGGCCCTTGACGTTGATGTCGCGTTGCCAACGCACAGCTCCAACATTTCAAAACGCAACCGCTGAGAGACAATGCGCGAATCTTTAGAAAGCCTGAATCTCTTCGGACTTGAGGGTCTGCTGCTACACCCACAAGTCTGCCAGCAACCACCTGGTTGCACCAGGGAATCACGACAATCTTCAGTACATCCAGGTACACTTTGGTGTTGACTTTCTAGCCGACTTTGAAGATGTGAGGTGGTATGATGTGGCCTACACCGTAACCGTGGCCGGAAACTTTGTTTTCATCACCCTTGACACGTCCCTGTTATTCGTGGCAATCCAGAGATGCATTTTGAGGGTGCTGGTAATGGTCATAACTTGGATCGGTAAAGAGCATGAGTTGTACAGCGGCGCATCTCCAATCTCGCTCGTTGAATATTGTGACACTTTCAGACATGATAGAAGACGCATATCGCTCTTGGGATTTGTACACAACTCGTCAACTAGTAGATGGTCTGCAACAAAAACAGAAAACCGGTTCTCATCAAACGGAAATGGAATTATGTCGTCTTTTCTAGAGTAACAATTTTATCGTTCCATCCTGTGTATACAAAATATATACGCGCCCAAGTTATGATTAGCTTTAGATAGCTGTTTCACAACGTCAGTGTATCCTGCTGTATTTTAGATATCTGCATGTGTGTGTGTGTGTGTGTGTGTGTGTGTGTGTGCGCCTGTGTGTATGTGTGTGTGTGTGTGTGTGTGTGTGTGTGATGAAGAACAGCCAACAACTCTATAGATGATCTAGAATGATCTGAAATAATATAAACTCATTTGATACAACAAGCGAACTGCAAATGTTTCAGTCATATGACCAGCTACCTCTCGCGTTTTATAAGCGCAAATTAGCCTTTTTTTTTCTATGAAATTAAATTTGACTCTGTTCATTCGATGGGCTACATAAATCAAATTAAAAACCATTTTCTTTCATTTTTATTTTTTATTTTGAAAGAGACGAGTTCCGATGCATCAAATTAAGTTGACAGCATTAATGTTTATTTTTTGATATATGGAAGCACAAAATTGTAAAATATTAAAAAAAAAAAAAAAAGAAAAAAACTGCTGAAGTAAATAAAAGCATTTATAACAAATGTTTTAAATATAAAAGATGACTGAATCGTAAGTTGTGCTCCATTAAGCAGTGAAGATGTTTCCTAAACATTTCCTTCATTGGATTTATTTTCTGATCACCTATCGAAAACTCCATATATTCCCATAATAGAGAAAGCGGCAATTTCAGAGTATCTTGTTTTTAATTTCTACTAAATTATTAAACTCTGTAATTCAAACTGGATATTTCTCATGGGAAGATGATATATTTTAAAAATAGGTTTACATTTCTCAGAATATAAAGTCAGTCAGGAACTTACTTTCCCACCAGTTAAAATTGTTCAACTTTAGCTACGTGTTCAAATTTGATTTGTTACAAGCAATCTGACGATTCTTGGAAATGGCCACTGGCGTTGCGTTTCTTTAAAAGGAGGACATCGTGTGACTTTCGTGGCAATATATATATATATATATATATATATATATATATATATATATATATATATATATATATATATATATATACATATATATATGTGTGTGTGTGTGTGTGTATGTGTGTGTATTCTTCTCAATGTTTTGACTCTTGAGTATATATCCGTTAATATCTTATATGTTTTTATATAGACGGATGTGGTTCTCCTTGATTAAGTGTGTCTAACTGTGTCGGATATATACCCGAGAGTCAAAAGAATGAAAAGAATATTCTGTCACAGCCCTATATATAAACCAATTCCGATAGTATATGTACAATGTCGCGTATAATATATATATATATATATATGTGTGTGTGTGTGTGTGTGTGTGTGTGTGTGTGTGTGTGTGTGTGTGTGTGTGTGTGTGTGTGTGTGTGTGTGTGTGCATGTATGTGTGTGTGTGTGGGTGGGTGGGTGGATGTGTGTGTGTCTACGGCCAGATGGATGTTTTAATTCGCATAGACCAAAAATCATTTGTTTTAGCTTAAAGAACAAAGTGGGTCGAAACACAATCCTTAATAGATACTTATGTAAAACAAAGCGTTTGAAATATCCCATACCAACCTACTCCCAAGAAATGCTTTGTTCTAGGCACCACATACATTGACCTGCAAAATGAAACAACGTTTTATGAAGTAGACAGAAAAAAAATTGAAAATAGGTTTTAACAAAGGTGGATAGTATTTAAAAGTCGTCATCGCAGCAACGTCATAATTGGCTATCCAGATGTGAATGATTTGACTAGATACACAATAGGTTAGTAAATAATTAATCTAATTTATAAATTAATACATTTAACAAACACACACTCTATCGCCCACTTTCTTTTACATCCTCTATCACTTATTCACATGCGTGTCAATGATGGAATTGATTATTGTTATAATTATCAAGAGAGTAGAAAACAAATTATACATACACAATAATTCGTATTATTTGGATTCTTCGGACTACTATTTTCATCTTGAGTTTTATTTTCACAACGTTTCGATGTAATCCCCTTTTCCTCATGTGCACCTTTCTTTAGAACTCATAAAACTGCACGGATTCTCGGACGAAACCCTTTATTCAATCCTCATTAATCCGCTAACATGATCTCGTTTCGTCAGTCATGACTGGGTAAATTGGTTGGTTATTCTTGTTTTACGGAATATCAACCCTTTTCAGGTCATTTAATTTGTAGAACATAATTAAGTTTTACAAAAAAGAATAGAAGAACAAAAAGGAGCATCAATGTAGGTGCATTTCGTCTCAGGAAGCCAATAGACAGCCTGATCTGTTTTGAGTAATTCGCAATTATATTTTGAGTGACACCTACACTGGGGATTGAACTTTCAGCAGAGTGTAGCTACAATCGAATTTCACAAAGTATTTTATGTTTTACGCCACGAGTCCTTACGGACACTGTGAGAATAATGCGCAAGATATGAACAGTTGTCCAAATAATGCAAATTATCAATCCACATTTGATAAATTTAATATTATAATACATAATATTTGTTAAAATTTAACAGTTTGAGCTTAATCATGTCATAATGAATATTTTCTATGAGCGTCAATGAACAAAACATTGGTTATTACTTAAAAATATTAGATATATGTGATCTAATCGCGATGATACACACGTTACCGTTAGGTCAGAGAAAGTAAGCGACTTTGAGCCTCGTTAGTACTAAATGAGTGAACACTTGGGAATACCAAGTGCTGTATATTTAAGTGTCCTCTGTTTATCCCGGCATTGTTTCGGATTGTCCTGGACTCTTCATTACCTGTTCAAGATAGAAGTAATGGAGGAATATGCGACTTTGACTTCACAGAGAAAACTCCCGTGCATGCGCCTCATATTCAAATGCAGAAAGTAATTTAAATACGTTTGGCAAGATTTCACCTCGGCTTCATATATAGTTCGATACAGAATATATATATATATATATTTTTTACACAGTGATCACCACTTATCAAGGCCCGGAAGCCACTCAGGGATAAGGGTTATTGCAAGTACATTAAGTTAGTGAGGAGATTTGCTGAAGTGTTTACTTAAGGGGGCGGTTCATTAGGAATTTGTTAACATTGGACTTGAAGACATCCAAGTTGTAGTCCGGAGTGAAGCAGGCAGACGGAACAGAGTTCCACAGGCGTGCAGTTCTAAGAAAGAAGCTTTGTTCATGGAATCCGCGTTTTGATTTAGGCACAGATATAGAGTGGGGGAAATTTTTCACAGTGGATTCAGCTAGACGGGTGTTTTTCGTGAAAGATTGGCGAGGGGGGACCAGAGATTGGAGTTCAGACGAGCATCTGCCATGGAAATAACGATAAAACAAGGACAGGCTCGCAACGTCTCTTCTGTGGGAGAGAGGTTGCAGGGTAGAGAAAAGGGCATCCCCCACCAAGTCACGAAGTCTACTTTGTACTCTGTCAAGGCAGGATAGGCGGTTTTTAGCAGCTCCTGCCCAGATATGGCAACAGTATTCCATCCTTGGACGTACTTGGCTTTCATATAGATAGAGAATTGCATCAGTAGTGAGATATCTTCTGGAGCGGTAGAAGGATCCCACCATCTTTCCAGCGACCTTGGCAACAGACTTGATGTACGTGTTCCATTTCAGATCAGGAGTAAAGGTCAAACCCAGGCTTGTCAAAACACGGAGCCTCACCCAGACGAGAGCCCTCCATCACAATTGATGCCAGCTGGGGATCAGAGCGTTGATGATGTAAGGATAGGAATTTGGTTTTGGATGCATTAAAGGTAACCAGCCACATCTTCCCCCACTGAACCACGCGCTCGAGATCAGAGGAGAGAGAATCAGGGAGAACTTTGTCATTTACAGCCTTTGATGTGTTGCCGTAGATGGTTGTGTCATCAGCATATATATATATATATATATATATATATATATATATATATATATATATATATATATATATGTATGTGTGTGTGTGAGTAATGTATTTAATCAGCATTTTTTTTTAATTTGAGCATACATTGTTAAAAAAAATAACAGAATTTTCCCACTTAACTATACTTTATTTTTCTATTTTTCTCATGATTTTATGTTGAAAAAAAAATAATACCCAGATTATGCCCCCCCATTTAAGCCACCCAGTGTAGCTCTAGCCTCATCTGTGAAGGGAACATCTTGGAAACTGTTCTTCATATATTTGTTACCCTAATCAAAGCGCTTCTCTTTGGAGTGTTATTTAGGATTGGTCTTATGATGCGTTTAACACACTTGGCCATCTTTTCCTGAATTTTAAATCAGCGGTCTCTTTATAGAAAAAGGAGCATTCTCATAATGTTTAAATATAACAACACTTGTGCTAAATAACAGGTGCTTTTTCGCTAGTCTGTGTATTTCTTAATGTCACGCTCGAATACACTTTTTCTTATTCCAGTGTCTCGTTGTGGTGTTCTCCATGTAAAACGTTGATGTTCATATATCCTGATATCTTTAGGATAAAGGGTTTGGAGATGGTTAATACCTTTTCGAGTTGACCTCATATGAATTTAATTTTTATACAACGTTTGATATTTGAAATATCAATAAAGATTTAACCTGTAACAAAGATTTAACCTGTAAACACAGCTGATATCTAGTATACTTATAAAACTCTGTGGAGCGTGCGCCCTTGCTTGAATTTTGTCTCCAACGATCGGGCGTTACAATCTATTAAAAAAAGGGATTACAGGAGAATTTTTATAACTATTTCCACAGCCAAACAACGTCATGTGATACAAGAGTCATGACAACCAACAAATCGGAAGTCCAAGATTCGAGTTTAGCCCACACTCGGCATTCGAAACTTTAGCCTTTTTCATGCGTGGCGAGCACTCTGCCACCTGAGCAAACGCACCACATACAAGAAAATCTATTAACTGACACAAACCGTGATGAAATCCGACAATGGAACGGACCTACTTCGTCTCGACCAAGGGATGTGATCATCCAACCAAGCGATAACCCAAGCCGATCTCTCACAAGTAGGAATTTTATACGCGCCAGGACGATGTCATCCAACATGCTAACCTAGCGAGCAATTAGTAATAGAATTTTCAGAATGTGAGAGATTATATAATTATTTCCACAGCCAAACAACGTCTCAGCGCACAAGAGCCATGACAGCCAACAAACCGGAAATCCAAGACTCGAGCTTTGGAGTCAGAAAAAATCATTAGCAAAATATTAATTCGGGTTTAATATAATTTTGCCATATACACACACACACACACACACACACACACACACACACACACACACACACACACACACACACACATATATATATATGTGTGTGTGTGTGTGTGTGTGTGTGTGTGTGTGTGTATATATATAGAGAGAGAGATATATATATAATATAATTTTGCCATATACACACACACACACACACACACACACACACACACACACACACACACACATATATATATATATGGTAGATGGTCTGCAACAAAAACAGAAAACCGGTTCTCATCAAACGGAAATGGAATTATGTCGTCTTTTCTAGAGTAACAATTTCATCGTTCCATCCTGTATATACAAAATATATACGCGCCCAAGTTATGATTAGCTTTAGATAGCTGTTTCACAACGTCAGTGTATCCTGCTGTATTTTAGATATCTGCATGTGTGTGTGTGTGTGTGTGTGTGTGTGTGCGCCTGTGTGTATGTGTGTGTGTGTGTGTGTGTGTGTGTGTGATGAAGAACAGCCAACAACTCTATAGATGATCTAGAATGATCTGAAATAATATAAACTCATTTGATACAACAAGCGAACTGCAAATGTTTCAGTCATATGACCAGCTACCTCTCGCGTTTTATAAGCGCAAATTAGCCTTTTTTTTTCTATGAAATTAAATTTGACTCTGTTCATTCGATGGGCTACATAAATCAAATTAAAAACCATTTTCTTTCATTTTTATTTTTTATTTTGAAAGAGACGAGTTCCGATGCATCAAATTAAGTTGACAGCATTAATGTTTATTTTTTAATATATGGAAGCACAAAATTGTAAAATATAAAAAAAAAAAAAAAAAAAGAAAAAACTGCTGAAGTAAATAAAAGCATTTATAACAAATGTTTTAAATATAAAAGATGACTGAATCGTAAGTTGTGCTCCATTAAGCAGTGAAGATGTTTCCTAAACATTTCCTTCATTGGATTTATTTTCTGATCACCTATCGAAAACTCCGTATATTCCCATAATAGAGAAAGCGGCAATTTCAGAGTATCTTGTTTTTAATTTCTACTAAATTATTAAACTCTGTAATTCAAACTGGATATTTCTCATGGGAAGATGATATATTTTAAAAATAGGTTTACATTTCTCAGAATATAAAGTCAGTCAGGAACTTACTTTCCCACCAGTTAAAATTGTTCAACTTTAGCTACGTGTTCAAATTTGATTTGTTACAAGCAATCTGACGATTCTTGGAAATGGCCACTGGCGTTGCGTTTCTTTAAAAGGAGGACATCGTGTGACTTTCGTGGCAACATATATATATATATATATATATATATATATATATATATATATATATATATATACACATATATATATATACATATATATATGTGTGTGTGTGTATGTGTGTGTATTCTTCTCAATGTTTTGCCTCTTGAGTATATATCCGTTAATATCTTATATGTTTTTATATAGACGGATGTGGTTCTCCTTGATTAAGTGTGTCTAACTGTGTCGGATATATACCCGAGAGTCAAAAGAATGAAAAGAATATTCTGTCACAGCCCTATATATAAACCAATTCCGATAGTATATGTACAATGTCGCGTATAATATATATATATATATATATATATATATGTGTGTGTGTGTGTGTGTGTGTGTGTGTGTGTATGCATGTATGTGTGTGTGGGTGTGTGTGTGGGGGTGTGTGTGTCTACGGCCAGATGGATGTTTTAATTCGCATAGACCAAAAATCATTTGTTTTAGCTTAAAGAACAAAGTGGGTCGAAACACAATCCTTAATAGATACTTATGTAAAACAAAGCGTTTGAAATATCCCATACCAACCTACTCCCAAGAAATGCTTTGTTCTAGGCACCACATACATTGACCTGCAAAATGAAACAACGTTTTATGAAGTAGACAGAAAAAAAATTGAAAATAGGTTTTAACAAAGGTGGATAGTATTTAAAAGTCGTCATCGCAGCAACGTCATAATTGGCTATCCAGATGTGAATGATTTGACTAGATACACAATAGGTTAGTAAATAATTAATCTAATTTATAAATTAATACATTTAACAAACACACACTCTATCGCCCACTTTCTTTTACATCCTCTATCACTTATTCACATGCGTGTCAATGATGGAATTGATTATTGTTATAATTATCAAGAGAGTAGAAAACAAATTATACATACACAATAATTCGTATTATTTGGATTCTTCGGACTACTATTTTCATCTTGAGTTTTATTTTCACAACGTTTCGATGTAATCCCCTTTTCCTCATGTGCACCTTTCTTTAGAACTCATAAAACTGCACGGATTCTCGGACGAAACCCTTTATTCAATCCTCATTAATCCGCTAACATGATCTCGTTTCGTCAGTCATGACTGGGTAAATTGGTTGGTTATTCTTGTTTTACGGAATATCAACCCTTTTCAGGTCATTTAATTTGTAGAACATAATTAAGTTTTACAAAAGAGAATAGAAGAACAAAAAGGAGCATCAATGTAGGTGCATTTCGTCTCAGGAAGCCAATAGACAGCCTGATCTGTTTTGAGTAATTCGCAATTATATTTTGAGTGACACCTACACTGGGGATTGAACTTTCAGCAGAGTGTAGCTACAATCGAATTTCACAAAGTATTTTATGTTTTACGCCACGAGTCCTTACGGACACTGTGAGAATAATGAGCAAGATATGAACAGTTGTCCAAATAATGCAAATTATCAATCCACATTTGATAAATTTAATATTATAATACATAATATTTGTTAAAATTTAACAGTTTGAGCTTAATCATGTCATAATGAATATTTTCTATGAGCGTCAATGAACAAAACATTGGTTATTACTTAAAAATATTAGATATATGTGATCTAATCGCGATGATACACACGTTACCGTTAGGTCAGAGAAAGTAAGCGACGTTGAGCCTCGTTAGTACTAAATGAGTGAACACTTGGGAATACCAAGTGCTGTATATTTAAGTGTCCTCTGTTTATCCCGGCATTGTTTCGGATTGTCCTGGACTCTTCATTACCTGTTCAAGATAGAAGTAATGGAGGAATATGCGACTTTGACTTCACAGAGAAAACTCCCGTGCATGCGCCTCATATTCAAATGCAGAAAGTAATTTAAATACGTTTGGCAAGATTTCACCTCGGCTTCATATATAGTTCGATACAGAATATATATATATATATATATATATATATTTTACACAGTGATCACCACTTATCAAGGCCCGGAAGCCACTCAGGGATAAGGGTTATTGCAAGTACATTAAGTTAGTGAGGAGATTTGCTGAAGTGTTTACTTAAGGGGGCGGTTCATTAGGAATTTGTCAACATTGGACTTGAAGACATCCAAGTTGTAGTCCGGAGTGAAGCAGGCAGACGGAACAGAGTTCCACAGGCGTGCAGTTCTAAGAAAGAAGCTTTGTTCATGGAATCCGCGTTTTGATTTAGGCACAGATATAGAGTGGGGGAAATTTTTCACAGTGGATTCAGCTAGACGGGTGTTTTTCGTGAAAGATTGGCGAGGGGGGACCAGAGATTGGAGTTCAGACGAGCATCTGCCATGGAAATAACGATAAAACAAGGACAGGCTCGCAACGTCTCTTCTGTGGGAGAGAGGTTGCAGGGTAGAGAAAAGGGCATCCCCCACCAAGTCACGAAGTCTATTTTGTACTCTGTCAAGGCAGGATAGGCTGTTTTTAGCAGCTTCTGCCCAGATATGGCAACAGTATTCCATCCTTGGACGTACTTGGCTTTCATATAGATAGAGAATTGCATCAGTAGTGAGATATCTTCTGGAGCGGTAGAAGGATCCCACCATCTTTCCAGCAACCTTGGCAACAGACTTGATGTATGTGTTCCATTTCAGATCAGGAGTAAAGGACAAACCCAGAAGCTTGTCAAAACACGGAGCCTCACCCAGACGAGAGCCATCCATCACAATTGATGCCAGCTGGGGATCAGAGCGTTGATGATGTAAGGATAGGAGTTTGGTTTTGGATGCATTAAAGGTAACCAGCCACATCTTCCCCCACTGAACCACGCGCTCGAGATCAGAGGAGAGAGAATCAGGGAGAACTTTGTCATTTACAGCCTTTGATGTGTTGCCGTAGATGGTTGTGTCATCAGCATATATATATATATATATATATATATATATATGTATGTGTGTGTGAGTAATGTATTTAATCAGCATTTTTTTTTAATTTGAGCATACATTGTTAAAAAAAATAACAGAATTTTCCCACTTAACTATACTTTATTTTTCTATTTTTCTCATGATTTTATGTTGAAAAAAAAATAATACCCAGATTATGCCCCCCCCCCATTTAAGCCACCCAGTGTAGCTCTAGCCTCATCTGTGAAGGGAACATCTTGGAAACTGTTCTTCATATATTTGTTACCCTAATCAAAGCGCTTCTCTTTGGAGTGTTATTTAGGATTGGTCTTATGATGCGTTTAACACACTTGGCCATCTTTTCCTGAATTTTAAATCAGCGGTCTCTATATAGAAAAAGGAGCATTCTCATAATGTTTGAATATAACAACACTTGTGCTAAATAACAGGTGCTTTTTCGCTAGTCTGTGTATTTCTTAATGTCACGCTCGAATACACTTTTTCTTATTCCAGTGTCTCGTTGTGGTGTTCTCCATGTAAAACGTTGATGTTCATATATCCTGATATCTTTAGGATAAAGGGTTTGGAGATGGTTAATACCTTTTCGAGTTGACCTCATATGAATTTAATTTTTATACAACGTTTGATATTTGAAATATCAACAAAGATTTAACCTGTAACAAAGATTTAACCTGTAAACACAGCTGATATCTAGTATACTTATAAAACTCTGTGGAGCGTGCGCCCTTGCTTGAATTTTGTCTCCAACGATCGGGCGTTACAATCTATTAAAAAAAGGGATTACAGGAGAATTTTTATAACTATTTCCACAGCCAAACAACGTCATGTGATACAAGAGTCATGACAACCAACAAATCGGAAGTCCAAGATTCGAGTTTAGCCCACACTCGGCATTCGAAACTTTAGCCTTTTTCATGCGTGGCGAGCACTCTGCCACCTGAGCAAACGCACCACATACAAGAAAATCTATTAACTGACACAAACCGTGATGAAATCCGACAATGGAACGGACCTACTTCGTCTCGACCAAGGGATGTGATCATCCAACCAAGCGATAACCCAAGCCGATCTCTCACAAGTAGGAATTTTATACGCGCCAGGACGATGTCATCCAACATGCTAACCTAGCGAGCAATTAGTAATAGAATTTTCAGAATGTGAGAGATTATATAATTATTTCCACAGCCAAACAACGTCTCAGCGCACAAGAGCCATGACAGCCAACAAACCGGAAATCCAAGACTCGAGCTTTGGAGTCAGAAAAAATCATTAGCAAAATATTAATTCGGGTTTAATATAATTTTGCCACACACACACACACACACACACACACACACACACACACACACACACACACACACACACACACATATATATATATATATATATATATATATGTGTGTGTGTGTGTGTATATATATATATAGAGAGAGATATATATATATATACTGCGTGTCAAATAATTAAGGAGATAACATTTTTCTACCAGTTTCAGAAACTTACCGGTAGTTTCGTATCAAAAGCGTCGGAAACGTTGGCAATGCTGAGCTGCGCGTGCTGTTAAATTTTCGTACGTTTCTGCGCAATGTAAACAACTTGCCATCGCAATTGCTTAATCCACGGTATTTGAGGTGTGTCAAATTATTAACAAGGCAGTTTGTTTCGTTAATAAAATGGGTCGTAAAGTTGGTTTGAGTAGTTTTTAAAAGAGTACTATTACAGAACAGCTAGCAAAAATTAAAACTACCCTCGAAATATCGAAAATAATAGGAAGGTACAATAAAACTGTGGAGAAATTTGTCAAGAACCCTACAAAGGTACGTAAGAGAGCTGATAAAGGTAAATGTAGAGTGGTTTCACTCCGTTCTGTACTCCGAATTAAACGTGAAGATGTTAAGAACCCTGGACAAACAAGTCGAGAAGTTTTTAACCAAGACGCCTCTATGCAAGTGGGCGCCAATTTAAGAGCAAAGATGAGATGTGGGATGCTCTCCAAGAGAAATCACAAATTTGACTAATTCTGTGCACCAACGTCTTTCATAAAAGTCACAACGTTTTCCACAAGTCATTCATAAAAAAGGATCGCATATCCCCTACTAATTATGTCAACGTAGAAATTGTTATGAAGTTACTGTGTTCTAAGTATTTTTCCTTGCTAATTAAATATTTGACAATTATTTCAATAAACAATTTTTGGTATATTGTGTTTTTTTCTCAACCTCGTTAATAACTTGACACACTGAAATCAACAGATATTCCTATCTTCTGCCATAGTTTCGCTAATACTGCTTTAAATACTTTTATTTTTTGACTGCTAGTAGCTAAATAGTATTGTAAGCATTTTCTCAAAGTGTCATGGATTTTTATTCACTCGTTCTCTAAATATAAAGAAAAATGTAATCTTGTTAATAATTTGATACGCAGTATATATATATATATATATATATATATATATATATATATATATATATAATATATACATACAGGGTGACCCAAATAAAACGGGTCTAAGAAACAGGGCCTAATTAGAGTTGAGGCCCGTTTTATTTGGGTCACCCTGTGTGTGTGTGTGTGTGTGTGTGTGTGTGTGTGTGTGTGTGTGTGTGTGTGTATTATTATTATTATTATTATTATTATTATTATTATTATTATTATTACACCTCTAATCCAGTTTCAAGTGTTTTGGATTAACCTCAGTCCTGTTACTAAAATTTAGGGTATAGTTTCATTCTCTTCCGGCTTGATCAAGGATCGACGAGTCCACCATCGGAAATACACCACTCAACTATATCTCCTCAAATGTCAGACCCATGGGAGCGGAGATCCTCATATGACACCAAGTCGGGTATGAACTAAAGTATTTATATCGTTGTTAGAACTTCTGTGCATACGGTTAATGAATGAAGCAAGAATGGCAGGTTAGTAAAAAGTGCAAAAGTTTAACGAAAACAAATAATGGGAAGGAGAAGAAAAAATCCATAGAATCCTCAACGGCACTGCAATAAAAAATCATATAAAAAGAAAGGCAAATATGATAGAAGAAAGTCATTCAAAATTCTCAGTACCAGGAAGACCCATCGACGATAAAGTTCACAGAACATCGAAACTTGCAGTCAATGACTTCCTCAGTCGGAAGGATGTCTCGTTGCGCTAAGTATAGATATAAGTAGACATTAATAACACTTGGCTTGATCGTATGGCATAAATACGTTAATTCCAAAGTCATTTAATTCGGTAACAAGCATCGAAAATTATACAACATTTTCTTTAGTTTTTAAAAGTGACAGATTTTAGAAAGATATTAGAACGACGAGCAATGAGACATCAACTTGTTTCATTGGTAAGGTCACGTGGGGGAGATTATATATATATATATATATATATATATATATATATATATATATATATGATTGTTGAGCTGGATTAAATCCGACGATATGAAATAAAATGACCATCCCTCTTGAAGAAGCCCGCATAAATCGGGCGAAAC
This sequence comes from Euprymna scolopes, assembly GCF_053919585.1. NCBI lineage: Eukaryota > Metazoa > Mollusca > Cephalopoda > Sepiida > Sepiolidae > Euprymna > Euprymna scolopes. The sequence goes on from NC_136487.1 coordinate 43,704,357, forward strand.
GTTGAGTATCCAGGTCCTTCCACCTCCATTTTATTTCACATATATATATATATATATATATATATATATATATATATAGTCCATATAAAGTATAGGGCCTTATGTCTCCTGAAGCAAGTCCGTTCCACAGTATAAAATCAGTCCAATCTTGACCCAAAACAAAACCAAAAAAAAATCCGACTCGAATATTCAATGACCCTCGCAAGTAGGCGTATTTATCTTTTCAGATCGCAACGAATTCGTTCCTTTAATTCCATTCAGATTGAAATATTGTTTCATGTCTCTCTCCATTCTCTTTTCGTGTTCTTAGTAGTTAAGTTCTGGAGTTGCCCTCTTCACGATTACAGGGATGGTTGTTCTGTTTTAATCAGGTCATCAGCCAACGAGAAGTTTTTCTTTTCGTGTCTTGGATTCTCGCGCGCGAGCAACTTTTTGCTCACTTTCGATGATGTCCGATGACAGCAGAAAAGTGTCCTTTCCAGACAGGACGTGCCCATAGTGGAGGTCACTCACCTACCTCATCCTCAATCGAACAGATAAGGGTCGTTGATTGGTTAACCCTGGTGGCATGTTTTTATTAGCTTTCGGCGTACGTTACGAGATTGCCTTGTCTCATGGCGACGCTATTTTGCAGGTCATTTTTATTACCCGTCACAGGAACGTCACAATATATATATATATATATATATATATATATATATATATATATATATATATATATATATATATATATATATATATTTCATAAATCAGAGTCCATTTTCTGTAGATTGTTTTTGAACCAGTCAACGAGGGGTACTTTTGCTAGTATATATATATATATATATATATATATATATATATATATATATATATATATATACTAGCATATACTAGTATATATATATATATATATATATATATATATATACATATATATACTAGCAAAAGTACCCGTCGTTGACTGGTTCAAAAACAACCTACAGAAAATGGACTCTGATTTATGAAAGTATGATAGGTTATGAAAAGGAAGGGTTGTAAAGAGATAGCTTTGAATTTGAGGGTATCAAAACCAAAGAAAAATATGATGAAAGTAAAAATAAAATAGATAAACCCCATAATTTATTATACCATACCTGTTCACACTGAAACACTTATCACAATATTCTGAGGATCTATATTAAAAAACCTTGTTAAACTTTGTGACATATTTCCATTCTATGGAGGTCAGACGCGAACGAACATCCCATAATTTTATTATACCATATTTCTTCAAACTGAAACATAATTATCAAAGTATACTTACGCAGATAGATATGAAAAGTCTTTATTAAAGTTTGTGCCTATTTCCATTCTATGGAGGCCAGGCGCGAACGCAGACCCCACAATTTTATCATACCATCCCTATTTAAGTTAAAACATACTTATCAAAGTAATATTATGTATATCTATATCAAAAACACTTGTAAACGTTTTTTTTTATTTTTAAATTTTTTTATTTCCATACTTTGTAGACCAGGCGCGTACGCAAGCCCCACAATTTTTATTAATCATCATTTTGCCAGATCAAGCATACCCATTCCCGTGTCTCGATACATCTTCTGTCGTTTTCTATAATATACAACCATATAGGAGCCTATTCTGTCAGTTTTCTATAATATACAACCATATAGGAGCCTATTCATAACTAGACTCACACACAGACGTTCAGCTTTATGCTTATGGGTGTAGCTCGCAGGTTAAAGGATGATATCGCAGAGGTGTATACTTTGGTTTTGAATTTAGCTGATGGAAACATATATATATATATATATATATATATATATATATATATATAATTTGAGGTTGCTATTTTCCAAATGTAGGGTAACCAGTGAAATATAACGAGGTTCATACAAGAGTGCTCAATGCAAAAGTAGAGCAGGTTACATTTGTCTTTACATAAGCAGTAGTTTGTTGCTACACAGTAGACCGAAACATGCTCATGACTGTGTAGCAACAAACTACTGCTTATGTAAAGACTATATATATATATATATATATATATATATATATATATATATATATATATTTGTTTTGATCCCACTACTATATATTAGGTTCAATATAACAATCGATAGGAATTGGTTTTATAATAATAAATATGAAAATCTACATCAATTAAAATATATAGAGAGATAGGGTGAGAGCGTTTCCCATGAGTGTTATTACACTGCTATGTATATTTTCTGAATGAGAAGTTTGGTTTCTGAAATATGGATGAAAAATCCTGGATTGCCATACTAATGTTGGATGTCATCGAACTTCTCTTTTGAAAAGTTTTCTACATAAAATTAGGAAGCGATTACAAGAACATATTTCCTATAGAGAGGGAGAGATGTAGAGAAAGAGAGAGAAAGATACGAACAGACAGAAAAACTGACAGCGACAGAGAAAGAGAGAGAGAGAGAAAGAGAGAGAGAGAGAGAGAGAGAGAGAGAGAGAGAGAGAGAGAGAAGCACTCTGGTGTAGAAATATAATCTATAATCTCTATCTGGTAAGAACGTAAGATTACCCCTCTTAATTTTTATCCTCTTGGAAACTTAATATTTTAAAATAACTATGATATGGTTCTCCTCATAAACGAATCGGTGTCGGTGGATAGAAAGTCAGACATTAACAGACTGAAGTCACAATTTGTCGCCTGTAATAAATCACATTGATTAGTTCTTATGTTTCTGTACATATAGAATATTTATATAAAAATTAACAAATTAATTAATAAATATAAATAAAATAATAACACACACACACACACACACACGCACGCACATATCTATAATATAAAGCTGAATGTCTGTGTGTATGTCTGGTCACGAATAGGCTCCTATATGGTTGACTATTATAGAAAACTGATCACATATAATGATAGAAGATGTATCGAGACACAGGAATGGGTATGTTTGATCGGGCATAATGATGATTCATTAAAATTGTGGGGTCTGCGTACGCGCCTGGTCCACAAAGTATGGAAATAAAACATTTAAAATTAAAAAAAAACGTTTACAAGTGTTTTTGATATAGATGTACATAAAAAAACTTTGATAAGTATGTTTTAACTTAAATAGGGATTGCATAATAAAATTGTGGGGTCTGCGTTCGCGCCTGGTCTCCATAGAATGGAAATAGGCACAAACTTTAATAAAGACTTTTCATATCTATCTGCGTACGTATACTTTAATAATTATGTTTCAGTTTGAAGAAATATGGTATAATAAAATTATGGGGTTGAAGACATGTTTATATTAAAAATTGGAAGGTGATTAACGACACGGAATGACAACCTGGATATGTCGAATTCGAATCCGGTTCATTTCATAAAATTTTTTAATTTGGATGTTGGTAAACTACACGTGGTGCCTTTCGTAAGTACCTGATATCTAACTAAGGAATATAGGGTGTTCTAAAGGTCTTGGGAACATTTCAAGTCCTCACCTCTGCTTAACTGGTTAATGGATAAATTGAGTGAGAACGAATCTGATGACTTCATTTTCCAAGATGATGGGGCGCCACGACCCACGAGCCTCAGAGTTAAACTGTTTTTGAACACAATACTGCCAGATAGGTGGATTGGACGAACTGGTCAAGATGATCACGATCTCATGCCCTAGCCTCCCAGATCTCCAGGTCTCACATCCTGGGATATTTTTGGGGGGATTTTTGAAAGGATTGGTCTATGTGCTTCCCATTCCAAGAAACGTGGATTAGCTGAAAGTCAGAATAACAGAAGCTGTTGCAACCATTTAAAATGCAGTGCTGAGGTGCATTTAGCAAGAATTGAACTATCGGCTTGATGTATATCGTGTGACTAATGGTGCTCACATTGAACATCGTTGAATATTGTATGAAAAACTTGAGATTACAAGCTTTCTGAATATACTAGATGCGCTTTTATATCCTTAATAGTTCTCGAGATATTCAATGTCAAAACATGCCCAAGAGTTTTGGAACACCCTGTATATCGAGAAAAAATAAATACCAACAACCGAATAAGCCTATTGATTTGAAATTAATGAATTTAAAAATCAGTTTTCTACTTTGATTTCAATGACGACCGGAAGTAGAAGATGGATCAGCTATTACTATTTACAATGCCTCCCCACGGAACAGAGTTAGACACCAGGGTCGTTTTTTAATGTGGAGAAAAGGAACAAAAATAACAATTGTCTCAGTCCTGAAGGATTTCTTCTTCTCCACTGACAGAGAACAAGAAATTGAAGTGTAGATCTGAAGAACAGATACTACACTTTGAGGTATTTATTTGCTCCCTCACTGAGCAAATTAGGCACAAGGCCGATTTTTAAAGTGAGGAGTGAAGGGGAAATGGGGACCAACTCCCCGGACAGTAGGGGAGCTGGATAGTGACAATTGGTATGAAGGGTTGCCCCTACATTGATCAAGGTCTTATATGTGGGGTTTCCCCCACATATGGTCTTTGCTTGCAGTATCTGCCGGAACAGATACTACACTTTGATCTTTTTATTTATTTGCTTCCCCACTGAGCAAATTAGGCAGGAGGCCGTTTTTTAATGTGGAGATAGGGGGAGGGGGGAGGGAAATGGGGATCCAGCTCCCGAGAGGAGGGAAGTGGGAGCCGGATTAGAAACTGTTGGTATGAAGGGTTGCCCCTTTGACCAAGGTCAGATATGTGGGGGTAACCCCACATATGGTCTTTGCTAGTCACAGCTGGTCTGTGCTAGTCATAACTTTGTAGCATCTGCCGGAACAGATGGTATTTATTTGCTCCCCCACCGAGCAAATTAGGCACAAGGCCAATTTTTAATGTGAGGAGTGAAGGGAGGGGGGAGGGAAAAAGGGGACCAGCTCCCGAGAGGTGAGAAATGGGAGCTGGTTAAAGGTCAGGCATGTGGGGTTGCCCCCACATCTGGTCTTTGCTAGTCATAGCTAGTCATAGCTCGCAGCATCTGCCGGAACAGATGGTATTTATTTGCTCCCCCACCGAGCAAATTAGGCACAAGGCCGATTTTTAATGTGAGGAGTGAAGGGAGGGGGGAAGGGGAAAAGGGGACCAGCTCCCGAGAGGTGGGAAATGGGAGCTGGTTAAAGGTCAGGCATGTGGGGTTGCCCCCACATCTGGTCTTTGCTAGTCATAGCTAGTCATAGCTTGCAGTATCTGCCGGAACAGATGGTATTTATTTGCTCCCCCACTGAGCAAATTAGGCACAAGGCCGTTTTTAATGTGAGGTAAAAACCAGCTCCCCCAAAAGTAGGCAAAAAGGGGGCACTCCGGTTACCAAAAATAATAATTGTCCCAGTATAGAGGGTTTCCCCTCCATTGACTGGTACAAATTATCTTAAGTGCAGCATCTGCCGGAACAGATGGTGTTTATTTGCTCCCCCACCGAGCAAATTAGGCACAAGGCCGATTTTTAATGTGAGGAGTGAAGGGAGGGGGAAGGGAAAAAGGGGACCAGCTCCCGAGAGGTGGGAAATGGGAGCTGGTTAATGGTCAGGCATGTGGGGTTGCCCCCACATCTGGTCTTTGCTAGTCATAGCTAGTCATAGCTTGCAGCATCTGCCGGAACAGATGGTATTTATTTGCTCCCCCACTGAGCAAATTAGGCACAAGGCCGTTTTTAATGTGAGGTAAAAACCAGCTCCCCTTAAAGTAGGCAAAAAGGGGGCACTCTGGTTACCAAAAATAATAATTATCCCAGTATAGAGGGTTTCCCCTCCATTGACTGGTACAAACTATCCTAAGTGCAGCATCTGCCGGAACAGATGCTACACTTTGATCTTAACTCGAATTCATTTAGTGCGACATAAAAGCACAAATAATATGAATAACGCGAATAGGCAACTATTGTAACAGATATTTAACTAGTTAATCATTGCAAATCATGTTGGAATAATGATTATAGTTACATGACCGTTACTGTATTTTCAATTTTGTTTCAAATCCGACTATTGTGTGAAATGTGTTCTTTGTCAACATGATTTATTCCCACGCGTCTGCTTATTCATAAGAGAAAATGACCAAAAAAGATTTTATGTTTATATAAATATGTTGCCCGGTCGAAAAATGCTTAAATATGATATTTTAATTCATGCAGGATTCGTATTTATTACTCTAGAGCCAATTCTCTATTAATTATTATATTGTACCCAGTTTGCAGTTCTGACTTCAAAAGTTGAAAACAAAATATGACTTGAGTGCCATCAGCTACAATCGAACCGAAAACATTTAGTTCTACATTGTTATTTGCTACTATACGATCTTAGGACTAATGGATATAAAAATTATAAAAATTAACGCAGTTAATATATAAATGTATGTTTGCGCGTGCGTAGATAAGCATTTTAAGCCGTCTGCTAAGTTTCAATTTATTAAATTTCACTAAACTGCTAAGTTTCAATTTATTAAATTTCAAGTCTGTAGACCAAAAATTGACAGAATATCTTGGTAGAGACTGTTCTGCACACACGCACACATTTACACATACAAAGTCACTTTTACTTGTGTATATATATATATATATATATATATATATATATATATATATATATATATATATATATATATGAATCGATGGAATTAGGTAACTGTTGTGGGGGAATCACCCTCCAAATGGACTGTTCTATCCATTATATAAACCATAGACCTTTTGATCCCAGGAGTGGATTAAACACCAGAGCAACCCTCGCCTGCTCGGTGACGTTTACTACTCTTTTCAGTTGTAACCTTTTTACGTTGTTGTTCCAGTAATACATTGTTTAAACTCTATTCCGCTGTTCTGTTTTCTTTGTGACTTATTGTAAGCCATAATAGCAATACGTTTGGTTGAATAGATGTTCAACTTGCATTGCTGTAAAAGTTACAACTCTAAAGACGATCAGATGTAAACTTGGTGCTTCACAATCTTATCATTTACATTATTAGTATTAGGGTCTCATAGTTAATTTTAATAACTTGAAATAGAAAATACTTAATAAGTATAAATAATATACAATGACGAACTAGACTGAGCCCAAGTACAAATATACTCATTTATTTAATACATTGACAAATATAAGGCCGAACAACATTTCACAATAACAAAACAATACAAACGTCCGTTAACACATAACTGAAGTTGAATCTCTATCTTAGATAGGGCGGGGATATTCCTGAAATGCGCTCAGCATGTCGATTAAGTGTTCCTTACTATGAAAGATAGTATGTTTTTTCTCACTTTTGTGGGTTGTCTCTTACCATGTAAGATAGGATTAGGTGCTAGGATAGCGTCACCTTACAATTCCCCCACCGTTGGAGTCTCTCTGCACAAGGGAAAGTAACCCACCGGTGTCTTAACAACCGGTTTTTATCTTTGTTATTCTTCTATGCCTCTTTCTTCCTCACAGTTGTTATTATGTCGCACTTAGTTAAGTTAAATGACTATTTACAATTCAATTTTGTATTTAACTAAGACGTGGGAACTATGGATGAAAGATGAAGTAATATGGCCACATCAGGGTTCAAGCTTTAACTTAAAAGGTCATACACTGGTGGTCAAACTTCACTCTCCGTCCTATCACCGCAATTCTTGCCCTTGTGTGCTTATTTTGCAAGTAATTCCATGCAATGTACACTTGTATCCTCTCAACGTAAATATCGCCGACTAACACGACTAGTAGTAAAATGTAACCCTTTCACGGTAAAGATCCCCGAATACTGGAAAACTTTCTACTCTAGTAGTCTATTTCCTTAGATTACTTACTTTTGGACTTTTCTCCATGCTCCCTCCTTGTTTTTTTTTTTGTTTTTTTACAAAGGAGTCACCACTTATCAAAGTCCGGAAGCCACTCGAAAATTAAGGTTAATGAGTGTACAGTAGTCAATGGGAAAATGGCGCAGTAATCGTTAGTAGTGGCAATTTGGAAAATTGGATTACTTAAGGGGACGGCTCATACAGAACTTGTATACGTTGGACTTGAAGACGACGATATTGTAGCCAGTTGGAAAGCAGGCAAATGGAAGAAAGTTCCACAGGTGTGCATTTCTAAGAAAGAAGCTTTGTTTATGGAATCTACATTTAGATTTAGGCACAGTTAAAGAGTGAGGTAAATTATTGATAGTGGTTTCAGGTAGACGAGTGACTGTATAAACATGCAGAAATTTAAATATAAATTGAACAAACATCTTACTGCACAGTCTACACTTATAGCACACCCTATAAATCTATAACACTTGTCTCTTGCGTTTGAGTTGCAATGTGTGCCTGATTTGCAAATAAAAGTAAAAACCAACAAAAACATCGAGTCATGGATGGTCGAAACCGTGAGTCTTGTTGAAATAAATTCTTGGCATGCGGAAGAGTGAGATTTTAAACTGTGATACAGCCAATCATAGTTGATTAAAACCGTTGCAAACGGTCAGAAATCGCATTTTATAGTCTCCATCTTATTTCTCGGTGGCCGTTTCGTGGCGCTGGCATCATATTGCACTTAGCTAAACTTAGTTATTTAAGCTTCTATTTTGCATTCACTTTGATATGGTATTCGTGGATGGACAAAACCGAGATCCGTGGATGATTGGAACTGTGACCACTGAAAGAGTACATTCTTATTCTGTGGTATCGTGAACTGTTGACAAGTAAAGCTGTAATAAGCTTCCAGATGTTGTAATTTCATAACTTCCTTTTTATTTCGAAGTAGTCGTTTCACAGCGCTGACAAAGATCGACATAGAAAACAAGAACGAATTCAATAAAAGAAAGAAGGGCGTAAAAGAAGAAAAGAAAACATTCCTTCATAGGAAAATAGTAAATTCATCAAGATTTTTGCCGGGAGAAATTCCTGTACTGTTTTTCTGCGCCAGGATCGAGAGGGACCCACTTAGTGGAGATATGACTTGCAGCGCTCACTTTGTCATTTGAAACAAGCTCACAATCTCCCCAACCCCAACAATCAAGGGTTAACCTTTATAGTGCGTATAAAACGAAAGGTTTTACTACAAAATGGTAAACAATTGTCAGCCTAGTTGTTTCAAAATCGGCAAGATTACTGCTTAGCAAGCCCGTGGGTCTCGTGAAAGAAGTTACGGATGTGTGGGTAGGTTGGATCGGACTAGAAGTTCACCGTTTTTATTAGAAGTTTCTGTTTTGAAGATGTTGCCACACGTGAATTTGGTTAGATCGACGGTTACTCGAAAAGGGTAGTTAAGTGGCGTTACAGTTCGCAATCTTTACAAGTAACTGGCTTCATGTAAACAACGGAGTTATACGTCATAAATTCAGTCAAATCAATGTATAATTATAAATATTTTATATATATATATATATATATATATATATATAATTTTTCTATTGGGTCAGCAGGAACAAGCACTCACTTAGCCACAACCATCGTGAAAAATTTTTCCCACTCTTTCTCTGTGCCTAAATCTAAACACAAATTCCACGAACAAAGTCCTGTGGGAATCTGTACCACAGGCCTGCTTTCCAGCTGACTGCAACATGGTTATCTTCAAGTCTAATGTAACTAAGTTCTTATTGAATCTTCCCCTTTAGTAATCAAATTTTACCCAATTTCCACCACTCACGATCACTACACTATTGTGTAACTGATCACTTATACTCATTATCCTCGAGTGATCTCCAGGCCTTGATAAATAGTGACTCCCTTGTAAACAAAACACTTGAGAATAAAGACTGATAGAATGCAATGATTGTCAGTCGAAAGATTAGGAGCATTCCTGTAGGAGTACTAAAATGGATCAATAAAATGTTTGATTACTTATAGAACAGTTTAAGACAAATATTTGTTGACATTGAACTTGAAAACGACTATGTTATAATCTGAAAGAAGCAGTCCTATGGTAATATGTTCCACCGGCGTAAAGCCCTTGCAAAGTAGCCCTGTCTATTGAAAGAACAGTTAAAAATGTTAAATCCGGCACACTGCTGCCAAAAACGTGCTACTCCAAATCTCGGCGCTCTGCTGTCAAAACTCAACTCAAAATCTCGACGCTTCAAAACTCAACTCAAAACTCAGCTTCAAATCTTAACACTCTACTGTCTAAACTAAACTCTAGAACACAACACACTTCTGGCAACACTTGCTACTCTGACATCCAAATCAAAAATCAATCCATTCTTTGAAATATCAGGCTTTTTATATCCAACCGGAAGCATTTCATTTAAATGTCATATGACAGAATTACAAGCATATAAAGAGAAAAGCCGGCCATTTTTTCTTCATTCTTCTTGTCAACACAGAACTCCACAGGCTGCACACAAACAGGCTTGAACTAATTTTTAATCACAGAAAGTGTTCCTGGCATTATGCACAGAGGGTGGAGGGAAAAATAGTTTTGCTGCGGTAGAAAGAATATGTGTTTCTTCTGTCAATGTTTGTGAAGAGGAACTGTCGAGCACCTTTCATAGAAACAACATAGATACACATGTATGGATTGAGGTAGAACGTTGTTGAACTAGTACGGTTTTTAATGTAGTCACACTTTACAAACACGAAATGCAAAAAAGAGAAGGTGAAAAGTTGCCACAGGTCAGGAGGTCGGTATTGGTTGAAATAAATAATAGCTCTGTACTTTGTGGAGCTTCCAAAACAAATATATTAAAAAGACTAAGATGCGGAGATAAATATCAAGTACAATTCATACTTTTAATATAGGTGAAAATATGCACGATTTAAACACATTTAAAAAAACGTGGTCGCGGTTTAAAATTACTCTGTCCTATGGAATGTGCTTTTGTCTCCTTGATTTTTTTACAATTATAGACAACTATCAGAGGGCGCCCAGCATTGCCCAGTCGTAAAATACACTCAAATGTGGTATTTTAATTATCCAGATTTCGTATATGTTACAATAGAATCAATTATCTATCAATTATTTCATATGGTATTGTACTTAATATATAGTCATGATTTAAAAAATAAAAAATAATTCTGACTTTGGGTGCCATCAGCCAGAATCGAAACCGAAAGCAAAATTCGAAAGCAACAAATACAAACAGATCGACAGACAGACAGATAGACAAATAGACATAGTGAGTTTTATGAGATTTTAGTCTCTGCTAATTTCAATCTCTCAACCTCAATCTCTCGTACAATATTACATTCTCACTCTCAATCTCTCACAATCTTTCTTAACCTCACTCAAACTTAAACAACACACTCTCTCACAATATTTCTTTTTCTCAGTATCTCATTGTAAATTTCAGCCGGGGAAAATAGGTTTTTATCAATTTCGTAAAAGCGGGAATTAAAACACGAAAGAGAAAATAAAAAGCGAGTCCACTATCTTCCATCGATTATTTGATGTTAAACCTGAAAAGCCCAAAACACTCAACCTAAATCTAACACATCAAAAACAACGCTAAACATGGCTTGATATTGCATTTCGAAAAAAAAAAAAATCAAAGTAATATGAGAACTGTCAGTGTCATGGGAATAATCCATCACATTAACTAACGGAAGAAAAAAACATGGACAAACTACGAGAAACTGGTCGAACAATGTCATGTAATTCGATGGAAGATCCTTTATGACCTAATAGAAATTGGTTGCAGGGGGGGGGGGGCTTGCCCAGTCAATGACTATGCAAGACACTGGCAAAATAGGTAATAGTAAGAGTATCGGGGACCCGTGTTTTAAAGGAAATACTAGCTGCGTCTAAATCGATTTGGATAGAAAGGTCAAACCCTGGAAAAGAATTTAGTAGGAAATGGGACGATAAAGGGACTTTGAATTTGTTTCACGATTACACGTTTACTTGGTTGATGTCTAGTGATGTCTCATTAAAAAGGAAGGCTGAAGATTGTCAGAACAGTTTTTTTTTTTTTTTTGCAACATCGACACATATAGCTGATAGCTTTCAAGGAAACGATCTGTGTCGTCCAGAGTCAGTTCGGAGTTACTATCTTAGCCGATCTGATGCGAACCTTGAATTCGGCAATGGAGGCAGTGCATCACTGAAGAATGTATTTCACGATTCTCTCTCAATATAATTCTGATTTTTCAGTATTATATCTACATATATATCTTTCAAACTGTATTCTTTCTTTCACTCTCTTTTTATCTCTTAATACGTATTTAAATATTTTTCTCCACTCTATCTACTTCTCTCCCCTTTCTCCCATATAAGGTAGGATTAAAGGATAGTGTAGCATCACCTTACATTCCCCCATATGGGCTTTGACCCACCGTTGTGGAAGCGTGTTTTCGCGTCCTTCCTCTGGGCCTCTCTGCCCAAAGGGAAGTAACCCACCGGTGTTTTAGCAAAGTGTATTTTTCGTTAAGTCTCTACGATTCACCTTCACCCCCAAAATATGGAATATCTTAAGATTTACATTATATATATATATATATATATATATATATATATATATATATATATATATATATATATTCAAAACAAAATTCTGTTTTTAAAATGAGCAGGTCATCTTTCTGTCCGTCAGTTAAGATGTGAACGTCGATAGAAGGTTCTATCAGGAAGGAATTAATTCTGTGTAACAAGGCTTCTGCTGAAATGTTGCCTGTTCCCTTGATATGCTGCATGTCAGAACGCGATTTTTCTTTTTTTTTCTTTTTTTTTTTTTTTTTTGCAATGTCGACACATGTAGCTGATAGCTTTCAAGGAAACACTCTGTGCCGTCCAGAGTCAGGTCGGAGTTACTGTCCCATCCGATATGATGCGAAACCCGAAATCGGCAATGATGGCAATGTATCACTGAAGATTCCCCCTTGAGACATCTGAAAATATATTTTCTTTCGCTCTCTTATATATTTTCTTTCGCTCTCTTTCTCTCTCTTAATACCTCTTTTAAATTTTTCTCCCTCTCTCTCTTTCTCTCTCTCTCTCTCCCCTTCTTTCACCCATGCATACATATACAGCTACGTTTATTTTCTCTCTGACCATTATTGAATCTCTTGCAATATATTTCACATTCAAATCCTCAAGATATATCTTTCTTTCTCTTTCACTTTCTTTCTCTCTCCCCCTCCTTCTCCGTCTCGTGCACACACATATACAGCCACGCTAGCAGTATGTTTCCGTTTCTTTCTTTTATGCATTCTCTCACACTTGCCCGTCTAGTTAATTCGAAGATTTCTCTTTGACCAAATGCCAATGTGATTGTCATTTTTATGAACAGATTTGCGAGCGTCTTTACAATCCGCCCTCACCTTAAAAAAGCGCATTATTATTTTAATAGTCCAATTTAAAACGTGAGTACTCCAATACTCATAAAACCCAATAATCTCGGTGCATTTTGATAACAAACAAGTAGTTTTTATTTTATTTATATTTTAAATTATATTTATGACGTGATAACGCGACGAGCGTCGCCATCTTGTTTGTGTCTATTAAAACTACGGCAGCACAAAACGCTCACTATATATTCGGCGTTTTTGGTGCACGAAGCGTTGAAGATAAGGCTAACGAATCACTAGCAGTGTCAGAAATTTCGTGAAAATAGTGAATAATTCCACCCCATCTTTCCAAGCTTATAACTCCTCGAAAAATGTAATTCAAGCCCTAATTTTTTTTTTCAATTAAAGGAGTAAGGACCAAGGTTTTATTTAAAAAAAAAACAAAACAAAACAATGTGTTTTTTTTTTTTTTTAAAGGTTTTAAACTTCGGACTTTACAGGTAAATTTCTAAAAAACTGATTTTTTTTTTTGTTTTAAATTTGAATATATTATTTATTGACCTTTTCTCTTCAATTTGTGATATATAAACCTATTAAACATAAATTAATTATTTACTTTTTAATAGACATTTCAAAATGAGAGGCGTAAATTATTCGACCCCCTATCTTTCTAAGCTTATAACTCCTCGAAAAATGTAATTCAAGCCCTAATTTTTTTTTCAATTAAAGGAGCAAGGACCAAGGTTTCATTAAAAAAAAAAAAAAAAAGACAAAAAGAAAAAATGTGTTCTTATAAAATAAGGTTTTAAACTTCGGACTTTACAGGTAAATTTCTAAAAAACTGATTTTTTTTTTTGTTTTAAATTTGAATATATTATTTATTGACCTTTTCTCTTCAATTTGTGATATATAAACCTATTAAACATAAATTAATTATTTACTTTTTAATAGACATTTCAAAATGGGGGGGGGCGTGAAAATGGGGGGGCGTGAAAATGGGGGGGCGTGAATTTAAAAAAAACGTTTGTCTAAAATATTATATTCGGTTTATTGGAAAGAACATAAAATTTCACATTGACCCTGAAAATATCGTAAAAATAGAATCAATAGAAAAATTTTGATAGATTTTTAAAATTTAAAAATTTAAAAATATTGAGTTTAAAAATTGAAAAATATTGAGTTCGGAAAATTCATTACTGTTTTTAAAAAAAAATAAAAATATTTTTATTACTTTTAAAACAACTGTAATAGTTTATTTTGGAAGTATAATCCATAAAGAAAATAAATAACCCACTTTTAACAGAGAAATTACGAGATTTTTATATTGTATTCGCAGTTTCGTGTTAGGGGTGTCAAAAATTCCTACAAAAATTCTGATACTGCTAACGAATCACTCAATAAAAATAGTGTGCGATTTTTCCCCTGTCGTTGTTTAGACAACATAGTGACATCCATAATGTAATCATATAATAAATTAAAAATTTTATTAAAATAAAATGTATTTGTTATTGATTTACACACGCCAGAATTTTGACAATTTAAAAGATTGTACAAAAGAAATTCTGTATCAAATTTTGAATCAGACATTTTCAAAAGGATCGGAATACGCGCGTAGGTGTAAATAATAGGTACGTTCTCGATAAAATCCTAAACTAATGTACTTACCATTATGAATTATGGAATATATATTCTAAGCAACAGTGAGGTGGGCACGTTCTTCTTCTTCTTCTTCTTCTTCTTATTATTATTATTATTATTATTATTATTATTATTATTATTAGAAGTTCTCACACAGGTCATCATCAGATATTGCTCACTGAGAACAACAAGTTGTGTTCCCGGGAGTCTGGGTGACAACAAGTCTCCCCACATTTCCAGTACTCTATACCTCTCTCGATAAACTTTGCAAACAAAACTGCGTTATCGCAACAGTCGCTTGCCATTGACGTCTTGCTGGCAATGATTATTGGGAATCAATGGAATTTGAGTCGCAGTAAGCCTCTCCTAGGTCCTAGTCCTCTTTGCACCTATTCAGTGGGGGGGGAGGCTGGTTTCCCTTTTCGTTCTTCCATTCTCCTTGACCATTTGATTATTATTATTATTATTATTATTATTATTATTATTATTATTATTATTATTATTATTATTATTATTTCTGTTGTATTTTGTGTCTGGCTATTGTTATTGCCGATTTTATGCTAATAGGCTGACCATAACAAATAACCATAGGCTATCAGAACCCTCTTTTCTCACACCTCCAATACTTTCTGTAAGATTCTGGCGGTACTCAACAAGACAAGATCCTATTAAAGATGTAAACTTTCAGACTATTTTCTTCTTCTTGTACGCATCGTTCTACACCTGAAAATTTTCTCAATGTACTTGTCACATCCTTTTGTCACTCCCTTCAAGGCTTCTTTTTTTTTTCCTCCCCATTCACATCAGCTAGTACTGCTACATACATTATTATTTCTTTGTTTTCCTTTAAATCTGGTCTTCTTGTTTCAATCAAATTGCCACATTGGATTTTCATATTCAAGAATAATTTTATATTTTAACCACACTTTCTGGACGGCAGGTGATTGGCCGATAGTTATCGACCTTAATGTGTTTTGATGTATTCTTCTGGCAGAGCACTTTTCGTTCATGCTTGTAACTTTTTCACTGCACCCCAACGCTTTTTTCTTACATATATCCTAACCAATGGATCTTTATCGCAATATTGTCATGACGCTTCTTGTATTCCTTTTGAGCGAACTCCCCACAATTACTGATGAGGTGTTCTACATTTTCACATTTCTGTCCACACAGTCAACACAAAACCGTTTTATCAATTTAATACTTCATATCATTTGTCCTAAGCGCTTGCTCCTGTGTGACTCATATTAGGGCGGTCCTGGATATGACCTTAAACTATATCCCGTGGTGAGGCCCCAGCTTGCGGGCGTTGGGGAGTGTGGAGCCACCCTTTAATTGCCATTGCTCCCAGATCCACTCTGACCCGGAGTGGTAGTAACTGTTAGGGTCCCAACTATGGGTTAAATAGAAACCGACTGGAAAACAACAAATATATTTTATTAAAAGATTTTTCTTCTGAATCTTTGGATTCGGCATTAAATGACCTGAAAAGGGTTGATATGCCGTAAAACAAAAACAACCAACCAATCATATTAGGGTGTCTGTCTTAACCTTCAAGTCCTATTTTAATAACCATTGCCAGTTTTTTATTGGGGGGGGGGGGTCCACTGCCTCTGATAGATCTCTACTGAATTAACAATGCATTTTCTTCTCAATCTACTTGTCTTTCGCTTTTTGTTCATTTCTTGCTTTAAATTCTTTGTTCCCTACCAGTTCGCACGCTTGCAGATTTTCAAATTTTAACACACGCTTTATAAGCTTTTCCTTACAATTAAAGATATAAACTTTCAGACTATTTTCTTCTTCTTTTACGCATCGTTCTACACCTGAAAATTTCCTTTCTTCACATGAACGTCTCTAAGATTTTCCTCGTTTGATGTTAATGACACCTTCAATCGTTTCCAAGAAATATCACATATTCACCCCATATATTTTATATATTGCTTAATCCAGATCATATGCTTTACGATAATATATCCATGACATTAGTAGATTTGTGAGTTTTTCTCTTACAATCTATCATACAATTCCGAAACATTATCTTAACAATAAGCAATTGATCTTTGGTGCCTCTGCTACCTCGCCTATATCCATTTTGTTTCTCAGGTAAGATTCTTTGTTGCTCAAGATATTGATAAATGTCATCTGCCAAAATACCTCTCAGAAGTCTCCACATGAATGGAAGGAAGGTGATTGGCCGATAGTTATCGACCTTAATGTGTTTTGATGTATCCTTCTAGCAGAGCACTGTTCGTTCATGCTTGCTTCATTTAGTAAATATTTCTGCTATTTTTATTGCATTACCTGTTAATTTATTTTATATACGATCGTTTTCGACTTGTTTGGTATTCTTTTTGACATTAAATATATTGATATTTTTGGAATTTTTAGATATTCCATCGATTATTGAAGTAGGATTTTTTTCTGGAAACTTTGGAATTAGAATATTTATCAATATATATTTATCTTCTGTAAAGATTATGGATTATTTAAATTAAAAGTCATTGTTAAATTTTTTTACTTCTTTTAAGTATTTTTTTTACTATATTTAGAATAAAATTTATTATATAAGTACTTATTTTATATCTAAAATTTGGTTTGATTTATTTTAAGAAATTTAATGGTTTATAATACATTCATGATGCTCGGAAAATAAGTCAAACTGCAGTGTTAAGTAACTATTAAATTGCATTTATTATATATTTTTTTACAAAGGAGTCACCACTTATCAAGGCCCGGAGGCCACTCGAGGATAAGGGTTAATAGGTATACATTAGTCACTGGGATTACAGCGTAGTAATCATAAGTAGTGGAAATTTTGTAAATTGTATTACTTAGGGGGACGATTCATCAACAACTTGTTTATGTTGGACTTGAAGACAACTAAATTGTAGTAAGCAGGAAAGCAGGCAATCGGAAGAGAGTACCACAGGCGTGCAGTTCTAAGAAAGAAACTTTGTTCATGGAATCTACGTTTAGGTTATAGTGTCTTATATATATATATATATATATATATATATATATATATATTACTATATATTACTGTTGTGTATACTTACGCTGTCAAAATATATTTTGTATATATTTATGAGAATTTATTTCAAGATTGCTTAATGCATATTAAATATACTGATGTATAATTCATACTATCTATATTATATTTCTCCTAGGCTGTCTGTTTGTATGTTTGTCTGTTCCACTTTTTCTCAGAAACTAACGTGCCGATGTGAATGACATTTTGTATCGTCTTTAGTTATGATAAGATGCAGCGAATTAATTATTATGGCATCCGTTCAATGCACAGTTAGTGATCAATATATATCAATCACTACAATAACACATTTAACCACATTTACTCTAGAAGTTGGACATAAATCACTCATTCTAAATTAATGGGCTATAACTTTTATCCGTTTGTACCGGACTCAAAAGACTAATGCATTATATATATATATATATATATATATATATATATATATATATATATATATATATATATATATAGATAGATAGATAGATAGATAGATACAAATATATATATATATATCTTATTTCCTTTTCTCTTTTCGTTTGTTCTTTCTACATTTTCCTTCACTCTTCTCTTCCCTTCTTTCTTTCTCTCTCTCTCTCTCTCTCTCTCTCTCTCTCTCTCTCTCTCTCTCTACCTTTATGGAAATCACTTGATGTAAGGAGCTAACAAGAACTGTTAGAAGCACCTTATCCTGCCTTGACATGGTTCAAAATAGACTTCGTAATCTAGTAGGGGATGCCATTTTCTCTTCCCTACAAATTTTTCCATCAAAAGAGACGTTGTGAGCCTGTCTTTGTCTATCATTATTTTCATGACAAGTGCTTGTCTGAGCTCCAATCTGTCCTCCCTTCTTGCCAAACTTTCATGAAAAACATTTGTCTAGTTGAAACAACTATCAATAACTTCCCCCACTCTTTATCTGTGCCTAAACCTGAACGTAAAATTCATGCAAAAAACTTCTTTCTTAGAACTGCCCGCCTGTGGAACTCTCTTCCGTTTCCTTGCTTTCCAGCTGACTACAATTTAGTCATCTTCAAGTCCAATGTAAACAAGTTCTTGATGAGCCATTCCCCTTAAGTAATCCAATTCACCAAATCTCCACTACTAACGATTACTACGATATTGTCCCAGAGACTAACGTACAATCATTAACCCTTATCTTGAGTAGCCTCCGGGCCTTGATAAGTGGTGATTCCTTTGTAAAAAAAAAACAAAAAAAAAACAGGAAAGATGATTATCGCAAAGACAAAGGATGCCTTTTGAATGTATTATTGAAAAGACCAAAGCTTTATATCGGGGACAAGGTCAGCAGTAAAAGAGTTCCACAAGTCTGTAGCTCTTGAAAGGAAGTTTAAAAATAAGAAGATGTATTACAATGTGGTATCGCAACAGCGAATAAATAGAAACCAATAGACCAATGAGTCAAACGAGCTGGAACAAAGGAAGCAGGGAATAAATCAAACAATTCTGAAGAACACCCGCCACATTAGTGTTTATTTAAAAAAGACTGAGACTAGCAACATTACGTCTGTGAGACATAGGTTGCAAAGAAAAATAAAGGGTGAGGCTAATCAGGTTACATACACGTTCCAAGAAATTTAGTTATATTCTTCCTTCCACTTATTCTGCTGTCATTCGCTTTCTATTTGTATTATTTGTCCCTCCTCCCACCATCTAAAAATTTATGTACAGATGAAAAGTGTGCACAGTAACAAGATAAACAACACAGACTTTTATTAGTTTTGCGTCGAACTCGGTGAATACGTGATTTGTTATTAATGGGTAATAAAAGTTATCGCACAAAAGAATATTTGCAAGAGATGATTTTTGTGCATAACAAAAAAAAAAAAGCCTCAATTCGAACTCAGCTGCAAAAAAAGGTGTTAGATAAAAAAAAAAAAAAATCCCGGTTATAAACTACTTTCTGTTACTTCCGCTTTGGGTTTAAAATAATTGCTTACGATATAATACAAAAGAAAAAAGTATTCAGTTTATATGATTTTTTTTTATTTCGAAAGAATTGATATTTTATGTATTTCTTTTATATAAAACTAGCGGGGGTAGCCGACGTTGCCCGGGTGTAGAGAGGTGGTGTATTAAGGAGTCAATACTACTAGAAAAAAAATAGACGCTGCCTGAGTGGAGAGAGGTGTGAAAAAAAAAATTAAGCGAACAATAAAATAATTCAGTTGTTTTAAAAGGAAAAAAAATCACATTACGTAAGCTCCGAAATAAGAAAAAAAAAAAGTAGGCAGGCAGACAGGCAGGCTCGAACCTGTAACGCAAAGGAGGAAAAGAAGGTGAAAAAAACAAACAAGTAAATCGCTTAACCCCCGCGTCCATCATGAGATACGACTTCGCCGCTGTTCAAATTAAGGCTAGTGATCGCAAGCGCGTATGATGACTTTGGAGAAATGTCGGCGAAAAAGTGACTCCACCTTGTACAAACCTGTCCAGTCGAGGGTGAAGAAACAAATGTTTGGGGCCAACTTTTCTATATTTGTCACCCAAGACACTGAGCTTCAAAACAATACCGATCTAGTCAGGGTCCGTCGCGTGTGTCAAAAGTTTTTGCGAGACATACTAACACACACACACATTTTACCTTTTTTATACATAAATAATCTTTTTTTTTTTTTGTATATATAAAAAATACTTATTAAAATTGATTTAAGTTAAAAATATTTAATGTAATTGACTTTATTTCGGAAATATGAGATTAAATTAAAAAGTAATTTTAAATAATTACTTCCCGATGTGGTTTGATATTACTTTGAAAATATCATGAAAACTTTTCTTCTTTAATAATAAAAAAATATTTAATAGAATTGTGAATTAGAAAAAAAATAATGAAGTTGTGAATTATGAAAATATTGTTGATGAAACTGAGTTTTTTATTTAAGACATGTAAGACGTTTTTAATTACGAAAATAATTAAGTAATAATGTCATATCGCACATTCAAAGCAATTTTCTTTCCTTTTTTTTCTACTTCGTCCTTTTTACTTATTTTTAGTAAAAAAAAATTATTTTAAATTCAAGCCGGAAGTACCAGGAATTATTTTATAGCCGGAAGCCATTTTGACATAACCTGTTCCCGGGAGACTTATTTCGTTTTACCGATTTTTACCATTCTAAATTCATTTATTTCATCCCAATTTCAATTTGATTTATTTATTTTATAATTACATGATTAATATTTTATATGCAAGAGACTAAGTGGTAGTTGATATCTTACTTTTTACTGAAAATAAATTATTCCTTGTTTTAAAATGAACAAAAAATCGCAAATGGTAGAAAAATGTAATCGAAAATACAAAGGTAACACTGCAGTAATAAGATTTTAAAAAAAGGCAGTAGATTAAAGTTGTAACAAGGGATAAAAATTATAAAAAAGTAATTATTTTGAAGATAAATTACCACATCATAATATTTTTGAATACGTAAGCATTCCAGTCGTATAAATCGGTACAAGCTGATATACTGACATGACAGATGGCATAATATCAAATTATATTCGTAAAGAGTTTCTGCCAGATCAAAGAGGCGTCTGGCGCTTCTTTGGCACCAGTTGAAAACACGATAAGATGAAATATTGTGAAAATGAAGGAATTCCAGTTTGAAACACTATAAACTTCGGAAGAAAAAGAAAAAGAAATAGAAGACGATTAACAACAACAACAACAACAACAACAACAGCAACAACAACAACAACAAGCACAACAACAACAACAATAATAACAACAATAACAAGAAGAGGAAGAACAAGATTAAGCCCATGTCAATTAACAAGTCTGCTTCAACTTATATCACAAAGTTAGATACAAACTTAGAATAACGACTGCAACTGTAGGGTAATACTAGAGAGAGAGAGAGAGAGAGAGAGAGAGAGAGAGAGAGAGAGAGAGAGAGAGAGACAGACAGACAGACAGACAGACAGACAGACAGAAAGAAAATAATAGTTTACAAAACTATCGATAAATAATATTGCATCTAGTATATAAATTCATTAGCTAATTCGAGCCATTGTGTTTATTTAATAGTCTTATGAATTCGTTATGATACTTCACTAGGTGTCAGAAACTGACCTTACGAATGTGTGAAAAAATATTGAATAATTCGACCCCTGTCTTTCCAACTCGAAAAATGTAATTCAAACCCTAATTTTTTTTTTCAATTAAAGGAGCAAGGACCAAGGTTTCATAAAAAGACAACGTGGTTTTTAACTTAGGATTTTACAGGTAAATTTCTAAAAGACACTTCTTTTTTTTGTTTTAAATTTGAATATATTATTTATTGATCTTTTATCTTCAATTTGTGATATATAAAACTTTTGTGAGTAAATTAATTATTTACTTTTTAATAGACATTTCAAAATGGGGGGCGTGAATTAAAAAAAAACGTTTGTCTAAAATATTATATTCGGTTTATTGGAAAGAGCATAAAATTTCACATTAACCCTGACAATATCGTAAAAATTGAATCAATAGAAAATTTGTTATAGATTTTTAAATTTTAAAAATTGAAAAATATTTAACTCATAAAATTCAATTGATTTCATTACGTAAAAATGTTTTTTTTAAATAAAAAATAATATTTCTATTACTTTTTATACAACTTTCATAGTTTATTTTGGAAGTATAATCCATAAAGAAAATAAACAACCAACTTTTAAAAGAGAAATTATGAGGTTTTTATATTTTATTCGCAGTTTCGTGTTAGGGGTGTCAAAACATCCCAAAAAATTCTGATATATCTAACACTCCACTCTTCCGTTTTAATGTTTTCGGTTTTAAATTCTATACACAATTAATGATTAGAAGTGATTTTTTTACGATTTAAAAAAATAGTTTTAACATTGTTTGTTTTTATAATATTTAAACACTTATTTCTCTCTATACAACTATGGTATGTAACACACACACACACACACACGATTTGGAATCATACAAGGTTATTTATGCCGGGTTTTTTAAAAATCTTCTTAATGAAATGAAAAATAAAAATGAAATAAAAATAAAATAAAACGAAAACACGATTATTATTATTATTATTATTATTATTATTATTATTATTATTATTATTATTATTATTATTATTATTATTATTATTATCTTTTTGCATTTTTTTAGTTAGTGTAAAACGCAACCTGTGGGGCTAAACGCTTCTTACTTCCGGTGTTAACGACTCTAACCGTGAAACCTAACTATAACCTTTATTAGTGCTTTCAACTCAACATTTACTTTTACACAAAGAATTTATTCTTTAATATTTATTATTACAACACAACGATATCGTGATTTCACTTGCATTACACTTACATTAAAACAAATAAGTTCATTTAGAATTCGAGAAAAATTTTAAATGAAAACAAAAAAATTCACCTGAATTACACTTAAATTAAAATTTAAAAAATAAATTTATTTAGAATTCGAGAAAACAAAAAATTCATTTAGAATTCGAATGTGATGCGTGACTACTGAAACTAAGCCAAAACAAACTTCACTGCTAGCCCCCCCCCTCGAACTTTTTTTTTGATTTTTCAAACACCCGGGCACCACCGTACCGTTCGTATTCTATCACGTTCATTTTTATAATTGTTTTTGTTTTTTCACGATTTTTAAAAATAGTTTTAACATTGTTTTTATAATATTTAAACAGGGTTATTGCTTCGCTTACACGCCTCTAAAAACCCGTGCAACGCCGGGTACCCTCCGCTAGTAAATAATAATTCGAAACGAAACAAAGTGAATATAGAATAAATACGCGTAAATGTAGTAATAAAAATTATTAAAAAATAGGAAAGAATAAATAACAGAAAAAATGTGGAAATTAAAACTAAATCAAAAATTAAAAAAAAACACGAAAATAAGGTTTAAAACAAGAATTTCGGTTTGCACGGTACCCAATATGGCCGACCTATAACAACGTGAGGAAGGAATTTCTTTTCCCCAAACGAACGCATCAGATTTATCATATACAAAATTAACTTTTTGTTGGTAACATCGGATGGAAATCACATCCGACGAGTTGGTGAGAAAGAAAAATTTTATGAAAACATAAAATCATAAAATTGTCATCTCATTAACGAAACGGCTGTAATTAATAGATCCAAGATGAAATAAACAAGAGTTATGAAGAAAAAATGTGAGTCTTTGAATTTCAACAAACTTTTGTAATATATATATATATATATATATATATATATATATAAAGTTAAAGATATTAATTTTTCTTAACTTTTCCTTATTGTTCTGATGATATAATAAAGTTATATATAACTTTTATTTATCATCTTTCATTTAATACATTTGTTTTCTCCTCTTAATAGTGTTGAGTTTTTCTCATCTTGATAAATTTTGCTTTGTTAAAGATTTACTCTTTGATAACATAATTATATATATATTTAATATTTTATCTATCTATTTATCTCTCTCTATCTCTATCTCTCTCTCTCTCTCTCTCTCTATATATATATATATATATATATATATATATATATATACATATATAATATTTATGTATGTATGTATGTAGTGGATTTCTAATGAGTGGAAAAATTGAACGGAATGCTCGATTCCTGCTGAATAGCGTAATCGATTGTTGTTGTTAAACTCAAAGTTGGAGGGACGAATATAAAGTGGACGGTGCTTGAAAGAAAAAAAAACATTTTCACGAAACACAGAAAAGACCAATGGAACTGTGAAAATATTCCAAAATTTGGGAACTTTTTATTTGTATTTCATGTCCTCGTTACTAATATTACAAAGCCCTCCCCCCTACTACGAAAAGAATTATCTTTCTAAAATAATACAAACCCACCCACCTCAAGGACTACGACCTTTGTTACTATCAATTTGCTTTCATTCTTTTGTACAAAAAAAACTTATATGTCTTTGTATGTGTGTGTTTGTACATGTATATATATATATATATATATATATATATATATATATATATATATATATATATATACTTATATGTATACCCACGCAAGCACGCACATACACATATATACAGTAAAATTAATATGAAGCGATGGAAATTTTGAGAAGTGTCAATAAAAGGCGATATCTAAAACGTTGGCCGAATTAGAAGGACAATCATTTCCCAAGCGAGAGCAAGGATTGGAAGTACTAGTTAACCACATCAGACTCGCAAGGGAAAAATAAATCATTTATATATACGATAAACATAAAAGGTATACGAATTTAGACCAAACCTTTCGATGAAAAAGCTCTTAATATAATGTACCTTTTTATAATAATGACTCATATTTTATCCAGGCCAAAAGCCATTCGTTTATAAGTGCTAAGATGATTGTCAGTTGGGTGATGAACCATACTATGAGAAGATTAGAACGATTAATGGGATAGACAAAATTTGATTACCAAAAGAATACGATCTGACAAGCAATTTTTGACATATGACATGAAGACAGTTATGCTGTAGTGGCACAAACGAGAAAAAAAAACTCCGCAAAATTAAATTCCATTTGGTTTTATTGTAATTGTATGCGGAAAAGAAAGTTCTTTGTAGTAGTAATAAATAGTCGAGTTCCTCCGGCTTTGAATGTCTTACAGGAATAACGAAAGATTGGAGCTCAGTCGAGCATCTTACGTAAAAAGAACTATAGAGTATGAAAAGATTAGCCAAATCTTTTCTGTAAGGAAGAGAGATAATCTAGTACTAGATTTCGAAGCCGATTTTATACTCAGTCAATGCAAGAAATAGTGCACTGAATGACACCTTCCCAGACGTGTCAGCTGTATGTCATCTTATTTACATGCAACTAATTTCACAGCACTTACAAAACTACATTTTCTTAACAAGAGGTAAATTATTTTACGATTGAAAACACGCAAATAAGCGGATAAAAAGATTGACCAAAAACCTAAAACACAATTTTATGAAAGTCATTCCAAAATTAATGCCTCCTATTTTTTATTCCGCCCGAATGGTCAAAAGGGATTGCAAATTGCATTGTTTTAATGACTAAACTTATGCATTCATAACCTGAAAACTTTGTCTGTTGCAGATTTTGATGGTACGAGATTCTAAGAAAGCAACCTCCTGTTATGGACGTGCATCAGAAACAGAGATGTGTCATTGAATTCCTCTATTCAGAAAAAATTGAACCGATGAACATTCGCTGGCGCCTTTTGAACGTTTACGAAGCGTTTGCAGTTAATATCAGCACAGTTATGACAGTTAGGAAATGGGTTCGTCGATTTCAGAGTAGCGACAGAGATGGGAGTTACAAAGAGCGCTCCGGACGCTCATGCACAGCCACCGCCCCAGAAAACACTGTGTGCCTCAACCAACTTATCTTTACTGATCTGCGGATTGCAGTGAATGAAATGCGTATAGAGTTGAACGTGGGTGTTAGTGCATTGGAAATGATGTTGTTAGTCCTAGGATACAGCAAAGTGTGTACTTTGTGGATTGCACGAATACTCACGCAGGACCAAAAGGACCATCGACAGGATGTCTGTTTGGACTTGTTGAGTCAGTTCGAAGGCGATGACGGATTCTTGGACCCCATCACCATTTGTAACGAGACGTGGTGCACCACTACGAACCGCAATCTAAACGGCAGTCGATGGAATGACGCCACTCGCGCTCCCCCGCAAAGACGAATAATTTCAAGACACATACATCTACAGGAAAAATGATGTGAATCGACTTTTGGGACAGAAAAAGACGTCATCCTCCTACATTTCTTGGAGCAGAATTCGCGACTAATTTCGACCGTTACGTTGAAACGTTGACAAAGATGAAGACCTGGAAAGCACGAGAAAAAGGAAGCATTCCGTTTGCAACACGACAACGCCAGGCCACACACAAGTTTGTAGACCACGGATTGTGTGACAAAGTTCGGCAGGACGGTGCTATCACCCACCGAATGGATCATTTTCTCAATCTGGCACCGTCAGACTTCTACTTGTTCGGACCTCTGAAGGACGTATCACGTGGGCAGCATTTTCCCAGCCACGCCGTGACTGTAGTCGTGGAAAAATGAACCGCCTCGGCAGGCATTGACTTTTACCACAAGACTTTCGTTTATCACTGGTAAATCTGCATTGAGAACGGACGGCGATGATTATGTAGAACAGAGCACAAAAGGTTGCTTGTTTTAATGGTACTACTCCCATCTTCGTAACTTTTCAGAATTTTGAGTTAAAAAATAGGAAGCATTACTTTTTGAACAACCTTCGTAACTTAAAAATAATTAACGTAATATAATAAAACGAGCATAACCAATGAAAATTTCCTTTTTCACGCAAATTATTGGGCCGATCTGGATTAAATTTTGTAGAGACTCGCAAACTTGCACGGTGCCAGTCAAAATCAACGTCTACTTTTATTTTTCTTACAGACAAAACAACTCGTTTCCATTTGTATTATTTCGAATATTCGAACTACTAATCTCATTTTTTGTGTCATCTATGATCCATACTTTCGAACAATATTTTCGAACTTTATGTATTACTATGTAGTGATCCATATAAATACATAGAAGGAGTATACATCTAAAAACAAAAATAGGTTTAGGGCTCTAAATATTCATAGTAGAATTGTCCGTGGCGTAACGGATAAAGTATTAGGTAAAATTTAGCTTCAAACAAAACTCTTCTTGAAGTTCAATCCTCAGTGCCGACGGCGCTAAAAGTTACGAATTGTTTAAAACTTCTACCCGAAACAAGGACATGCAGCACCAGTTCGAAATTCTGTGCAGATGCCCGAGTTCGATATGATACACCTGAAAAAGGCCGGGGGTTATATTGACCGAATTATTGTGAAAATAAAACTCAAGATGAGAACAATAGTCCGAATATTCTAAAAAAATACAAATTATCAAGCATCATCTAAAACATTCAGAAACTTAACGGAGAGGGTCATCCATATTTCATCTTTCACAACAGTGTAACCATAGCAGCGTTTCTTTTTTACTTTGTCCACTCCAAACAAGTCATATTGTACCGAAGCGTACAACACGACTGTGATAAAAAGCCATATTTATAGGGACTAACGTGGTTAGATAGTTGGCAAGAAGATGGTGATCCATATTACATCAAATTTATATGTTTGTTCAGTCGGAAAACTGGGAGCGGTGAGTGAATTCCAAAGGCAAACAGAACCAAGGAAAGAAACTAATCTTCCGGTATCTAAGTATTTCTATGATGAATGTATTAATAATTTGCTGCTAGTCGGGTTGGTCAAGATTATTTTCGTTGTGGGCTGCGTTTAACTGCACTTGATTATGTAAGAACCGTCATCATTGGCAGATATGCAAGTCTTCTATTCACCACGACTATACACAGTATATATAAATGATTTGATACGAAACATCTAAAAAGCATGGAAAATGATATGAGAACAGTAAATTAAATAAAGAATTTAGTTACAAATTTAGAGAGGGTTACCAACTACGACCAAACACAGTTGGAGGAGACCAGAGAATATACCGGCTTTTTAACCTTTTGAAAATATTTAAAAAAAAAAAAAAAAAAGATGCTGAGGACACTACTCTAAAACGTGTAAGTAATTCTTGGTTGTTGTGTTTTCCCCAATTTAATGTGACTCTCCCCATTTCAATTCTTTTAACTTTTAAATCCATTAGTCTACGATGTTTGTCAAGCAGAGTTCAAAATATAGTTTATCGGAATTTACAGAAAAAAAAATGTTTCTTCGTCTGTCATGTTTCGCTTGGCTTGAGCCAATGTTCGCTTATTTCTTCGACATCGACAGTCTCTCATCAATTACACTATTAAGTACGTCGTGTCACTATTTGCGAGTTTGTGCCAGTGTGTCAGATAGTGAGTTTTCATTGACGGATGACCAACTAATGAAGATAAAGATTTGGCGTTCTTATCGTCGTGTGGCGAAGATCGCCAAAAGAAGGCAATTCAACGCATCGATTTATCAAAGCCTTGTCAGAAAATAAGACACCCACAAAAATGACCCTTACAGAGAACTTCTTTTTTAATAACACCATTCCCTATATATTAAAGATCAATGGATATTTATTAGTATATTTTATATATCTGTTCTGCCACGCAAAATTTCACGAGTAAAAATGTTTCTTTTTTTTTGGACGAACCATTTTAAGTGACGAGTGAAAATCAGAAAGCCAAGAAATCTCGTTGTCTGAAATGAAGCCAAGAACAAATTCTTTAATCATTATATAGAGTAAAAGGTATGTATTTTTTGTTTTGTTTTTTGTCTTTTTGAGTGGGGCATCAAAAATGATAATAAAATTATATTGATTCATAAACATAAGACTAAGAAAACTATAGTCAAGATACTAGAAATAGTAATAACTCAAACTTTAATAGCGATCAAATAGAAATAAGAAAGTTATTAATTGTTATAATGGAATGACCTAGCACCCCTCCGTACAATAATATACAGACAATGTAGAAATATTCAGTATTCAGTGTACAGTAATCAAAGGGATGGTGTAGACATAGTATTGGAGAATTGGTAAGGTGTCATTACTTAGAGGGGCGGTTCATCAGGAATTTGTTTGTGTTGGACTTGAAGACATCCAGGTTGAAGTCGGGAGGGAAACAGGTAAGCGGAAAAGCGTTCCACAGGCGTGCAGTTCTAAGAAAGAAGCTTTGTTCATGAGTAATCTGTGTATGCATTATTATTATTATTTTATTTATTTATTTATTTATTTATTTTTTGCGCAGTGGATAGAGACGTTGAGTCTCTACAGTTCCAGTTGAGCATTGTCTTAAGATAGCGGTTTTTATCCTACCCAAAGCAGGCCAGAGGATTAGTTGGGCAAAACGTGGTGAGACAGCAACAACTATGGGAGGCAGTAATTACCGGGGGTACAGTTATAAGACTTAGCATTCCTATCCCGTCGCAATTAATCAACTGAAGGATGCCAGAGGATGAGTTAACCGAAACGTAGTGAAACAACAACTATGAAGATGAGGATAGCAGTCCACACACACACACACACACACACACACACACACACACACACACACACACACACACACACACACACACACACACACACACACAGAGAATGAATTCAAAATTATTTTTGTTTCGGAATTTTTTAAATGAGGATTAATAATTTCTATTATTTGGATTATTCGGACTACTGTTCTCAACGTGATTGGAGGTTACATCGGCGCACGCAAACATTTTGGGAATAACAACGAAGATGAGAATAGCAGTGTGAATAATCAGAATAACCCATAATCGGAATGACCCATTATTTCGATTATTCATATTATTAATGTAATCTTAAATGTTAATCTGACAACGTTCGGCCGATATGACATTAATAAGCAGTAAGACTGCACATATAAAATGAGAATGGTTTTAAGGCTCCTGACATTCATTCTAGAATTGTCCGCAATGGCTCGTGGCGTAATGGATAATAGTGTTAAATACTAATAAATTCTTATTGAGTATTTTGGTGGCTCAATCTCCAGTACGAGTGATACTAAGAATATAATTACGAATTGCTTAAAACTTCTAAACAATTATGCTTGACGGAAGGAGATGAAGTTATTCTGTGGAATATATAAAGGGTCTCATTCGAAATTCTGTACAGATTCCTGAGTTGGATGACACGCAATTGAAGAAGGTCGGGGGTTGCGTTAACTGATATATTGAGAATAGAATCCAAGATAAAAAAAAAACGTAGTCCAAATAAGCCAAATAAAACATTAATTTTTCGATCACAGAAAAGATATTACATTTCTCTTTCTTGAGACTATCAAATTCAACGCTATTGAGATCTTGGGAATTTTTTTACAATAGCAAAAACAAAACAAAAAAATAAAAAAAATATATATAAAATAAATAAATATTAACACAGGCAAGATAAGTTACAATTCTATCGCCCTGGATAATTTTTATGTTTTAATTTATTTTAAAGCGTTGATTTACTTTGAAACAAAAGTTGTCTGCTCAGTTAAAACAAAAGAAATGGCGGCTATGTTATATAGTTTGGACCCTCGATAACCGTCCAAAAATCAAAAATTAAGCAAAATAGTGATAGAATATTAAATTTTCGTAGGATTGATGACATTTTTTGGATAGATTTCTACCAGTATTTGGTTTAATTCTTCATTTTTGAAGGATTATCGAAGGTCAAAATGGCTATGATAAAACCGACATTTTTTTTAGTTCTAACTCAACAAACTTAATAATATTGTTGTTTCAAACTAAATAAATGGTCTAAAATATATTAAAACAAAATAAATTATCCAGGTATGGCGGAAGAATAATTTATCTTGTCTTTGGTAATATTTATTTGTTGTATATTTATATTATTTTTCTTCCGTGCCATCAGAGATTTTTTATTTTGTTAGCTATTGTAAAAAGGCCTGAAATCTTTTTCACTTTTGTACTAATTTTCTCCCCTTCCTTTCTATCTCTAAATGAGCTGGACGACCGGCGTTGCCCGATTGTACAATATGTTTAAACATGATATTTTAATTTATGCAGATTGCGTATATATTGTTATATTGATTATTATGAGGAATAATTTGCCCAATAGACTAATTCACAAAAGAAAATAAAAATAAATAAAAATAGAAATAAACAAAATAATAATGATAATGTCGTTCATCAAATTCCATCTACATTTGTTTACAATATCATATCAGCTGATATTTGGGCTTGACGATGAATTCCCTGGAAAAGTTACTTCTGATTAATGCTTCTAGCTGAATCCACTGTGAAAAATTTCCCCCACTCTATATCTGTGCCTAAATCAAAACGCGGATTCCATGAACAAAGCTTCTTTCTTAGAACTGAACGCCTGTGGAACTCTGTTCCGTCTGCCTGCTTCCCTCCGGACTACAACTTGGATGTCTTCAAGTCCAATGTTAACAAATTCCTAATGAACCGCCCCCTTAAGTAAACACTTCAGCAAATCTCCACACTAACGTAATGTACTTGCAATAACCCTTATCCCTGAGTGGCTTCCGGGCCTTGATAAGTGGTGATCACTGTGTAAAAAAAAAAAATGCTTAGTTTTAAAATATACAAACGAAAAAATGATCTGTGCCGATTTTAAATGGTACCTCTTCTTTTATCGTAAATTGAACTCATTAAAAAACAATTAACATAAAAAGGTGAGGTACACCCGGGTTTGAACAGGGGATTATTCGAACAGGGGATTATTTGATAGTTGATCCTCTACCATGAAGCTGTAACTCCAGATGGCAATAAGACTCTTTTTTAAGAAGAAATGATTTATTCAAATTTTACTTATCGGATGAATTTTTATACAAAATATATGTAATAACTAGGGCTATGACAACAGCGTATTCTTTTCATTGTGTGGACTCTCGAGTGTGTATCCGTTGATATCTTATATGCTTTTATATAGAGTGATGTGATTCTCGGTTGATTAACTGTGTCTGTGTCGGATATATGCTCAAGAGTCAAAACAATGAAAAGAATATGCTGTTGTCATAGCCCTAGTAATATCACTGCTAGACATATGCATTACTTTTGAGTGAAATTTGTGCGATACACTCAGTCGTTTCTCACACACACACAAAGTGACTCTTATATAATTTCTCTAAATTAAACAAGCTACTCAGTTTTAATTGACTCCATTAACACCCTTCTTCAACACCTCTTTATTGACTAGCATTAGCTTTGTTAATCCGTTGTTTTCAGCGTCTGTCCTTACACAACGCGTGGAATCACAACAAACATGCATTTGTGTGAGTTTATTTCTAAAATTACATGTTTATTTTTCTCTATTACTTTATAGTTTCTTTTTAAAAGCAATGTTTGTTTTTATTTATATCGGAGATCAGCTAAAATTGGTTTCGGGTTTATCTTTTTTCTGTAAGATTACATTATCTGTATTTATTTTGATTTATTATTTAAACGCTTTTTTTATTTTATGTTTTTGAATTTTAGGTTATTAATTATATTGGTTGGTTGTTTTTGTTTTACGGCATATCAACCCTTTTCGGGTTATTTAATGCCGAATCCAGTGATTTTGAAGAAAAAATTTTTAATAGAATATGTTTGTTGTTTTCAAGTCGGTTTCTATTTAACCCATAGTTGGGACCCTAACAGGTATTATCACTCCGGGTCAGAGTGGACCTGGGAGTAATGGTAATTAAAGGGTGGCTCCATGCTCCCCAAAGCTCGCAAGCAGGGGCCTCACCACTGGATATAGTTTAAGGTCATATCCAAGACCAATTATATTGGAGACGGATTATTTATTTAATTATTTATTCTTTCTGTGCAAAAGTTGATTTTAAAGTATTTCTAGGTTTTCTGACAGACTGAAATGAATAAATTATTCTATCGGAATACGTGTCCTTGGATATGTTTTGTTCTCTGCCTTAGTTTAGAGAGATCATGCAAGAACCTGTGGCGTAGTGGATAAAGCACTTGGTAATTCAATTGCAAAACTTACACTTTTCTAGAAATTAAATGTTTAGTGCGGACAACACTCAAAATAATAATTGCGAGTTATTACTTTCACGCAGTCATGGCTGACGGATCGAGAACAAACTACACTCGAGTACAAAGGGTTCCGTTCGAAATTCTGTGCAGACTCTCGAGTCCGACAGAAATATGCTCGAGTTCGGCAATATACATCTGAGGAAGGTCGGAGGTTACATCGACCGAAACACTGAAGATGAGGATAGTAGTCCGAAGAATGTAAACAATACGAGAGATCCCTCTTTGATGGAAGAAAATGTTGACATCTTTGGAATGCAATATTTCAGTTTGTCATTTACACAAAACTTATATAGATAATCTAAAAATATTCATACTCTTGCCTATTTTAAAATTTCCGGTTAGATGATTGGAGATTTTCCACTAACTTTAAGTTACCATAAATGATTCGATAAGCTACTTTCAATCGTGAAAAATATTCATAGTGCAAACACGTGTTTGGTAAAGATAGTCAAGTAAATAGGCACAATTCAAAATGTTTATAGTGTGATAATATGCATATATACGTATGCGAGCATTTGGCAGTGTGGCATTGTGTATGTGTGTGCGTTGGTTTACCTTGTTCTTGTTAATGCGTGTATAGATTTGCGCGAGTTGATAAAAGCTGGTACGTGAGTCATTGAGTCCTTTTCTTTCGCGATTTTCCTCACCCATTACAAAGGTACGGGATGGGGAGGGTGGGGGTAAGTGACGTTCACGGTTTCTTTCAGCTGGTGAACACTAAATAAACCTGATTTTGTTGACCAGGTCTCATAAGAGTTTCTAAGTTCGCACTGGCTTATACTTTTCACGTAGATGTGTTATTTTTTGTGTTTGAAATAATTTTCTTTGGTTGAATATATTTTCAGTTTACGCGTTTCTGTGAAACTTAATTGTTTTCAGAAGTGACGAAGAAAGCGAATTTCAAAGAACCGGGGAAAGAAACAGTGTAGCAATTAGAGTCGTTTCTTTTTTAGGATTCGTTTGAGTCACTTCGCGATTCAGTCACCCAATATTATATCTATGCTTTTGTTATTAAATGGATTTTTATGAGAGACCATCTTATAAAAGCAAACTAGATCCCTCTGTGGAGTACTTTCGTTGCTGTTAGATTTTTATCTGTATATATTAAAGCCTGGCAAATTAGGCTATTCGTTAGAAAGTCATTATGCAAAGAGCAATTATAACTTTCCAATTGAACCCTCTTTATTTCTACTATTTTATTTCTATCAGAATTATTTTAATTCAAATAAATTTAATATCATAATTAATATTTACTGGCTGAGACTCATCATATAATTAACAGTGTTATCTCACTAACAAAAAAATAATATATAATAATATAAATATACAACAAATAAATATTACCAAAGACAAGATAAATTATTCTTCCGCCATACCTGGATAAGTTATTTTGTTTTAATTTATTTTAGACCATTTATTTACTTTGAAACAATATTGTCAAGTCTTTTGAGTTAGAAGTAAAAGAAAATGTCGGTTTTATCATAGCCATTTTGACCCTCGATAATCCCTCAAAAATAAAGAATTAAACAAAATACTGGTAGAAATCTACCCAATAAATGTCACCAATCCTACGAAAATTAATTATTCTATCTATATTAATTTTTGATTTTTGGACGATCATCGAGGGTCCAAACCATGTAACATAGCAGACACTAACGTTATCTCACTAACAAAAAAATAGGCGGTGTTCCCTGGAGTACAAGTGACAACAAGTTTCTCCAGATTTGCAGTAATCATCGCTTCATTCGATCCGCACCGAAAATCATTTTGCGTTTACTATTGAGCAATAATAACAATAACAATATAAATACACATAAAGCTAAAGGCTCCTTCAGTCTTGACAGACTGTGGATACCCACTGTAATGGTACGTGCGCATGAAATTTTTGTGGCAGGAGGTGCGCAATCTCTAACCACACCTCTCCTGAGTAGACATTGCTAAATACCAGTGGCAATATATATATATATATATATATATATATATATATATATATATATATATATATATATGTATATGTGTGTGTGTGTGTGTGTGTGTGTGTGTGTGTGTGTGTGTGTGTGTGTGTGTATAGTAGTAAGTTATGAAAATATATATGGCAATTAAGCTACACAGAAGATTCCGGGTTTCATTCTCATGAGAATTTGCCAGGCTTATGCGAAAAGTTGTGGTTGCCGCGCGTTTATATAAACTGTGTCAATCGCTTTATTGCAGATTAGTAAAATATTAATATTTCATTAAATATATTTAAAAAAAAAATAAAAATTATATAATCAAATGACTGTTTTAAGGTTAGTTATTTCCAAAGATTTTATTCAAAATCATGCGATATTCACAAAGTTATGACATTTTATTCTTTATCAAGGAATTTTTACTGTCCATCGCTTTATTGCAGGTCTCTTAAAATGTCGTATTAGGGCAAAAATACAATGTCTTATGATGAAAACATCACTTTTTATTATATTTTTCTGTTAAAAAATAATAAACAAAAGCACATCTTAGGTGTTAAGCCTAAAAAAAATGAATTATTCATCGCCATATCCACCATTTTTTTAAATAACTTTAAACAACCTTTTGTCCACCAAAGAAGTCAATTGTTTGATCTGAAAAGGAGTTATGGTTCTGGCGACATCAACTATTTTCCTCCACAGGGCATTCTTTGAAGTATTGATCTCCTCCCTCATAAACATCTCTTTTCAATAGTGACCAGAGATGTTCAATGAGGTTAAGATCCGGAGAACACGGTGGCCAGCTCATGAGGGTTTCTCCAAAAAAGCCTAAAGATTCAAGGAAGGCTTCAGTCGCCCTAGCAGAATGGGATGGTGCATTGTAATGCATAAAAATCATCTGAAAGCGACGTGATAATAGTAGGTCATCTAGTCATAGTAACAAATGTTTATCCAAAAAGGCCGTGTACGCACTGCTGATAAGTTTTACACCCTCTGGAACTCGGAATGGTCCAACCAACTTATCCCCAATGATTCCCGTTCAAAACATGATGCCTCCACCTCCTTGTTGGCGATGAACTCTGTAAGGGGTTCGAGTTCCAAACTTTGGCTCATCCATCCGAACCGTCAAGAGTAGCGCGGTTCTCATCTGTAAATAGGACACGTTGGAAATCAATTTTCATGTAATTCTGTGCCCAAGCCATTCGTTTTTTCCCTATGTTTTTTTCTCAATGGAGACCTTGGATTAGTCTTGATGTTCTTTGCCATTTCATTCAACAAATTACATCAGGTCTGCCTGAATCTTGAAGCGATTCCAGTTCTTGCAAAATGGAAGCACTGGTGCTGCTTGGGTTTCGGTTTACTTCCCTACAAATTTTCCAAATATCACAATGTGAAAGGTTTCTCCTGGTGCCTTTATCCTTTCTGGATTTGTTGTTGGGGTTGTTCACGAATGAAGCTAAAGTTCTTGGATTCCTTTCCAGCTTCATAGCTAAATCTTTGCTGAACAATCTTTCTGCAAGTCCAGCAACAGTCCTTTCCTTTTCGATAACGGTTAATCGCCCCTTTTTGGTATTTTAAAAGACCTGCAATAATGTGATGGGTAGTATAGATTACTTGACAATAAATAAAATATCATAACTTCGTGAATATCGCGTGGATTTGAATAAAATTTTGGGAAATAACTAAACTTGGAACAGTCATTTGATAATACAATTTTTATTTTTTTGTGACATATATTTAGCGAAATATTTATATTTTACTAATCTGCAATAAAGCGATTGACGTAGTTTATAGGCACATGCTATGTATATTTTTATAACTTACTACCTAGATCTACCTATGTATTGAGCACTGTTGAAGTAAATACTGAAAAATTTACGCATAAAATTATATCTTCGTATTTTAATTTATGTGATTAAATGAAGTAATCATATATATATATATATATATATATATATATATATATATATATATATATATATATATATTCAGACAAGTTTGTTAAACAGCATGGAGTGTTTTTGCTTAATGAGCTTTTTTTTTGTAATTTTTCAGTTATTCGAATTGTCGTTCTTATTTCTCGGTCGAATCTGTGCAAGAAAGTTCCACAGTTGCACAGATTCGACCCAGAAATAACAACAATTCGAACAATTTAAAAATTACAAAAAAAGCTCATCAAGCAAAAAGACTCCGTGTTGTAAAAACATGCTTTCTAAATACACAATATATATATATATATATGTGTGTGTGTGTGTGTGTGTGTGTGTGTGTGTGTGTGTGTGTGTGTGTGTGTGTGTGTGTGTGTATAAAACCAACAATATTTAAACTCATAACAATACAAATTTCGATTTAAAAAAATCCACATAAATCAAGCAACTAACCTGATAAAAATTATTTTACAAATCAAATCAATAATACCACTTATTTGTGAACTTTAATCAAAAATGGGAAATACTATACCACATTGACCTGTGATCTGTGAAACTAAAACCGTTATAAAATCTGACGTCAATATTTGAAAATGTTTTTATCATGTCTGCATAAGTGCAACTTTAAATTTGACTTGACTAATATGGGATTATTGAACCAAGTATATATATATATATATATATATATATATATCTAAATACATATATATATATATATATATTTGTAGTCATCGACATACAGTCCTGTTTCGTTGTATCACAACTCATCAGTGTCGCTAGACTAGCATCGCTCTCTAGCAAAGCAAGGATTGAACCTAGAACCGTCGTGTTGACAGTCGGCAGTTCTCCCACTCGACCATGAAGGCGATGCCCGTAAATAACTCGCATGAATGTCTATTTAAATAGACACCCGCCACCACTTTTATAGTGCTCAAATCGTCTGTTTGTAAACAAACAACGAGCTTCGCATTTTTCAGCCAATTAAGTAGCGGGTGAGATTATTTACGACAGTGCTCTACCCAAAGAGGGGGGCTTAAAATATATTTGTAGTCATCGACATACAGTCCTGTTTCGTTGTACCACAACTCATCAGTGCCGCTTTGCTTCTTTATTTTAATTCAAAGAACACCCAATTCATAAAAATTGCTCAGGCCTAAAAATGTATATCTACTCGTTCCAATCAGTTTTAACTTATACAATGTATAAATTATTACAATAGAAAAATGTGAGCATGAAAAGTTATATAGTTAAGCTTAAACCTGGAAAAGTAAAGGACTAAAGCCAAGTACGTTCAAGGATGGAATACTGTTGCCATATCTGGGCAGGAGCTGCAAAAAACAGCCTACCCTGCCTTGACAGAGTACAAAATAGACTTCGTGGCTTAGTGGGGGATGCCCTTTTTTCTACCCTGCAACCTCTCTCCCACAGAAGAGACGTTGCGAGCCTATCCTTGTTTTATCGTTATTTCCATGACAGGTGCTCATCTGAACTCCAATCTCTGGTCCCCCCTCGCCAATCTTTCACGAAAAACACCCGTCTAGCCGAATCCACTGTGAAAAATTTCCCCCACTCTTTATCTGTGCCTAAATCAAAACGTGGATTCCATGAACAAAGATTCTTTCTTAGAACTGCACGCCTGTGGAACTCTGTTCCGTCTGCTTGCTTCCCACTGGACTACAACTTGGATATCTTCAAGTCCAATGTTAACAAATTCCTAATGAACCGCCCCCTTAAGTAAACACTTCATCAAATCTCCACACTAACGTAATGTACTCGCAATAACCCTTATCCCTGAGTGGCTTCCGGGCCTTGATAAGTGGTGATCACTGTGTAAAAAAACAAACAAAAAAAAACTGGATGTTAAAACTGGAAAAGGAAAGAACAGGATATTCTCGTAAAAACTATAATAAATTTATAACTTAAAATATCGCAGCATTAAAAATGTTATTATATAATGTTATAAATTGAATTTTTTAAAAGAATCCTTAATACTGCAATATTTTAAGTTATAAATTTATTATATTTATTACTAGAATATCTTGTCCTTTTCTTTTCTAGCTTTAACTAGTTCTTTTTCTTTTCCATGTTTAAGCTTAACCATATTACTTTTCATGCTCGCATTTTTCTATTGTAATCCGTAATTATTCCAGGCTTCCAGTAAATTCACTTGTTCTTTGTTTAATTTCAGTCTTATTTCTTGCCCCCATGAACATAACATACACATATGTAATAACAATGTACTCATCTGCTTTCAATAAAATCCCCCCAATTATCTCCCTTTCATTCTTTCATTCTCTCTGTTTCACTTGTTACTTCTCTTTTTGCGAGAGCGGTGAATTGGTAGCAACAGCAGTGCTATGGAAACCAGTCACAAAAAACATCGCTTGCCTCCTTAAGTTGTTTTTGTTTTTTTGTTGTTTTTTTTTTAGGGTTTTGAGCACCAGTAAATTGATCATAATTTTTGTTTTATTGAACAAAAATTGATTTTTTTTTTCACAATGTTAAGTTTGCAGGTTGAAACAAGTAACGTAGAAAGCAATACAAATGACGACTCAGCAAACAAAGGTAGATCAAATAAGAAATGTATTCGGAAAAGGTATATTTACAGGATATTTACATAATGGTGTCAAATAAGAGAGTCTTTGCTGGAGAAACATATCTGCTCTCGGCGGCCTTCGGTGGCTTCTGGTGAACACACACTCAGACTAACTGAGTCTTCCTTTTTATGTGTAATTACTATCCACATATGCAAATGAATGTGTGCCACCACAACACACAATATAGCTGAGAAGATTATATATAAACTGTAATAATTGTTTGAAATTTAGTCGAAAAATGAGTGAGGGGTGAACCATTAAAGCAGTTCTAAATGACTAAAACTGCCACTTAACCATATAGTCAAACACGGTAATGTCTGAATTATATATATATATATATATATATATATATATATATATATATATATATATATATATTCAAGCACGTCTGATTGAACACGACAGATTTATTCTTTTTTTCGATTTTTCTGGATATCATTTCCATTCGCCGAGCAGTCTTTTTTATTTCAACTGGTATGTTGTATTAAATGGCGCCCAAAAGTTGCTGTAAAGCCATATTCTCCTGAAGCCATGCCAGCTGAAATAAAAAAAGAAAAATCGGAAAAAGAATAACTCTGTCGTGTCCAAGTGTCCAATCAGACGTACTTGAATAATGACTTGCTGTCAAAATGTACAAATATATATATATATATATATATATATATATATATATATATATATATATATATATATATATTAGTGATGGGACAATTCCAATATTATTCTCTATCTGATACAATTACCGATTCCATACTAAATTCTCGATTCCGATACAATTATCGATTCCTATTCCGATTATTATAAATCTCTAAATATTTTAATATAAAATTTTATGCCCCCCCCCCGATTACCATAAGAACACATGTTAAACGTGCTTATATTTCCTAAAACGTAAAAACTCAGGAATGGCAGAATGATCTATGGATTTTAGTATTACTGGTAGTTTAAAATTAATAAGTATTGATTATGTTAGTGTTTATTTTATTTTAAACGAAATCAAATAAAAATGGTTATTAAAGGAATCGTTTTTGGAATCGGAAAATAGGCACACATTTTTGATGATTCCGATACCGATTCCGGTACCTTAAAAAGTTCCAAGTTTTCCGATTCCCAATTCTGATTCTGAGTAATCGTCCCAATACTAATATATATATATATATATATGTGTGTGTGTGTGTGTGTATATATATTATACACATACAGTACTGTTTCGTTCTGCTGTCTGGCACCTTTCTCTAACCGAATATTGAAAGTATAACCATCGCGTTGATATTTGGCAGTTGTACCCACCGTTCCATTGAATCGGTGCTCGCAAATGACCTCAACAAATGTCCATTATAAGAAACACTCGCCCACCACTTTAGCAGTTCTCCAGCTGCTTGTTATTTACAGACAAGCAAACAAACGGCGAGCCTCGCTCTATAGCCATTTAAGTAGCGGGTAAGATGCATTTACAACAGTATATATTTCCTCTTATTTGGAGTATGTATACAGGCGTTAATGTGTATCATTCGGTCATCTCCCGATGGGGGATTCTTAAATGGAGTATCCACACTGGGTTACTTTCAACTTCTCTAGAAATAGGTGTCAAACTTGTCCTGAAATTTTTATTAAATAATAAAATCGTATAATTTTTAATGTATTACTTTATTCTAATCTATCTGAAGTGTATGAATTTTGCTTTATATGGCTGCATAATCTACATGGTGCCCACAATGTCTGGCTACATAATCTACATGGTGCCCACAATGTCTGGATACATAATCTAAAGGGTGTCCACAATGTCTGGATACATAATCTAAAGGGTGTCCACAAAGTCTGGCTGCATAATCTACATGGTGCCCACAAAGTCTGGCTGCATAATCTACAGGGTGTCCACAAAGTCTGGCTACATAATCTAAAAGTTGCCTACAATGTCTGGCTGCATAATCTACATGGTGCCCACAAAGTCTGGCTGCATAATCTATATGGTGCCCACAAAGTCTGGATACATAATCTAAAAGGTGCCCACAATGTCTGGATACATAATCTAAAGGGTGTCCACAAAGTCTGGCTGCATAATCTACATGGTGCCCACAAAGTCTGGCTGCATAATCTACATGGTGCCCATAAAGTCTGGCTGCATAATCTATATGGTGCCCACAATGTCTGGATACATAATCTAAAAGGTGCCCACAATGTCTGGATACATAAT
This sequence comes from Euprymna scolopes, assembly GCF_053919585.1. Taxonomy (NCBI): domain Eukaryota; kingdom Metazoa; phylum Mollusca; class Cephalopoda; order Sepiida; family Sepiolidae; genus Euprymna; species Euprymna scolopes. Next base: position 43,746,297 of record NC_136487.1, read on the forward strand.
CTAAAGGGTGTCCACAAAGTCTGGCTGCATAATCTACATGGTGCCCACAAAGTCTGGCTGCATAATCTACAGGGTGTCCACAAAGTCTGGCTACATAATCTAAAAGGTGCCCACAATGTCTGGATACATAATCTAAAGGGTGTCCACAAAGTCTGGCTACATAATCTACATGATGCCCACAAAGTCTGGATACATAATCTACATGGTGCCCAAAAAGTCTGGATACATAATCTACATAGTGTCCACAAAGTCTGGCTACATAATCTACATGGTGCCCACAAAGTCTGGATACATAATCTAAAGGGTGTCCACAAAGTCTGGCTGCATAATCTACATGGTGTCCATAAAGTCTGGCTGCATAATCTACAGGGTGTCAACAAAGTCTGGCTACATTAAGTAGCCAGACTTTGTGGACACCCTGTATATGCATGCATACAAAACACAACTCGGTGTTACTCGGAAGCCCTTTTACGTTCGATATTTTTCAACTGTGTTGCTTCTTTTTTTTTTCTTTTAATTTCAACGAAAACTAATATTTCATGATATAACGTTGTTTTAATCTGTATTTATAAAATAATTGGATTTAAATAATATTCTAACGTCAACATAAGGATTTGCTAAGAATCTTAGAGACATGGAAATGACTTTTCTATTTAGTTTAAATTCTTTCAAATATTTTTTTTTATTTCGTATAATCATAAGATAATTCATGTTTTTACTATTAACAAAAGATTACATTTGCCTGGTTATTTTCCAAAAAATGGGGAATGCATTCTGGCGGATTTAATTCGCTAATTAAATTATCTTTAATCAGATGTTTTTCTTTTAATTTCGTTTTAGTTTATTACTAGCCTAGGTATCCGGTGTTGCCCGGGTGTTTGAAGGTGTGTGTTGAGCAAAAAACAAAAAATTGATAGTAGGCAGGCAGGCAGGCTCGAACCCGTACCGTAAGGGGGAAAAGAACGTGAAAAAAAAATCTTTACGTCTTTGCTGTTGCGCCCATCGCGAAACCGAAAGTGACGTAGGTTTAAGTTAAGGCTAGTCAATCGAAAAGAGGATATGACTTTTGAAAATATCGGCGAAAAAAGGGATCCCTCCCTGTAGAAAAGTGCCCAGTTGAGGATGAAGGAATTAATGTTTTTAGCCAATTTTTCGATAATTATCGTCCGAAAGGTCGAGCTTCAAAACGATACTGATCTCCTTAAAATCCGTCGCCTCTGTCGAATGTTTTAGGCAGATATACATACATACATACATACATACATACATACATACATACATACATTTAAACAGACAAGTGAGATTATTTGAATATTATCGGTAGCAACGCGTGGTCCTCCTTTAGGTGCGAAATTGTCTAATTTTCTGTTCCAGTAGTAAATTAATTACTCTCCATGCGTGTATTATATTTTTTCTTCACTAGACTTATATTTCGCATTTTGTTTTTGCTCAAATTATTTTACTATGAATGCATTTAATTCTAGTGCCTTGATACTTCTGTAGAATACGGACCGTGCTGAAATACAGTAGAACCTCGGTATACGGTGACCCCAGGATACGTTTTGTCCAGGTTACGATGTGGAATACGATGTTTTCCCGACCCTTGGTTACGGTATTTGCCCCGCCTTACGGTGTTATTTATAATGTTATATGATTATATAGATGTGCATTATATAACTGTATTTTGTTACTAATTTTTAATATGTACTGTATAAATTTTGCTTATACCCCCGCCATGCGGCGACTTAACCTTACGATCCCAACCTCGGAACCTATCAATGCCGTATCCCGGGGTTCTACTGTAACAATGTTATTATTTAGAAAGCTATTCTTAATATGAGAAGTTATTTTTTAATTATTCTGTTCTTTTACCTAACAATTTAATAAGCAAAAGATGTCGTAAAAATTGAATTTCACTTGAAAATTCTATCTACAAAATAGTACGGTCACATGCTTTATTTAGGTTATTCGACAATCCTGCTTCCGTATAAAGACGAAGTGTGCACGGTGACAAGCATGCAAGATAATAAACAACATCCTCAGAATTTTCGTCATATTTAGATCTACTATTATATAAAGAAAAAAGGTTTGTCTGCATGTGTGTGTGAGTGAGTTCCTTATGGACTCGAAAACGGCTGGGCTGATTTTTATGAAATTTCACTCGAAGGTATTTATGTGCCTGGCAGTGTCCTCATATAGGTTTCGTACCGGAATGTCTTCAATAAGTATCAATAATGGATAATCGAAATAATCCGATGAAAAAAGAAACAGGCGATGTTGACCAAAGTTAACACCTTACACAACCTAGCATAACAAGTGCATTTGAGAAGTTTTATTACCAAACAAGTCGAAAGGTCCGACATATAAAATCAACAGTAGATTTTTGATATGACAGAGCGGTGTTCGAAATACATATTTCTGTTTAGAGCACAATTGAAGCATGATACCTGGCTTTTGCATTTTAATTTTAAATTTTAATTCAAGCCATTATATTTTTTTTAAAAAGTGTATAAAATCAACAATAGATTCTCTACAATGCAATCTAGATTACAGTGTATTCTGGACTGTCACTGCAGAGTGACATGTGAAGCTTCCTCCAGATGCACGGTGATGGGTCCCCAACTAGAGCAGGCAATCAATTTACTTAATTGAAAAATAGTCGATTTCACCGTTTTTGATGACAGTAGGATGTGAGAGTGTGAAACATATGTTGATCTTCATTCGATCCGAGCAACGTCGGATCTCCATGCTAGTTTTTAAATAATTAATTATAATGATATGAATCGACAGATATAGTTTATGTGCAACGTTTTTCTTTTTTTTTCTAGGTTCTCCTTCCTATGTTAAAGACTTCAGAAAAAAGTTGTTTTTTCTGGGAAGTGGGTTCATTTCTTGAATGATTCTAACTGAGACTGACGAAATAGGAATCACCAATCTGGACGAAGTGATTAAAAAAAAAAAAAAAAAAAAAAAAGAAACTCAAACCAGATTTATTTTCTTATCCAAAAATGTCATCAAATTTTTTACCCTGGCATCACTTTTTAGTTATTTATTTATTTATTTATTTTTTTTTTTGAGGTGGGTGTTATGGGTGGTCCGATTCATTTAAAATTTAATAAAATATAAAAACGTGTTAAACCTAAAATACGATGAAAACGAAACTCCTTCCTAAGGAAAAAACTGAAACCATGAAACCTTGTAAGGTGTGGAAAGACGATGTGTGTGTGCGCACTTGTGTGTGTATGTAAGTGAGTATTTACATTTATTCGCACAAAACCTAGGAGCAAAGTATAGTATCTTCTCTGTTCTCGGTCAGTGAAGGAGAAATTTTAATTTTTGTCCCTATCCAATATGTCTCTTTGGAGGGGATATTTTTCCTACATTAAAAATGATCTTGTTTCTAACTACATAATGGCATTGACACACCGGTTGTCGTTATACCCCCGAAGTTAAGCAACGTTTAGAGTCGTCAGTACCAGATCGGTAACCATTTGGTAATACAAGGCGCTGTATGTAGGAAGACATCAGCACCACTCTGCAAGAATTGTAAAAAACCTAGCATGAAAGGAGATATACGAGCGAATAGGGACCACTTGTGAACTCGACATTCCCACGAAACTTTGTCCTTCGCAGAAAACTAGTTCAACTCATCTAGGATGAATGCCGCCTCATTTCTGGAAGGTAAGTAACTAGAAGCTGGGTGCTCACAAGATAAGTTCTTTAACGTGGGTAACCCAGCTTCTCTAGGTGAAGCTGTTCTAGGAGGTCATAAAAAATAACCTGAATCTAACACGTTGGTATTCCCTAATAGAGATACTACAGGCTTAATGCCAGGGAAGATGGTCTCTTCAGACCGATCAGGAGCTCAATTTTAGCCCAAGGTCGAGAATCAGAGATCCATGTGTGTATGCGTGTATGCGTCTGTTTTGTCTCCCGTTTCGGGCCGACTTCTCATTAACAGAAAATCCATCTTTGTAAGTCGGCTTAAAGTCAGGTGTTCACGCGACGACGCCACCGATAAAAACGTTGAGTGGTACTGCCTGGGAGTGGTCAGACGCTCGAGTAATAGCACCGTGCTGACAGATGATGATTAAAGGTTCCTTTACAAGCCCCTGACCCATCCACTCTCTCTCTTTCTCTCTCCATCGCTCTCTCATCCTCACTCCCGTTCCTTTCTGTTGACCTTTGACCTACCCCTGGTGGGCTGTCGACCCTGAGACGCGAAACGGAATCTGACAATGCTTGGTGGTCTGATAGCAGATATAATTTGTCACTCGCTAACCGAGAAACAACCAACGCTCGTTTCGATAATAAAAACACACACACAAAAAAAGCATTGCCCCCTCGACGACATTGTTTTAAGGACATTCAGTGGGCGAATTAATAATCTCACTACAATTGAATTTCAGTTATTCAATCCGCACTCACCGTTTAAATAGCCTTCATCATCACATAATGCCGCTCTTCAAAGATAAAAGAAAGCAGTAACCGAATTAAAATAAAATAAAGACACTTATTATGTTTAACTGTTATCATAATTTCCCAGTTTTCTAGCTAGGATCAAAGTACGAGCCATAAAATGTTTTAACGATTTGGCAAATCTTAAGTAGGACGGCCCTTGGAGTGAATGTGGTATTGTGGTGACTGAGATGATTCTAGTTAAGAGTAGGATAGACTGCCAGTATTTGTGAACAACGACACCCATTTTCTCCACACATTTGAATGGCCTTGTGCCTAATGTGTTAAAATGCACAGTTTTGTACAAATAAATATTTCAATATGTAGTACGTGTTCTACCTTAAACTGAGACCATTTTTATTTTCGTCCCAATCAAGCCTTTCTTTTTTTTTTTTTTTTTTTTGAGAGCTGCCTTTTTCTCAGCTTAAAAAACCAACCTTATGTCCAACACTGCCTTCATGGAGGGTTGGAGCAATAAATAGCAACTGTTCTCGTACTAAAAGCCACTATTGTGGCTCTGTGTTAGATTGCATTAAGCCCACGATTGTGGCTTTAAACTTAATGTATTTTATCTCATTCATAATTTCTTCGTTGTTTTATTCATCCTAAAGAGCAGATTTCGTTATTAAAGTATATTTATAAGACTGTTACCATTTTTTGTTTCATTTTACTTCAGTCGAAGTTGTCAGAATTCAAGGGACCACTTTCTGGGAATAACATATATATATATATATATATATATATATATATATATATATATATATATATATATATATATATATATATATATATATATATACAAGCAAAAGGACCCGTCGTTGACTGGGTTCAAAAACAGCCTACAGAAAATGGACTCTGATTTATGAAAGTATGATAGGTTATGAAAAGGAAGGGTTGTAAAGAGATAGCTTCGAATTTGAGGGTATCAAAACCAAAGCAAAATATGATGAAAGTAAAAATACAATAGATAAACCCCATAATTTATTATACCATACCTGTTCACACTGAAACACTTATCACAATATTCTGTGGATTTATATTAAAAAACCTTGTTAAACTTTGTGACATATTTCCATTCTATGGAGGTCAGGTGCGAACGAACACCCCATAATTTTATTATACCATATCTCTTCAAACTGAAACATAATTATCAGAGTATACTTACGCAGATAGATATTAAAAGTTTTCATTAAAGTCTGTGCCTATTTCCATTCTATGGAGAGCAGGCGCGAACGCAGACCCCACAATTTTATTATACCATCCCTATTTAAGTTAAAACATACTTATCAAAGTATTCTTATGTACATCTATATCAAAAACACTTGTAAACGTTTTTTTTTTAATTTTTAAATTTTTTATTTCCATACTTTGTGGAACGCAGACCCCACAATTTTAATGAACCACCGTTCTGCCAGATCAAACATACCCATTCCTGTGTCTCGATACATCTTCTATCATTATATGTAATCAGTTTTTTAAAATAGTCAACCATATAGGAGCCTATTCGTGACCACACACACACACACACACACACATTCAGCTTTATATATATATATATATATATATATATATATATATATATATATATATATATATATATACACGAGCAAACAGTTAATTAAACATGTTAAAAAAAACTTTGAAATGAGTTAAAAACATATTTAATCTGAAAAGGAAAACACTAGATAAGTGGATAGTCCTTAATCCGCGGAGTTTCGAAGAAATACTTTCCTTCTCATCAGAGGGTAGGAATTAGCAAAATGCGGGATCGGATTTTGCATGAAAAAGTATTTGATGAAACAACAAGTAAGTCAAAGATCTTACTTGAAAACAAAAAAAAGTGAAGCAGAGGGAATATGGCGAAGAAAAAGGTGATTACACATGAATCGATAGTCTGGTAGAAGATAAATAATCCAGTGACGGTAAAATCCAAATGTATAACTTCAAGAAAGTTAAAAGAATTTCCATTTGCACAAGTAAAATCCAAGGACATCCCGTAATTGGAAGAAGATGGTCCATAATAATCCAAAGGCATATAATAATTTAAAAGTTTTAAAAAATTTTTAAATTTAAAAATCAAAATTTAATTAAATTAAAAATCAGTTTCATAAGAAGGAACAACAACAAAGTCAAAACATATATATATATATATATATATATATATATATATATATATATATATATATATATATATATATATATATATATGTGTGTGTTTACTGTTTAGAGGAAAGAATTCCATCAACGTGCTAAAAAAATTTAATAATTATTTATTTAAAACTATATAGAACGTCAGAAAAACATTGGTACCATCGGTATTTTCAAAATTCAATTCATAACATTATATAATCAATTCTTAATGCTGCAATAGTTTTAGTTATAAATTTATTATATTGTTTTTTACTAGAATATCTTCTTTTCTTTTCCAGTTTTAACAACTAGTCCTTTACTTTTCCATGTTTAAGCTTAACCATATTACTTTTCATGTTCGCATTTTTCTATTGTAACACACACACACACACACACATATATATATATTATCATAGAATTTGTCATATATATATATATATATATATATATATATATATATGACAAATTTGTAGTATTCCGAATTATACTGGGTTAATATAATTCAGTAATTGTTCATATACCAATAAATTTAAGCCAAAAAGGAGAGATGACCTAAAAAGTAAGCTACAAAATTATCATATTTCATAATTGAGCATTCATATACTGTTTTAACAAAAAACAAGACTTCAAGAAATGGGTTGATAGCAACAAAAAGTGTATTTCATTGTTAGTTACAATTGTTTCAAGACCATTTCGACAAATTCAAACAATATGTCGTTTGAAAATTTTCACAAGAACAGCCTGTCGTCAGACTTATTAAATAAAAAACACTTTAACAATAAAACATTAAGGAAAAGAAAACAAGCGGGAACACTTTACCTCTGTCGCGTCTTTTGTAAAGTATTTTTTAAAGATTTATATATCTACTTATTTTTGTACCTTTATAAAAAAATATTCAAACTAAATATCTTTTTAAAATTTTATATATCTACCTATTTTCGTACCTTTATTTACCCCCCCCCCCCAAAAAAAATCCCCCGAATTTTAAACTAAATATCAAACGATGTTACCACTAATATATATATATATATATATATATATATACTAGCATTTCAGCCCGGCGTTGCCCGGATGTTTGGATGTGTATGTTGAGCAAAAAAAAAAAAAAGTGGGGTTAAAAAGGCTGGCTCGAACCCGTACCGCAATTGAGGAAAAGAACGGCGTAAAACCTAACGTTTACGCTGTTACGACCACCGCCAAACCGGAAGCGACATTTTTTAAAATTAAGGCTAGACAATTTAAAGAAAAGGATAACTTTAAAAAATATCGGCAAAAAAAGTGACCACCCCCTGTAGAAAAGTGCCTAGTTGAAGGTGAAGTTATTAATGTTTTTAGGCAATATTTCGATATTTGTCGTATGAAAGGTCGAACTTTAAAACAATACTGATCTTGGTAAAATCCATAGTCTATATTGAAAGCTTAAGGCAGACATGTAAACAGACATACATACATACATACATTTATATATTGGTAACTAAGAATTTTCGACCCAAACTGATGAAAAAGCTTGTCCTATCTCTGAATACCCTTTATGTCAAATTTCAAATATTTAGACCAGAAATTGTCTTAGTAATTTGGAAGAGACCGCAGAGGTCAATTTTTTTTTAAACTTTGACCCCTATTATGATCCCTTTAAATTTATTGTTTTGGGCTCAAATCAAGTTATTAAGTTAGATCCATGTCCAAGGAACCTATATCTAAAATTTCAAGTGCGTAGATCCAAAATTGTCGGAGGAGTTTGGTAGAGTTCTCAAAGGTCAAATCGTTGAACTTTAACCCCTTAATCGACAAATTTTTAGCCAAAAACCGATCACATCTCAGTACCATGTATATCAAATTTCGAGTCTGTAGGCTAAAAATTGAGAGAGTTATTGCGTAGGGAAATGTACACAGACACATACACACACACATACACGTTCACTTTTATATATATAGAGATATATATCATTATAGAATGTAAAACTCCTCCCTTACATCTCAAATATTGGGTTCCTATTTACTTTGCCTCTCCACAGGACAGAGTTATACACCAGGGTCGTTTTTTTTAATGTGGAGCAAAGAAAAAGAAAATTGTCTCAGTCATGAAGGAGTTCTCCTCTACTGACAGAGAACAAAAAAGTGAAGTGTAGCATCTGCAGAACAGATACTACACTTTGAAATATTAAATTTTTTATTCACAGGAAAAAATACAATTGGGGAAAATGAACAAAAAATTTAGGCACAAGGCCAACTCAGAAAGAAAGGTAGATGGTGAGGTTATTTGATCCATCTCGTCTCTATTGGAAATTTTAAAAGATTTATCTCTCGGTCAGCATCTTTTTATCATGGTTATCCTTTTAAATTTTTATTTATGTGTGTGGTGGGAGGGGGTTGTTCCTACAACAATTTTAAAACATTTTTATTTATATCAAAAAATATAATAAAGATAACAATATTAATAAAATTTCATTTGTGAGCAGATACTACACTTTGATCTTGGTTCGAAAGCAAAGAAGTTAAGAACATTACTTTTCCTATTCCTTGCTGACTACTTAACTATGTAATAGTAAATCTTTTTAGAGGTCTCTTAGTTTTACCAGACTCCCAGACAAGAATTCATCCAACCTGGTAGAGTAGCCAGCTTCGTGCCGTTACTTGAGGCATCATCGCTTGTTAATTGCTTTACAAATGTATTCATGCTGAAAAGGTAACGATATCACGTTATGATTCAAGGATTTGAAAGAAGAAAACTTTGTTTTATATATAGATTTTGTTTGTCCGTCAGTTGCAATTATTTAAAAACGTAAATAAATACATTGACTTCGAAATCTCATATATCTTAACTACTTTTAGAAATGGGGACTATTTTATTAATAGTAGAAAAGAGGCTTGCCTTTTTTCTGTTGTTCTTGGCCTTCGGGCCGGGATCAAAGTGTAGTATCTGTTCCGGCAGATACTGCAAGCAAGGACCATATGTGGGGGCGACCCCACGTATAAGACCTTGGTCAATGTGGGGGCGACCCTTCATACCAATTGTCACTGTCCAGCTCTCCTACTCCCCGGGGAGTTGGTCCCCATTTCCCCTTCACTCCTCACATTAAAAATCGGCCTTGTGCCTAATTTGCTCGGTGGGGGAGCAAATAAATACCATCTGTTCTGCAGATGCTGCACTTAAGATAATTTGTACCAGTCAATGGAGGGGAAACCCTCTATACTGGGACAATTATTATTTTTGGTAACCAGAGTGCCCCCTTTTTGCCTACTTTTAGGGGAGCTGGTTTTTACCCCACATTAAAAACGGCCTTGTGCCTAATTTGCTTTGGTGGGGAAGCAAATAAATACAAGAGGCTTGCCTTTTTTCTGTTGTTCTTGGCCTTCGGGCCTGGATCAATGCTGCACTTAAGATAATTTGTACCAGTCAATGGAGGGGAAACCATCTATGCTCGGATAATTATTATTTTTGGTCACAACCAGAGTGCCCCCATTTTACCCTACTTTTAGGGGAGCTGGTCCCCCCCCCCCAATTAAAAACGGCCTTGTGCCTAATTTGCTTTCGTGGGGAAGCAAATAAATGCAGTAAATAATGAATTTTCGCCCATGTATGGAGTATTGTTGTCACATTTGGGCTGGTGCATATGCTATTAGTCCCTCACTCCTGGACGGGGATCAAAGGAGAATTGCCAACCTAATAAGTCTCGAACTGTCAGCTAGGTTTCAGCCTCTCTTCCACCGACGGAATGTTGCATCCATCTGCCTGTTTTACAAATATTTTAATGGCATATGCTCTGACGAACTGCAAACCCTTATACCTCCTCGACGTAAATACCCCCGACAAACCTGACAAGCAGCAAAATCCCACCCCTACACAGTAGAGATCCCCAGATGCCAAAAAGCCTTCTACTCTAATAGTTTATTCCCCAGAACTGCTAGATTTTGGAATTCCTCCCCGGTTTCCTGCTTCTCCGACTGTATTGACATGCAGAAGTTCAATTGTAAAGTAAACAGACATCTGGCTGCTCAACTCCCTACATAGTATCCCTGCAATTATGTCCCAGATAGTAGCCCCTACATCAAAGTGGCACCGAGCCTTGTTTGGGGTGAAAAGGCAATAAAAAAAATGGATAACCTTGGCGGAAATCGAAACCGTAATCTTTAGCTCTTTAGTTTAAAAGTTTATCAACTGACTTATTTGGAGTTTCCTACAAATTGAGCTAAACGCATAACAGTGACAAAATAAACTAAAGCGTAAAATAATATTAATTTATGATTTAAGTTAAATGAACCAATTTGCTTTTATAATGCTTGCCGGCACAGTGATACTTTTTCTTGTGCACCATAGCAAAATCTTCTCACGAGTTAGAATATTGACCCGTAGGCACATTCATTCTAGTTTATATGAATTTTAAAACTATTTTTAAAAAAATATAATCGACATTTTTTTAATTCTAGTTTTTAAAATAATTAGAATATCAACCTTGTTATTGTACAGAAAAGAATTAATGTTTAGGATTTGGTACAAAATCAAATCTAATATATAAACGGCTATATGTCTGTCTGTCTGTCTCCATATTTTCAAACTCTATCTCTGAAATTAAAAGTCGTAAAGAGGCGCTAGGGGCTTCAAGTGATTGGATTTTTTATGGACCGTTATTTTATGGGTCTTTAGCAGGTAAAAATAGTTTTTAAAGTGGCCAAAAATAGGTCAAAATTGAAAAAAAATCATTATATATTTTGTACAATCATCTTAGTTTATTTTTAATTTTTAACTAGTTCACATGAGTGTCACGTTGGTAAAGTGGTAACGTCACCAGCTTTGAATGCTACGATTCCGACTCTAGCTCTATTTTTTTTTTTTTTTTTACTTTTGAAATCACGACTCTATAATAATATATACTAAATCAGGACAAATTAAAATATCATATTTAAGTCTATTTTATGCCCGAGAAAAGCTAAGCGCCCCCCCCCCCGCTGGTAAAATAAAAAGAAAAAATAAATATTTTTTAAAGGTAATGCGAAGCAATGAAAAATAAACGTTAGCGATTTGGCGCCAACGCGCTGGGAGCCGATCAAAGCACTAAAAAAGAAAACATATCCAGGTAGGTAGAAGAGTACCTTATCTTGCCTGTGGTAACATACATCTATCTACTATTATATAAAAGAAATTTTGTGTATGCGTTTGTGTGTATGAGAGTTTGTTCCCATGTACTCATAAACGGCTGGACCGATTTTTATGAAACTTCACACAAATGTTCTCTATGTACCTGGCTGTGTTCTCAAATATGTTTTATATCGGAATGTCTTCGATAAGAATCGATAATAGAAAAAATCCGACGAAAGAACGCATAGGCGATTTTGATTAAAGTTAACGCCCTATACAGCCTATCATAATAAGTGCATTTGAGAAGTTTTATTTCCACACAAGCAGAAAGACCCAGCATATAAAATCAACAGTGGGTTCTTTGGTATGACAGGGGCGCGTTCGAAATGAATGTTTTTGTTTAGAGCACAATTGATTCATGATACTTGACTTTTGCCTTTTAAACTTTAATTCAAGCAAAAAAAAGAAATTATATATAAAATAATTTTATAAAATCAACAGTGCAGTGTAAACTACGATGTATCGTGGACTAAGTCACAAGTCATAGGAGCGCATGTGAAGCTTCCTCCCGGTGCAACGTGATGAGTTACCAACTAGAGCAGGCAATTAATCGATCTGATGAGATGGAGAGTAGAATGATGATACATTTTATAAGAGGATTAAAGATAAGAAATAGGATGGATAAAATTGGATGACGATTCGTGACGAGTATTTATTTACATTGAACTTGAAGACGACCACGTTGCAGCTGTCTTGTAACAACGTGTTCTAACACGTTCTTACAGACAATGAATTAATGGAAACAAACTCTGTCCATGTAAATTCCGTTTGATGTTAGATACATGACTAGAAGAAAAGAAAATTCTTTGAAGTAGTGGTAAGAAGACAAGTTCTTTGTATGAAATTTTTACAAGAAGAAGCCAGAGATTGGAGCTCAGTCAAGCACTTTTCATGGAAAAAATGATAGCGTAGAGAAAAACTAGCAAAGTGTCTTTTGTGAGAAAGATTTTATAGAACTGAAAATATCACCCAATAGATTGTGAAGTCGATTTTGAATTCCGTTCAAGCTAGAAAGAGTACTAAGAGTGGTACGTCCCCCCCCCAAAAAAAAACTATTTATCATGAGTCCGATAACAAAACCCCTATGATCTCACACAACCTTCTCCGACTCACATAGTGTAAGTTCACCCACCCCGTCTATATCATGTGTGGCTTGAACCCCTACACACTTCATATTACCATTTTTTTATTTTTACTCAAGAAACCAAACATCATTCTTTGTTCTATCTAAAACCATTGTGACGTCATTCATTTTCTGTCGAAATAAATTTCACTTCGTCGCAAAAAAAAAAAGAAGAAAAGATTCATTCATCGCTTATTTGAACATTGATCTCCATTTATTATTATTATTATTATTATTATTATTATTATTATTATTATTATTATTATTATTGTGTTAAAAAAATTAATTCGAAAATATAATATGAATATAATAATATAATACGAATTCTTTATGACTTTTATCCATTTTTAGAATTTCGTAAAAGAATCGTAAATTCCTTTAACAAAAATGAAAAATGTTTAATTGAACCATTAAAGCAAGAACAAGAACTGTCTACGTATTATGTATTCATGTAACTGTATCCCTAATAATTACTGCCTTCCATAGTTGTTACTGTTGGTAGTAATCAATGGGATACAGTTATAAGACTCAGCATTCCTATCCCGTCGCAGGTAATCAGCTGAAGAAGGCCAGAGGATGAGTTGGTCGAAACGTGGTGAAACAACAAAAGCTATTAAGATGAGGATAAAAATCCACAAAAAGAATGAATATATAAATTATTAAACCTCATCGCCAAAGATTTAAAAAAAAAAAGATTAACTTCTATCTATTAATTCTGAAAAAACAAACAAAAAATAACTTTCCTTTAACTTCTTAAGCGCTGATATTTTTTATTTATTTTTTTTTTTTTTTGTGTAGAAAACTGATTTTTTTTTTTTTTTTTACAAAGGAGTAACCACTTATCAAGGCCTGGAGGTCCCTCGAGAGTAAGGATTAATAAGTGTACAGTATCAATGGGAAAATGTCGTAATAATTGTTAGTAGTGGAAATTTGGTAAATTGGATTAATTAAGGGGGTGGCTCATCAAGAATTTGTTTACATTGGACTTGAAGATAGCCGTATTATAGTCAGCTGGAAAGCTGGTAAAAGGAAGAGAGTTTCACAGGTGTGCAGTTTTGAGAAAGAAACTTTGTTCATGGAATTTACGATTAGGTTTAGGCATAGATATTTAAAAAAAAAAAGATACAGTAGGCTTAAGCTTTCATAGGTTAAGCTTAAAAATATGTTTTATGACAATGTATATAACATTTGTAGCATGTAAGTAGGACTATCAAAATCTAATATATAAAAGGCTATGTGTCTGTCTGCATCTCCATTTCAAACTCTATCTCCTCAGAAACTAAAAGTCGCAGAACAGCGCTAGAGACCTCAAATGGTTGGATGTTTTACGGACTGTTCTTTTATGGGTCTTTAGTCGTTTAAAATAGTTTTTAAAAAGGGTCAAGAATGTTTCAAAATTGAAAAAAATCGTTAGACATTTTGTACATTCATCTTTGTTTATTTTAAACTTTAATTTTTAGTCAGTATATATACGTGTTACTTTGATACCGTGGTAACGTCACCAGCTTTAAATGCTACAGTTTCGGTTTCGATTCTAGCTGATGGCACCCAAATACTTTTTTTTTTACTTTTGATATCATGACTCTATAATGATATATACGAAATCTTAACAAATTAAAATATCATATTTAAGCGTATTTTACGCAAGAGCAAAGTTGGACGCCACTCCCCCACTAGTTTAATATAGTCTGTTTGTTTCCATATTTTCAAACTCTATCTCCTTCGAAACTACAAGTCGAAGAGCGGAGCTAGAGGCCTCGAATGATTGAAGTTTTTATGGGCCGTTCTTTATGGGTCTTTAGCTGGTCAAAATAGTTTTTTAGGCGTCTAAAAGGGTAAAAATTGAAAACATCGTTATACATTTTGTACATTTATCTTAGTTTATTTTTATTGTTTAATTTTTAATCAGTTCATATGCGTGTCATGTTGGTACAGTGGTAACATCACCAGCTTTGAATGCTGCAGTATCGCTTTCTGTTTCGATTCCAGCTGATGACACTCAAATACGTTTTTTACTTTTGAAATCAGTACTCTATAATAATATATATGAAATCTGGACAAATTAAAATATCATATTTAAGCGTATTTAAAGCCCGGGCAACGCCTCCCCTCCCCTCCCATTAAGAAGGTAAGGAAAAAGAAGACTATAAAAAGGAGAGAGCATGTTCGAGAAGACGATCACGTTCGAGAAGATGTGAGGGATATCACAGCGGTAATAAGAGAATGGGGAAATAAATGCAGTTATATAACAAAAAAGCAAGTTTAAATTCCTTTCTGTTCTTGGTCTCCTTTGCGATTGACGCTACAACATGTTGATTTCCGGACAACATTACAGGATTGCTTCCTTGAGGGCTAGAATATGACCATCTTCAAGTTAAATGGCAATAAATATTTGTAACAAGCCCTACTCGTAAATCATACAATTGTATTCATTTCGTTCATTATTTTCAATCCTACCATAATATTTATCAGCATTGAACTGGTAATCTATTCTAATAACCTTTACCCTCGAGTTGTTTTTAGATTTGATAAGCAGTGGCTCATTAGTATATGATGACAAAAAAATCTTTAAAAATATTATTTTGCCATTATTTTGATAGCTTTTCACTTTAGTTCAAACTAGTAGGCCACCCGGCGTTGCCCGGTCGTAGAATTCGCATAACTATTATATTTTAATTTGTGCTCGGTTGTTAGAAAAATCCCAAAGAAGTTTGAAGGGGGGGGGCTCGAACTGGAAGCATTGGGGCGAAAGCGCTCCCCCCCCCAAAAAAAAGTGATGAATTAACTAAAAAGTGAATTAGGTCAAATATCAATTCCGCAGTAAAGTTTGTTTTGGTTTAGTTTGAGTAGTTCCGCATCACACTCGACTTCTAAAGGAAATTTTTTGTTTTCTCGAATTCTAAATGAATTTATTTATTTTAATTTTAATTTAAGTGTATTGCAAGTGAATTCACGATGTCGTTGCGTTGTAATCATAAATAGTAAAAAATGAATTATTTGTGTAAAAAATAAATGTTGAGTTGAAAGCACTAATAAATAAAGGTCATAGTTAGATTTCACGGTTAGAGTCGTTAAAACCGGAAGTAAGAACTGGTTAGTCCCGCAGATTGCATATTACACTAAATAAAAAAATAAGAAAACAAAAATAATTATCGCGTTTTCGCGTTATTTTTTATTTTTTATTTTGTATTTATTTTTATTTTAATATGGGAAAAACAGAATGCATAAATTAGGGAAAAAAAGATTTTTAAAAAACGGCATAAATAACCTTGTACGATTCCAAACCGGTGTTTCCTCGTACCGTTCCTTGTGAACGCATCCGCTGCGGTATAAATGGGGCGCAGAGAAAGGAGGAATCTAATATAGAGAAAAGATGTTCAACTTCCATTGAATGTAACCGATTTTGGCAGTGGACTCTCACCGGAAAAATATAGGAATGTACCAGTGTCGAGGAACTGTAGAGCTAATGGGCCTATAGCACACCTCAGATAATGTGCTACAGTTTGTACGCATTACATTTGCATGTAATGTCATGATTTTCAATCTATTAAGGTCAAAGTCGAAGAGGAGAAAATGAGTCCATTTTATTTATATAGAGAAGAGAAGAAGAGATTAAAATGATTCTCAACCATCACTAGCTACAACCACTCTTAATAATTTTCTTCATATTATCTAAAACTAAACGAAAATTCCACGAACAAAGTTTCTTTCCAAGAACTACTCGTATCTGGAATACAATACCATCAGAGTTGTTCCCAGCTGAATACAACATGGTCGCTTTCACGTCTAATGTAAACAAATTCTTGTCGATCCATCTTCTTAAATAATCAAATTCTGTCCAATTTCAAATATTATCATGAATCCGTTGTTTTCCCCACCATCTGACACCCATTAATCCTTATCCTCGACTTGCCTTTTTGGCCTTGGTAAACGGTGATTCATTATCAAAAAATAGTTTGAAAAAATTATAAGACTTTTCTTGTACTTTCGTTCGCCCCAAACAAATCATAATACCACTGAAGCGTAATGTCTTACTATGATAATAGCCAGATTTATAGGGAATAACATGGATCAGGAGTAACACATCAAGGTGTTTTTTCACATTATATAAAAATTTCTGTATGTTGGTGCAGTCAGAGAAACATGTAGTAGGAAAGGAATTTCAAGGTCAAGTGGTCAAGGAAAAAGGTAATTAGAAAATCTTTAAGATTTACAAATATTACCGTACATTTGAGAAACCCATTAGCCCTTATCCTTGAGTCGCCTTTGGACTTTGATAAGGGGTTACTAATGTTTTATTTGTTTTCGTTTGATTAAATATGCCCGTGTCTGTACGAATATCGATTTTAGACTGATATTGAGAAAAACAATTATTTCATTCAACAAATATTTCGTATTATTTGGATTATTCGGAATAATGATCTCATCTGGAATGTGATTTTTACAAGGTTTTGATCGATTATTGAACTCCGAGAATTTCCCGAGAATTGCGAATTACTTAGGACTTTTATCTAGTCATACCTGATAGAAAGAGTTCATGCTACCCCCGTGAATTAAATAAAGACTCCCGAGTTCGACGACATACATCTTAAGGAGGTAGGAGGTTACATCGACCAAAGCGTTGTGGAAATAAAATAAGAACAGTAGTTCGATTAATACAAATCATTAATCCTAATCTCAAGTATTCAGAAAGAAATGTTTCTCCCTAAATATTCTATATTTTCTTGTCGATATTTGACTAAAGATATTCGCTACTTGTAGGGAAGGAGCTAACTGTTGTAAGCTGTTTACGAAAACTTACGGAAAGTAACGAAAAATAACGGTAAGAATAAAGACGATAACCGAAATGCTTAGTTTGGCGCGTCGCCCAATTTTCGAATTTTGTGAGTGTTGATTGCGTGTGTCGAAAGTTTTAGCGAGACATACAAACATACACACACACTAACGAACTTTTGAGATTTGTATAATAGATTATTACTTCGTATTTTATCCGTTGAACCGCAGGTTTATAAAATTTTTATTCTTTATCTAAATAATCAGAAACATCGTTTCAGCGCATTATTTTCAATATATAAATAATTTATTATTATTATTATTATTTGTTCAAATATGATGTAGAGGTATTTTTTTTAGGCCAACGGTCGTTGAAAGATGAGTATTCTTGATGAAAAATGAAATTCAAAACTCCCATTGTAATCCCATTGTAAATTAAGCACAAAGTGCGAATTCTGATAATCTGTGATCTTTTGGGTATCGAACACCTTGTAGAATGGACTTTATTGCACTCTTACCGCTTATACATTCATTACTATTGATTATAAATGGAGGTGAAAGGAAGGAAAAGTAAGTATAATTATGTTTTATTAGAAACCTTGATAAAAAAAAACGGTTGCTTTATTCTTTTAAAAAATAAATTAACGAATTTATTTTTTAAAAGAATAAAGCAACCGTTTTTTTTTTTATCAAGGTTTCTAATAAAACATAATTATATTTTTATTAATTTGAAATAGCTTCGGCGAAAAAATTACCCAAAAATGAACACACATTTTCGTTTGGTCATTTTCATTTTCCATCAATAATATGAGAAATAGCAATTTGTGTTCAACTAATGGTATAAAATTAATCGTTTATTGCTAGTATTAAATTTTGGCATTAAATAATAACCTCTTTTTTCATTAGTTGTTGGGTTTTTACGATATTTCAACCTTCGTTGGATTATCTTTTGCTGAAACATACATGTTTTTTCCTTTTCCCCGCAACCTTTTTCGTATAGTCTGTCTCTGTTCTATCGTTATTTTTATCGCAAGTGCTCATCTGAGCTCCAATATATGGTTCCTCCTAGCTAAATTTCCCCCAAATACTCTGAATTAACTACCACCACTATCAACAAACGCCTCCACTATATCCGTGACGAAATCTAAGCGCAGATTTCATGAACAAAGTTTCTTTCTTAAAACTGCCAACCTATGGAATACTGTTCCACTGGCCTGCTTACCGGCCGATTACAATATGATAGTCTTCAAGTTCAATGTAAACAAATTCTTGTTGAGCCGCTCCCTTAAATAATCCAATTGATACCCAATTTACATCATTAACGATCTCTACACTATCATTACATTAACTCTTATCCTCGGGTGGCCTTCGAACTTTGATGAGTGGTTACTCCTTGTAAAAAATACATAACTCATTTGTAAATTAATTCGTTTTATAGGCGTTTTTCTTTACCAAAGAGTCACCGCACATGAAGACCTAGAATCCACTCGAGGATAAGGATTAAAGATGGACGTTTACTCAACTTTTTATAATTTACCCGAACCATAATTGACGGAAAATCCCGAGGATCCGAGTCAAATTCTGCAAGAATACCAAAGAAAAAGAAGATTAATATAGTTGACTTGTTTACGAATAAGTCGAAATGCATTCTAATGGATTTAATTTCGTAATTTATTTTTGGCAAGGATTCTTTAAAGTTTGTTTTTCTATATGTCGATATTAAATTTGAGTAAATAATTAATAGTAAATAAAAAAAAACTAATTCCCCTAGATGCGAGAAACATTCGCACGAAGTTCTCATTTTTATTAATATAGGCTATAGAAATGAAATAGCAATTAAAATTAGTATATAATATAACATATATGCGGTTATATACGAAATAATAATTTGTGTTCTAACTTACTGCATAAAGTGTATTATTTATCATAAATATTCCCTTTCCTCTTGGTTCCTTTATATAAATCTAAAATATAAACAACATTATGAACCTTTACGCCTAGCTATGTATATAAATATATACTAGAAACTATATTCGTTGATTTTGAAAATAAAGAGATTTGTTAAAGGAAACACGTTCACTTATTTTTATTATTATTTTTAGTCCATTTATTTCCATTTTTATAGCGTGATGTGGTTCTCGGTTGATTAACTGTGTGGGATATATACTCGAGAGTCAAAACAATGATAAGAATATTCTGTTGTAATAACTAAGCGTGCCCTCGCACTCCTTAAAGTTTACAAATTTTCGCAATATTAACAGTAAACTAATCTCTTCTCAAAGGGTGAGAAGTTAAAGCCTGGGAGGGTGAACCTCCTTAAATTGCAGAAGACTATACGTCAGTCTGACAAAGGACAAAGCCATCCAGCAATAGCTCAAATTGTGTCGGACTGATTATCAAGGACGCGTCTTTGACTGGTATCAAATAACAGCTACCCCTTTGTTGGCGATCACTAACATGCATTGATTTTTAAATATTAGTCTTTATTTAGTATGTACCCCCCATGTTAATCGGATAAAAGTACCCCAGTCGATCATTTGCATAGAAATCACATTTTATGTCGATTGTTTATCTAAAGAATATTCAAGTCTTCCTCGTTATATGACAGATGCTTGAAGTTCTATGATGACGCTGAAGGTTAATGCTTCTATTTAACTTACAATCAGTAATAGGATATGGTTAACCAATCATTCTCTTCAATGTGCTACCTCAGTGGCAGATAACCACATTTTTCTAAAGACAGTTAACCTCTATGGACATATCATATTTCGGTTAGGACAAATAATACTACAATTTCAAAGGAACAGGTGTTTGAATAAAACCGTTCCTATACATTCTAGGTAGTCCGGTTTATGAGCGCCTGAAAAGTTGGAGAATGTTAAACTAATATGAGGGACGTGTATATCTGTTTGCGTGTCCGATAAATACATTTATGGGCAATATGGGCTTTCGTTGGTTGGCCGATCGATGCTGACATAACGTGGTAATTTAAAATTGCGAAATGTGGATATAGGAACGAAATGCGTTTCAATAGTTTTCGACGCAAAACAAAAGAATGTTTTTATCTTCCTTTTCGTATGTGACATTTTTTTACCGAAATCTTTTGCGTTTAACGAGAATTTGAATTTAAAAAAAAAACAGCCAACGAAAAGAAAGTTGTGACTACATGTTTTTATTAAATGGGTCCATCACGAGATTAGTTCATTTGTATAATTTAAATAAAAATTTGGGAGAAATATTATTTTAATTATTTTTTTTATTTTTATCGTTTTAAAGAATAACATTTAAAAAATAGTTGCAACAGCCTTTTTTAACTTCAGAAAAAAAGACTAGATCAATCATATAAAATGGAAAAACAAACGAAAGTATAATTATTTCAAAATAATTATTTTAAGACGCAAAAAGTCGGTATTATTTATTTAATTAGTTTTAATAGTTTTTGTGTCAAAAACCATTAAAACACATTTAGTTTCTATATCTGCATTTCACAAAAAAACATATAGTCACAATTTGCTTTTAGTTATCTGTTTTCTTTCTTTTATTACAATTCACGTTAAATGCATAAAAGTTCGGTAAAAAAAATTGTCTGAAAAAAGAAGACGAAAAAATCGTTTTTGCGTCATATATATATATATATATATATATATATATATATATATATATATATATATGTGTGTGTGTGTGTGTATATATATGTATATGTATATATAGCTATCTATCTCTCTCTCTCTCTCTCTCTCTCTATATATATATATATATATATATATATATATATATATGTGTGTGTTATTTGTTTTTGTTTTTGTGATACGTTTTGAATGAATTCAATTATTTACGAAAGTGCATTTTTACCTAAATGCGAGTTGGGAATAATTTTCCCTTTAACCAATTGCGTACACTCATATGGAGACCGGCATATATATTGTTTTTAAAATATAATTATCCACTGATATATATATATATATATATATATATATATATATATATATATATATATATATATATATATATATATATATGTATATATACAGAGAGAGAGACAGAGAAAGAAAGAGAGAGAGGGAGAAGAAGAGAAGGAGAGAGAGAGGGAGAGGAAGAGAGAGAGAGAGGGGGGGGGAGGAATGTAGGGAGAAATATGCTATTTGTTTTGTCTCTTCTATTAAACACTTAAAACGTTCGGAATTTTTTCTCGCTTACAGTTTTGTGACAGGACTGATCTATGTTTATTTATATGCAAATGAATGCACATTATTATCTATTATAGAGGAAGGATGCCCGTTGTTAATTTTGTAATAGGAGAAACAGGTTCAAACACAAAATTCGCAATCCCCTCCACAAATTTATGATATGTAAATAAAAAACATCTTACTTAATATAAAATGATCTATTTATTATCAAATTTTAAAATAAAACGTATTTGCTATAAAATGTATCTAGACGTGTTCTTTATTGCTTATTTTCTCGAAGTGTTGTTAAAAATAATTATTGAAAATATAAACAGTAATTTTTAATAAGCTTGAAACTATCGTGTTAGTTTGGTTTGCAAGTATTTAAATCGATTAGTGTTAATCTTTTTTTTTTTTAAAGCAAATAATATACATCTAAGAAGCTGACCAACACACTCTTTATTGAACAGGAGAATCAATGTGAAACAGAGTTACGTCCCTTTTCGTTTTCATTCCTGCGCCATGTGAGGCTTAGAAAAATAAACGTCCATTCTCAGTTTTCTTTATAAAAATTCTTTAACTTTATCAGATCATGCTAAGTTCCACAGCATCGCTACTAATGTATGGCTCACATGGTCGAAAGGATGATCTATTTTCACAATGACCCCCTCACAGATAATGGGCAAAGATAGCTGACACCATACGAGATCGGAACTAATGTTTATACAATATTCCAGATGATAACACAGTTTAGAAGAAACTTCATCGCAATCGTTTTATCTAAATGACTCACTGAAAACGGAAACCATTTCTTCACGTATAAGACAGGGTTGTTTTTGTAATCATTTTTATTTTTATTTTTTATTTTAGTTTGAAAGAAGAATAACTTGCGTTGAGAATAAACTTAATATTGATAAATTTCTCGAAAAAGATTTAATGCTTCTAAATTTCCGAAAATATTTCAAATTTTGATTAATTTCAAAAACTAGATTTAATGTTGATAAATGTCTAAAATTAAACATAACGACAACAGATATCTGAAAATTGCCAGAAGGTTAATAAATTTCCGAAAAAAAAAATAAATAAATAAAAATTAATTCCGACTAATTTTTGAAAAAAGACTTAATTTGGATTAATTTCTTAAAATAAACTAAATGCTGATTAATTTCTAAATATATATATTAGTGTTGGGACGATTAATCGGAATCGGATATCGGAAATATCGGAAGATTTGATAGTGTTGAAATCGGTATCGGAAAAATTAATGCTTATTTTCCGATGCCAAAACGATTCTTTTAGTTGTCTTTTTTATTATTTGATTTTGTTTAAAGTAAAGTCTTTGATTGCTGGTAATAATGATAAAATAATAAATATTTATTGATTTTAAATTACTAGTAAATCTAAAATCGATAGGTCATCCTCCACAAGTGTATTTCGATGTTTAGGAAAATATTTGCATATTTAACATGTGTTTTTTTACGAAAATCGGGGAAAGTAACAATCTTATAGTTAAATAATTAGAGATTTATAAAGAATCGGAATCGGGAATTTAGTACGGAATCAGTAATTGTATCGGAATCGGAAAAATATTGGAATCGTTCCATCACTAATATATATATATATATATATATATATATATATATATATATATATATATATATATATATATATATATATATATATATATATGTGTGTTAGCATTTAAAAAAAAATAAACTGACTATTGGGAAAATTTGAGAAATATTGATGCTGGTAGATTTCTAAATAGAGTTTTTGTGTTGACAAATTTCTGGAAATAAATTTAATGTTGAGACATTCATGAAAATAACAGACTCCTTCAGTCTTTGACGGATTATGGATACCCACGAAGGGGTGCCTTCGCGTGAATTTTTTTGTGGCAGGGGTGTGCAATCTCCAACCACGCCTCTCCTGAGTCGACATTGTTAAATACCAGTAGTAAGTGAAGTGTATGTACAGGACGACTGGAAACAAATGCTGAGATAAGCGGAGAGTACATAAAGCGCCTAGAATTCCTAAATGGTCACCCATCTGGTATTAAACGGGCTCAACGTTGCTTAACTTCGGTAATCTGACTAGAACCGTAGTGTCAACGCGGTTAGTCCTGAAAATAGATGTAACGTTGGTATATTTCTGAAGAAATAATATCTTGAATGCTGATGTATTTCTGAATATAAATGTTGATGAATTCCTAAAAAAAAACACATAGTATTGATAAATTTCGGAAATTAAACTTAACGCTGATTTTTTTTCTCGTAATTATTTAGATATAATTTTCTTGATTAAATTTAATTTTTCATTTAAAGCCATTTATTCTTTGAACTTGCAAGCACATTTCATAGATCTGCGATCGTTCCAAGACCTTCTGAGACAGTTGGCTTAGCAGAACATCGGTTTCTTCATACGGAATAAGCCACATTCATCATAGGGAAAAATGTAGCGCACTTGATGCAACTGTCCAAATTGTTTGTATTTTGGCACGGTTATAAATATTAAAAATCACACATATTGTTTTAATATATATGATTTTTAACTGGAATTCATTATTGAAACGAATATTATTTATTAATTTTATTTATTGCGGACTATTATCCTCATCTTTTCAGTTGTTGTTTCATGACGTTTCGGCCAACTATTCCTCTGGCCTTCGTCAGGTGGTAACCGCGACTGGATAGGAACTCCGAATCTCCTGCATTCTCAGCAATTCCTACCATCTATAGTTTTTGTCGTCTCCCTAGGTTTTTTGGTCAAGTAAGCTTCGGGTAGGATTGAAACCGCTATCTTCAGACAATTCTCACCTGAAACCGAAGAGATTCAACGTCTCTATCCACTGCGCCACGAACACCGATGTTGGATTTTTTTGGTGTTATAAATCCGCGTTTATTTATTATCTGATCTTCCATGGTCGGGTCCGTACCGAATGGTATATATATGATTTTTAATTGGAATTCATTATTGAGATGAGTATTATTTATTCATTTGATTTATTTCGGATTATTATTGTTTGAATGTTCCTCATTTAAAAAGTTAATACTCTAAGTTTTAATGCTGCCATACTCGACGTCGCTCGGGAGTTAACTTGATGTCGATAAAATATTACATAAGAAATAACACAAAGATATAAAGTCAAAAGCATTGAATTTTCCGAAACATTTAATTAAAATGGCTGAATTGTTTTCTAAGAAATTGAAATGCATGCTAATAGAATTGACTATAAAAACGAGATATGGCTTCAATACGAAAACACAAGATGCAACCATTATTTGGACTTTTTTTCGGCTTTATGTGATCATGCTCAATTCTTCTTTTTTTTTTTTTTTAAAGTTAAAAGTTCTAATATTTCTGATGATTCAGCGCGAAAAAAAAATTGACATAATAATAAGCTTATAGTTTCTGCGCTACGAAACAGGTGATGTGAATTATGGCAATTATGTATCTTCAAGTAGATATTTTGACATGTTGAAAGAAATAAATGGTGAGATGAATAATATCTCTTGGATTTTGGAATATAACTGTTCTGTCTCCATTTATATAGATATACATACATATATATTGTTTAAAATATAATTATCTACTGACACGTGTTTCGTCGTCTACGACTCCTCAGTGACTGAATCTAACGAGATTCGAAATCGATATATATATATGTCTCCCTGGACAAACCAAAAAAAAAAAAAAAGCAATAAAAATTCAGCATACCAATGTATAATAAACACTTACAAGCCTCCACCCCTTGGAAAAACTTCAAACTAACTAGAAAATCGCCATTTTTACACATTTGAAAATAATTTCTGACGAGGACGCATCAGACCGTCTGAAACGTACGTAAACGATTTCAATGACTTAAAAACATTATTACAATGATCCAAATATAATTCTCAATGAAAAACCAAGACACGGAATAATAAAATAATGTTAAAAAATACACATTGTTGGTGACTACTCCCTTATTTAAATATATATATATATATATGTGTGTGTGTGTGTATGTGTGTGTGTGTGTGCGTGTGTGTGGAAAGAGAGAGAGAGAGTGAGAGTAAAAGAGAGAGAGGGTCTCATTCCAATGCTGAGAGTTTTAATATATATATATATATATATATATATATATATATATATATATATATATATATATATATATTAGGTCTTCTAGCAACGGAATAAGACTCCGTACAATATTGCAACAGTTTAAACTAAGCATTCTGCTTTTGTTTTCTATTGTTTTTTTTATTATTTTTTACCATAGAGTCAACACTTATCAAAGACCAACGCCACTCGGTGATAATAGTTAAATAAATAAGAGTGGTTATCCATTTAGAAAACAAGCACAAATTGCATTTGCAATCGCTTACGTTTGAGGACAAGAGATTATTTTATTTGAAATTCTTTAATCTCCCATGAATAACAAACTTTTTAGTATGAAAATCCTCATGATAATTTCCTTTTTTATTTTCACATTGTTTACAATTTCTACTTTAAAACTCAACAGAAACATCGAAAATTTTGCGAATGCAATAAACTAGATACTTTGGGAGATCCTTTACAACATCGCGGATTTGAGATCCAATAAAAAGAATAAAAACTTTCACCATTGATATATTTTATCTGCAATTGAATTATAAAATGACAATTTGTATGTCATCCATTTTTATAAAAACTAATTCAAAGTATCAGCAAACAGCCAGCAAAGGATCAGCAAAAAGGTAACAAAACGCTTTTTTACAATGTTTTATGGTCAGTAATAAAAAAAACAACTTAGAATTTAAAAATAATCCTTAAAACATTTTATAACCCGATTCAGTTGATAGTTTTATGAAATGAACAAGTCTCGGATTTGCGACGCAGTATGCAGTAAGCTAAAACGGCTATTACTAAGATTTCTCCATTTGATCTGAACGAAGTACTTTTAATTGAATGTGACGGACTAACGAAAATGCTGTTTTAAACTTAAATGTAACCGTGGAAAGATAAAATGTTGGGTGTGCAACAATAATATGAAAAATGAAACATTTTACGTAAGGTTTGTTAAACAGTTTCATGTAAGTTTTAATTAGACGAAAATATGCAAGACGGACAGTAGCATTATTGAAGGACGTGGCAAAAAGAAACTTAGAGAGTTTCTATTACTTGAAAATTAGACGTAAAATTGATCTGAGGCAGTTTTTGTAAGTCTCTCATCACACTGCGTGATTATCTTTCGTTTAACTGGACTTGGTATGGATTACAGTAAGAAGTAAATCAGATTCCAGATAAAATATAGGAGTCATTTGTTATTCTTTTCATTTCGATTTCAAAAGGTACGAAATTTCTTAAAACGTCACTAGTAAAACTTCAGAAAGCGATCACGCTTTTGTTTTAACGGTTACTTAAAAAAAAGTCTTTTGGAACGCAGATGTTGTTGAAGCCAAAATTCTCTTCAACAGTTTGCATTTTGGAGACGAGCCTGTTCGAGATAAGTGGCTGCTGTTTAAATTTTTGTTTAATTTCAAATATTAATAGCTACATTTTATTTCAGTACTTAATTTATATTTTTATTTTCTGATTGTTTTATTTAATGATAGCGTTTTCTCGGCATAAATGTTTATTATATCTACTAAGTTGATTGCAAAAATTGATTAGGAAATTGTATTCACTGTTAGTTCGTGAGAGGTGAATCTATTACCATTCTTTCACTTTAAAACACGCCAGTTGGACTTTTATTAAGTACAATACTTAATAATTTTTTTTTAAATAGAGAGTAGAGAACGCTTTATGGGTGCGTTATCGGCAGCTCCCGTTACTCTCGCTTCTCCTTATTTGTTCCTCAGTCCTCATTTTTTTAATCAGTGATTTTTCTGACAAAAGGAGAAAAAGCTGTATTCTAGGTTGGCAGTATTTTGCGTGAACAGTCGGCAGAGATGACGGAAATTTTCTGTTTCTATGTCTATCCTTGTAGCCATGTCACTAGTAAGGGTGCTGGAGGTAAACGTTTTATCTGGGCTGACGTTATCCACCTGATAGTCAGGGACCCGGGCGTTGGATTAACCACTAAAGAGGCTATCATATCAGCAGGTGCAAAGTACTGGGGCTGCTGTATTGCCATTTGGTGAATGGATTCTGGACCATTAGTGGGTAATTGTTACGGCTTTACCTTATCATGTTCTACAAAAAAAAAATTTCTTCGTTTCTTTTTTTCTCTTAGTTTCCGCTCTCTGTCCTGCTCTAAGCAAGTCTAACGACCTAGTCCACAAATTCCAAAATTTCATCATGACAAGTTTCAAGAAAAAATGCACATATAAACCCGGAACTCCAATATCCAACGTAGACCCCTACTACCATGTCTCCTTCTCCAACATCAGGGGTCTACGTTCTAACGTTCCATAGGCTGAAGCCCAATTACAGGAGACTAAACCAGACCTTTTATTTTTAAGCGAAACTGGCATTGGACAGACTATTTTTCTAAATGAGTTCGTAATTAAAGGATACTCTAACTTAACTTCTAAATCTGACCCCCAAGATCACCATGGGCATGAAATATGTGCCTATATTAAAGATGGCTTTCCATGTGGTAGGGACATCTCCAGAGAAGATCCTAACTTACCCTATATGTGCTTCCGGGTTACACTAGCTTACACTACGGCATTTATATTTACTCTCTATCGCCCCCACAACAGCGGAGTTATTATCTTTAAAAGCATATCTGAGAAAATTGACCAAGTTCTATCAGCTTATCCTTCAGCTAACATTCACGTATGTGGAGACTTCAATGTTCACAATGTGGAATGGTTGACCCACTCAAACAAGACCGATGAAGAGTGGAGGTTCTGTCATGATTTCTCCATTGCTTATGACCTCACTCAGATTGTTCATGAACTCACCCGTGTGTCCAACAATGACGGCCAGTATGCTAGTCTCCTAGACCTTTTTCTCACAACTTGCCCTGAACTATGTTCAGTTTCCGTTCTGTCTCCACTTGGATCTTCCGATCACTCAGTTGTATCAATTAAGATAAAATGTAACAATGTAATGTCCCCAGACGTCCTTCTCCATCGTACAGTATATCGATACACTATGGCTGACTGGGATAGCTTCCGTACATTTACATCTGATCTACCTCTACGTTCCATGTTTAAAAAGGATGTGTCCTCTATAGTATCAAACCTGACGGAATGGTTAATTGTAGATATAGACTGCTTCATACCCTCAAAAAAGTTCCAACAAAAACCTAACAGCCAGCCATGTTTCTCCAGAATGTGCTGCTGCCATTGCGTACAGAAATCACTTTTTCCACTGCTTCCAACGTAATAAATGTATGGAACCAAAAGCCGCTTTCAGGACTGCCAGCAACCACTGCAAGAAAGTAATAAAGAACGCAAGAGAGTTGTAGTCTCAGCCCGTTAAGTCCAAAGTAGCTGAGCAGCGGCTTGGTTCCCACCAGTTTTGGCAAATAGCAAACAGAATCCTGAACAGAAGCGTGTGCTCTATCCCAACTATCATCAATGGACCTGAGGTAATCTCGTCAGCATCAGACAAAGCCAAACTCTTTGCCAAGAACTTTGCAGCTAATTCTACCCTTTGCGACCAAGGCTGCTCCCCAATATTTCCTCCTGTATCAGAAAACACACTATGTGATATACAATATATGTTCGTGATGTTGCCAAGCTAATCAAAAACCTTGAATCCAGTAAAGCAACCGGCCCTGACGGTATTCCAATTATAATACTCAAAAAACTTCAACCAGAACTAGCGCCCTTAATGACAAAACTGTTTAAACGTTATCTTAAGGAGAATTGCTTGCCATCACCCTGGAAAATCTCATCAGTATGCCCTGTATTTAAGAATTCAGGTGATCGTTCATCCCCTTCTCAGTACAGGACAATAAGTCTCCTTTGTTAAATAGAAAAGTAATCAACTATCTCAGCAAAAATAACCTTCTTAGTGGCAAGCAATATGGTTTCCGTTCTGCTAGATCTACAGCAGATGTGCTTATAGTTATATCTCATAGAATTAGCGAATCTCGAGAGAGAGAGGCAACCTTTCTAGGGAAATTGCTGTTGACATATCTTTGATAAGGTATGGGATAAAGGTTTACTTGACAAGATCTCCAGCTATGGTATAGCTGGAAATGTCTACTCAATTATTAAACCATTTCTCTCTTATAGGTTCATAAGATTAGTAGTTGATGGGCAAACACCAGAAGCTCACAGTATTAATGCTGGAGTCCCTCAGGGGTCCATCCTGGGCCCAACTCTTTTCCTGATCAACATTAATGATCTTCCTAATCACATCCTTATATCATTCGTAGACATTTTTGCTGATGACACTACCATCTATGGTAGCACATCTAAGACAGTAAACGACCAAGTTCTCTCCGACTCTCTCTTCTGATCTTGATCACGTTGTACAATGGGGAAAGGAGTGGCTGGTTACTTTTAATGCATCTAAAACCAAGCTTCTATCTTTACATCATCAACGCCTCGTGGGAGATGTCCTTTTCTCTTCGCTGCAACCTCTATCCCACAGAAGAGATGTTGCGAGTTTATCTCTACTTTATCGTTATTTTCATGGAAAGCGTTCGACTGAGCTTCAATCTATGCCCCCCTCACCAAACTTTCACAAGAAACACTCGTCTAGCTGAAAACATTATCAATAATTTCCTCCACTCTCTATCTGTGCCTAAACCTAAACGTAGATTCCATGAACAAAGCTTCTTTTTTAGAACTGCACGTCTGTGGAATTGTCTTCCGTTTTCCTGCTTTCCATCTGTCTATAATATGGTTGTCTTCAAGTCCAACGTAAACAAGTTTCTGATTAGCCGTTCCACTTTAGTTAATAAATTTACCGAACTTCCATTACTATCAATTACTATATTGCTCTTTTGACTACTGTTCACTCTTTAACCCTTATCCTTGAGTAGCCTCTCGGCCTTGATAAGTGGTGATGCCTATGTAAAAAAATGGTACTTAAGATGAGAACACTAGTCTGAAGAATCTAAATAATACGAATAAAAAATTCAGAAACATTCTTTTGATTCGTTTTCTTATTTTTGTTCCAAACACGTGAAAAGAAAGGAAGAAAATACCATCATTTCTGCGTTTTCTACTTTTATCATTCAGAAAGATGCCACTTTCCACTGAGCAACGAATTACCTGTTTATGAAAAAAATATGCACAGCTGTTTCTGTCCGCAAGATAATGCCGGCAAGTTGTTTACAATTGCGGTCAACGAGAATTCCCCCACGTAATGTTACAATGCCGCTTAATACAATGACGTCCTTTCGATTTACGCTTTTAGCAGAAGCAGACAATCGTTTAAACGTGAAAAACTATTAACCAATGAAGAGACCTCAAATTGATGCGAGGGTTTATTTAGTCAAATAAAAACAAAATATATCTGGTTATTAATGTTTTTTCTACGATTGGGGGAGAGAGAGAGAGAGAGCGAGAGAGAGAGAGAGAGAGAGAGAGAGCTCTTTAGCACCACATGCACCCGTAAGATATGCCAGCTGATTCAATTTCTCGTAGAATCTGATCTCTGGAGGTCAGCGCAATTTTTTGTATGATGTAAGCGTTATGGGGTAGGCTGATATACCTATGTCAGGATAGTGGACTTGCCCAGAGACTATAAATATAGTTACATCTAACACATTATTGAGTAGAGATGTGTCACAGTTACGCCCCCAGAATAATGACGCGTGCTTCTGTAACATACTTTTGTTAATACACTTTTTGTCTCAATTATACCACTGTGTTTCTCTCGATTATTACGGTCCTGCAAGGCTACAGTAATAAGTGAAATTATAGTCGGCATTATTACCCGATGTTTTTTTTATTACTGTGGTTATTTTTTGTGTACATTCTAGTGCCAACATCGCTTAACTAATCATTACCAAACTTGGTCAAAATATTAGTCATGATCTAAGATAGAACTGATTTAATTTGGGGATATCAAGGCCAAGACCACTGAAACGGCAAAGTAACACTTGGCGATAATTTCGGTTTTGTTCATGGTAAAGACTGCTTGGCTCATGTTGCAGCATCTTAAATCACCTTGACCTTCGACTTTGGATTTTTTAAAAACTCTTTTTTACCCCAAACAAGGTATGTTGCCACTTGGTCGTAACATAAAGCAACGCTTACTTGCACCTTTTTATAAGCTACACTCCATATGCATAGTCATAGGCTGCCTCATGATATAGTAAATTATGCTTATAAACTCTATAAAATTACATTCTTTAAACCCTCGCTTTTTGTAAAGTATATATATTTTACTCTTTTTTATCCTAAACATGGAACATAAGGGATTACTATTTGGGATTGTGTCTAATAAAGGACGAGTTGAGCAGCGAGATATCTGTTCACATTACATTTAAACTTCTACATGTTAGTACAGTCATAGAAGTAGGAAACAGGGAGGGAATTCCAAAGTCTGGCAATCCGAGGAAATACACTATTAGAGTAGAATGCTTTCCGGCATCTATGGCCTCAACTCTAAATGGGGTGGAATTTTGCTGCTTGCTGGGTTAGTTGGGAGCATGTAGGTCGAGGGAATACAAGTGTTATGAATTCATTCTAGTATATCTTGAAATGTTTGATTAAAGTCGAATTTGGATGGAACTTCAACTTCCACTTTTTCTTTCCTAATTTGATGCATGGTTCTGATTCTCTTTGATAATAGTAGTCGCCATGCAAAATTTAAGCCTGGTCAGGTAAATGGGTTTTAAAGTTATCAACTTTTGCATAATGTTATACTGTAACGTTGTCCAAAAACCAACACGGTGTAGCCTCAGTCAGAAAGTAGACAACGAATAGCAAAAAAAAAAAAAAAAAAAAAAAAAAAAAAAACTTCAACTCGCTTTTTCTTTGTAACAACAACATTCATTTTCGTCATTGTTACAGCCGTGTCGAACGTTATTTTCATCGTTAACGTGATCTCTTTTTTTTTAGTTTTTATTTTTCCCTATCGGTGACGTTATTTCGCATGCATTTGCATACGTGCGTCCGTGCTATGTTACAATACAATATGAAGAGAATCATACAACATGCAAAAGTAAGGAGCAATATGCAGTCTCAAGAGTGACCTTTTTTTTTCTTACGATGTAGAAAAATTATCAATCCTCATACCCATGTAGTGCCCTCTCACTTCACAATGGAAGGCACACTCTAGATTGCATTTTACTCTTGCTGGATACGTCCGTAAATTTTTATGGTCTCACTGGCTTTATATAATCAAAAAATTTACAGATCGATTCCACAAGATCTTTACGTCATTAGCTCGTCAAGCCCACCCTCACTTTTCACTCTTGCTTGATACGTTCGACAACCACTGCAGGCAAATTAATAATTAAATAAATAAAAAACAGTTTTGTTATGAAACCGTCTTCGTGGTTGATTATCTAACTATCTAGCGTGTATGTATTTATTTAGCAGCACGCATCTTCGTAGAAATGCAACAAACATGATTATACATGCGTGATCGATAAACAGATGAATCGTTGTAGAGAGACAGACAATACAACACAAGAAGCAAAATTGTTATTAAGGATCGAAGGCATAAAATCTTATACCAAAATCACTGGATGCGGCATTAAATAACCTGAAAAGGATTGATATACCGTAAAATTGCTTACGAATGAAGACTTGGTGATTCGCAGTTGTCTTGATTTGAAAAATAAACATGGCTTACCTTATTTCGCGTGCAAAGTATTAAAACAGGAACTAGAAAAATATATAAATTACGCGTTTTTTTATTTGATTGAGGTTGGGATTTTACCATTATAAGATCAGATAAATACATAATATAAAAACTGACGCTCTTAAAATGCGGCGGTTTCACGGCGCCTCATTTCTTATTAGTTTTTAACATAAACATATTAAAACATCTAATGTTGTCATATTTGAACGACATGCGGTAGTGAGACGCAACTTATAACTGTAATGAGATCAACTAACGAATGTGTTACGATAACAGTTCGGAATAGTTAACCTACGAGAAATCGTAAACAAAAGAAAACAACAGATAATTTATGTAAAACGCATTACAATGATTTCGAAGACGGTTAATTTTAATGCATGGGAATATTTTTAAAAGGTAAAATTACAAAAAAACAGTTAATAATCAAGTACTCGTAAGCCAAAACAAAATGCCGGAAACCGCCATTTTATTTTGTGCAGAAACGATTCTTAAAATTTGTAAGCAGTAAAAAAAAATTACAGCAGTAGAGAATTTCATTCTGGTTCGTTTTATATAAATTATATATTGTTTTTGTTATTTACGAGTTCTCCATTGTTTAATGTTGTTACTCTTTTACATAGAATCAAAGAAGGCCATATTTAAATAGCTAAAACCGTGCAGTACAATTTAACACTGAGAATCAAAAGCTTTGTATATTTAATAGTCTCAACTTAGTGTGCAACAAAACTAAAAACTTCTAATAATTAACACTATAACATAATACAAATTAATTTTCCTCGTTATCATTATTCGGTTGCTTTATTATTTAGTCTGGATTTCATGTTTATTTGCAACATTAGACTTACGTGAACAGTTGGCTGAAAATCTAATATATAAACGGTTATATGTCTGTCGTTCGGTCTGTCTGACTATCTCCATATTTTCAAACTCTATCCCCCCCCCAAACTAAAAGTCGCAGAGCGATGCTAGGGGCCTCAAATGATTGGATTTTTTAAGGGCCGTCTTTTTATAGGTCTTAGCCGGTTAAAAATGTTTATAAAGGGTTAAAAATGGGTAAAAATTGAAAAAAAAACGTTAAACATTTTGTACATTTATCTTAGTTTATTTTTAATTTTTAATAAGTCTATATGCGTGTCACGTGTGTGCAGTGGTAACGTCACTAGCTTCGAATGTTGCACTTTCGATTCTAGCTGATGGCATCTAAATATTTTTTTACTTTTGTAATCATACAATATAATAATATATACGAAATCATACAATATAATAATACGTAATCATACAATATAATAATATATACGAAATCTGAATGAATTAAAATATCATATTTAAGCGTATTTTACGCCCGGATAAAGCCCCCCTCCCACCGCTAGTAAAAATAAATAAATAAATAAACATCTCGAATTTGATTCAATTAAACCGTATGGTCTCACTGGCTTTATATGATCATTACGAAAGTAAGATATTAAATCGTTTTATGTTATTCTTCAGAGAACCAGAAATAATTTAGGATCAGTAGTTATTTTTCTAAATGGTTTAAAACGATTATACTAAAATTAATGCAGAGCAAAATCTGCAGCCAATTTTAAAAGATTTTTCGAAAATAATTTATTTATCGTTTAACTGCAAAATATTAAAGAAAATTTGAACAAAAAATTAATTTTGATGATACGTTTTCAGACATTTTCAGGAATTAATAAAATATTTTTTTTTGCGTTTTCTGTTCTGACAAACTTATAGAAATAATGTTTTTAATATCTTATCTCGTTATTTAATGTTATTTATTTTTTTTGCAATTTTATGTCTACAGATATGCTGATCGCCAACCTAATAAGCCCCGAACTGCTAGCTAGGCTCCAATCTTTGTCCCATCGACGAAATGTTGCATCCCTCTTCCTGTTTTACAAGTATTTTAATGATAGATGCTCCGACGAACTACAAGCCCTTGTACTCCCTCAACGTAAATACCCCCGACAAACCCGACGAGCAGCAAAATCCCACCCCTACACAGTAGAGATCTCCAGATACCAGAAAGCCTTCTACTCTAATAATTTATTCTCCAGAACTGCTAAACTTTGGAATTCCTTTCCAGGTTCCTGCTTCTCCGACTGTACTGACATGCAGAAGTTCAAGTGTAGTGTAAACAGGCATCATACTGCTAAACTCCCTATATAGTATTCCTGCAATTCATATCCATTATAGTAGCCCCCTACATCAAAGTGGCACTGTGCGTTGTTTGGGGTGAAAATTCAATATTGTTTTTTTAAATATCTCTATATTAATCATATGCACGTGATTATATATCCAAATATAGTTTATGTATAATTATTGCATCGAAGATATCAGGAAGGATAGAATCCATATATCGAAGTAAATCCTAATACGATAGAATATGTTTAATATTCTTATACACCTTTTGTTGAACAACAGGGATAATACCTGTTTTTTTCTTGCGATCCGTCTTTTCCATTTGGCCGGCCAATGTTTGAACGTTTGTTCGAGTGTAAGAAGAAATTCAACTCCCTCGAATCGTCTTCAGGCGTGTTATGAATTAAAAAATTGCGCTTAGTAAATTTATTGAAAAATTTGATTAAAATCAGTAAAAAGCACTCAAGTGTACCCTCTTCTCTTTCATGAGTCTGATGAATATTCGATTTGTTCATGCAAATGAGTAGGGCTTCTATAATGGGGAAGCACAGGTTACAATGTGAGATAGCTAAGATGGCGGTATTTTTTATTAGTATATTTCTGGATTCATTTTTGGAGGTGTCGTGTGCTACAAGGTGGTGGTAGATAGAGATGTTAGGGAAGACAGGTGACATGTAAACCGGCGAGCGATATTAGTCCTAATCATGCCGATATATGAATTGTTTTGGTGACACATTCTCCTATAGGACATTTAAAAACGTACACGGCATTACTAGTTTTTAGCAAATTGTCGTCGGGTGTCGGGTATTTGTATATTAGTAAGTTAATCGTTTGGGATTTTTTGTAATAAATGATAAACTGCAGTTTACAGTTTTTTTTTCTCTGGGGAAATGTGTTTATGTAAATTATTTCTTCGTCGATTATATAATTAGGATGCATTTGGTTACAGTAGAATATCGTTACTAGAACATTTATAAAGTTGGGAAATATATAAAGAATATATATGAAAAGCAAAATTATTCAAAATTGAACATAGGATTGTTTATATGTTAATTGCAAAAGTTTTACTTTTAAATGTCTGAACATAAGGGCGTAAAACTTTTTCAATAAACATATAAAATAGACAACCTTATGTTCGAGTATAAATGAGATTTTTATTTGATAATGATTGTTCTAGGTTCAATCATCGGCTTAGGAGAGGTGCTAGTCTAGCGACACTGATGAATTGTGATACAACGAAACAGGACTGCATGTCGATGAATACACACACACACACACACACACACATATATATATATATACATACATACACACACACGTGTATATATATATAAGGGCCTGCCAGCGGCCACCTTATTTCACCAGGGGATCACTACACTCTTCAGTACATCTAGGTACATTTTGGTGCTGACTTTGAAGCCGATTTCGAAGATGTAAGCTGGCATGATGTAGCCCTCACTTGAAACCACACCAAAGACCATAACTGTGGCAAGTTTCATCCCCCGTGAGGATTCGTCAGGCTGTTGTATGGAATCTATGTTGCTACGTGTTTTTATGTTTCCATAGTATTGACTAGTCAGCCAATCAGATTCTTTGTTATTCACATACACATTTATCGTAGCCAATGGGTGCGCGTTTATCAGACAATGGTAATTTGATCTCTAATTCGCCTGTTTCCTTGTCCTTTTTGGTGGAGATCGGGTTTCTTTGTGTTGGGAACTGACCAAGTTTTAATCTGGATGTTTTTCACTTACATTTTATTTTATACTAGACTATTTGTTTATGTATTTATTTGATAATGATGATGATGATGATGATGATGATGATAATAATAATAATAATAATAATAATAATTATTATTATTATTTTATGATTATTATCCGTTTTATTATTGTTGTTAGTATTATTATTTGTTCATGTGTTTTCTTTGTATGTTGCTATCCTAACGTAAAGTTTATTCTGTGTATGCATACATTTGCTATTTCACTCCCACAATTTAATAAATAGAGGTTTTTTAAAGTTTAGGATAGCTCATTTCTCATCGAAACATAGTCTACACGGTTCATCTAAGTTTCAAAAGATGCTGGCATGCTGTACTATTTTCTACTTTCCTTGAACTGATAATACTGATATTGACCTATATAGAGATGATGGATTACCTACAATAATAGACTTGAATCAAGTCAAAGGGGGAAAACTTTAGGAAAATAATGCACATGGAATTGAAAAAAAAAAAGCCTAAAAGTAGAACTGGCATTCAACATAAGCATAACTAATTTCTTAGATATAACTCTAAGCCTTAATAAAATATTTTTGGGCCATACTTAAAAGATGACGTTAATCCAATATACGTAAACCCGAAATCTGACCATATCCAATCAGTGATAAAACAGAGTTCTAACTTTATCGATAGTCGACTTAGCAAAAATTCTAGCAATGAAAATGAATTTAAGAAATCAAGCAACATCTACAATACGGCTCTAAAAATATTGGATTCCATAATATCGAAATCAAATGCAAGCAATAGAACAACAATAGTTATAATAAGACTAAACTAGACGAAAAATAAACATGATTTAGTATACAACGCCCTATAAATCAAATGATAAAAACCAAACTCTGCAAAAGATTTTTAAATCTTATCGAAAAACACTTGTCTGTAACAAACCGCTTACATAAAATCTTTAATAAGAACAACCTAAAATTATCTTATAGTTATTGTGAGAACTTAGAGATGGAAATTAAAGCACATAATAAAATATTAAATAATGAGAGCATTAAAAAAGAAAATTATAACAAAATTAATATAAAATAACTAACATAACAACAACCAAAATAACACAAAAACAAAAATATAATTACCAGAAATATTAATGAAGCAAATCGTAATAGAAATAAAAACACTAGCAATAAGCAAAAATATGTAACTGAAGAACGCAGGCATTCTGTCCGCTACATAATAAAAAAAGTGGCAAAAACCCATTGGCTACGATAAATGGGTGTGTGAATAAAAAGAATCTGATTGGTCGCCAAGCAAACCCAGTACCACAGGAAAATATAAATACAGGTAACAACATCGATTCCACAGCAGTGTGACGAATCCTCTCGAGGAGGTAACACGGAAAATACTGTGTAGTTTAATTGCCATATATATTTTCAAAATATACTTGATCTGATGATGTAATAAAGCTTATATATATATATATATATATATATATATATATATATATATATATATATATATATATAATTATTTTCACAGCCAAACAACGTCGCAGCACACACAAGAGCCATGACAGCCAACGAACCAAAAGCCAAAGATTCGAGTTTCGCCCTCATTTGGGCTCATCAGTCAGACATATCCGCACTCGGGATTTGAAACCCGAGCCTCTTTCACGCGAGGCAAACACTCTGCCAACTGAGCAAACGCCCCGGGCACAAAAATTCTGTTAACCAACACA